>NC_054483.1:110091917-110691917 GCF_017639515.1 Carcharodon carcharias | reverse complement strand
TCGGTACTTTAAGTATGTGACTTTATTTGTGAAAAGACACTAAGAAATGATAAACCTCGTGAATATAATTCACAAAACAGTAAAGAAACATCAGGGTGGATCTTACCCTTTGTAAATAATTACTGGGCACCAGAATGCCAAGTGGAAAGTTGGATAGAGAAGATTATTTCCGTAATGGAGCCTGTCCGATTCTTTATCCATTTAAATTCATGGACAGAAAAGTAGGAAGACTCCATAAAGGGCACCGTAATCCTCCCCCAAATACTAGTTTCCTCCCTGCGCTGTAGGCAAGTGAGTTTCTACAGCACTGCAGTGTGGTACATTCGCATGTACTGAAAGCGACATATATTAATACACAGGGCCCTAGTTTGCAGACAATGCACTTTTTCAGCCAAACAAAATAATTGACAGCCAATCACTGACTCATTCCTCAGGACAATGCTTTGACCAATCAGGGTCAAGCTGCCTGGTTTAAATTTCAAACAATGCTTGGCAGTTGACTGTCAGTCACCATCACTGGTGTATTCTCCATGGCAATGCATCTGCCAATCAGGGTCCACTTCCCAACCAATCAGCACTCTCTTCACATACAGTATAAATTGTTGTTTTTCCCCTTATATTGGTATTCTTGCAAAGTGTCCTGACAGGTGCAAGACGAAAAGCTTCAACGTGTCTCTTTTCTCAGCAATTCTAAAGCTCTGCACTTCCAATCAACTATCAGCATCATGGTTTGTTACACTTCAGGAGGGAGACGGGATTAAAGAACATGGTGAGAACCTAGGTAGTGGTATCTTTCGAAAAGGAGCACAGCTGTTGAACCTAATAGCTTTTCCCTATATAATAATGTTTTTAAATTGTTATAAATGCCATAATTACCTAATCAGCACACAATGGCTTTTACTATGACATACAAGACACACACAAAACTTCCCATTTATATCCTGGATGTGTAAGACAAGCATTTGGGAATTGGGAGAATCTAACAGAGCCTGACGCAATTTTTATTTCTTTCCTTTTCTCTATAGGCAATGGTTCCTCTGTCATCCTGTAAATCTAGTGTGTGGTGAAACATGTCAAAACGCTACTTGGTAACACCCTATTTGTACATTGGGGTCGAAACAGGACTCGACAAGATTACTTGTGATCTGACTACAGAAATGGGTCATTTGAGACTAAATAGATAGTTCATTTAGAAATGGTGAGCAATTTAAAGGAACGAAAACACCCAATCACATTTCCAGCCCTTATAAGTAATGAAAGAATAGTATTAGACCTGGTCGTGCTTCAAGTTCAATGTGTTTGGGCCGATTGGAACCCAAATGGATATCTGACCCTTGGCTAAATAGTTCAACTCTATTAGTTGCTTCCTGCAAGCACTGAAACAATTATTGCTCCATAAGTAATTTGGACTAGTGTGGCCTGCTGCTCTGCTCAGTATAAATGGGCAATTGATATAATAGTCTTCTTTTGAATAGAGATCAAACGCTGAAGATATTAAACCAATGACATTCACAATCACATCTGGAGTACTGTGCCCAGTTTTGGTTCCCTAGCATGGTGGGTGATAGAATGGCCTCAGAAAATGTTCAGAGGAGAGCAATTGGAACGATTCCTGACTTAAAGGACCTTCATTACTCAGATAGACTTAAACAACTGGGTCTATTTATTCAACAGCAAGGTAGACTAGAGAGTTCCAGATTTCAACTACCCTTCACATGTGAGTCCAGTTTGCCACTACTCTGAATGGTCTGGCTCTAATTTTAAGATTATACCCCCTTGTTCTTGGTTTCTCCGCCAGAGGAAATTGCTTAATCTAATTTTGCGGGATAATGATCTCAATGTACAGTCTTCCTCACTTGGACCATGAATCAAAGAGCTAAACGTAAAGGTTATCCAACTAATTCACAGCCATTTTCAATCATTAAAATTTGCCCCGATATCTGAAGGTTATGGACGAATTGTGAACTCAAATAGTTCTATTTTAATGGGCCCTTTCACTTGTTATTCAGTCACTGTTCCTCACTAGTGAAAATTGAGAGTTGAGGTCCAAAGACAGACTGAAAACCAAGCTTTCTGTTGGCATGAGTGAAGGAGAAGTGGGTCATATTCTGAGCACCACTGATTTTCCATTTAGACTTGGACTTAGAAGAGTTCCTGCATCTAGAGGTGCATGAGGCAGATGATGCACATGCTTACATCTGTTTTCCATAGCTTATTTTACCTGGAACTGCCTCTTGCCAGAGGCTATAGCTTGTGAGGTGCCACTCCACGCCAAGCATGGCTGACCATGAGTTTCTCAACCCTTACCACATGCCACAGGCATGTTGAGAGGACTTGCAGGTTGACAATTAGCCTGTTTGGTCACGTTATGAAAGCACCTTCCGTGGCCACCGAGTCCTGGAGTGGGACTTGAACCCAGAGTTCCTGGCTCAGAGGTAGGGATGCTAAATAGACCTCCCCAGTTTTCCATTTTCTAATGCAGAAATCATTCAACATTATTGACTGCAACAAACGAGATTTAGATGCATTTGCATGACATCTCATCATCCATGAAGCCCTCTCCCAATACCAGTCATAGCTACAGCAGTATGAAAATGACTGGTTAAGTTCCAGGGTAAATATAATTCCAAGAAGGTGTCCAAAGTGGCAGAGATATCTGCAGATTGATTTGTGCAGTGCCATAAATTTGGCTTTGGCATAGTTTACAAGGTGTAGATGGGACACAGGCACAGAAGGTGTTCGAACGCAACTGCATCCCAACTTTTCTCTAGTTACCATGCTCTGACCAAGCCCCCAAAATTAATGGAGGATCAAATGAGCATTGTAGATCACTCTGAGTAACATCCTCCATATATTAAATAATTCATGTCAGAAAAGATGTTTATTCTCCAGGTACGGGTTGAAAACAAAATCAATAAAATTAACAAACTAATGATAGCCACACGTGGTAAACACTGTCAGACATGACAGACCCTCACTACCCACGGATATAATATCAAAAATATCTCATTGCAAGTGCTAATCATGGGATGCAACTCTGTCCAGTGATGGGATCCTCACCATTAGTGTAATTAATAACGGGATAATACATAGCTCTGCACAGTGCCAATGTGCAGAGGGGATCACATGGAGCCTTATCTAAATTCAATGACTGGAAGAAGCATAGGCTGTCTAATGCTCATGATTGACTCATATGTAACCCTGAACAATGCTCATGATTGGCTCATGTGTAACCCTGAACAATGCTCATGATTGGCTCATGTGTAACCCTGAACAATGTCACGATTGGATCATGCGTAACCCTGAACAATGCTCATGATTGGATCATGTGTAACCCTGAACAATGCTCATGATTGGGTCATGTGTAACCTTGAACAATGACATGATTGGATCATGTGTAACCCTGAACAATGCTCATGACTGGATCATGTGTAACCCTGAATAGTGCCATGATTGGATCATGTGTAACCCTGAACAATGCTCATGACTGGATCATGTGTAACCCTGAACAATGCTCATGATTGGATCATGTGTAACCCCGAACAATGCTCATGACTGGATCATGTATAACCCTGAACAATGCCATGATTGGATCATGTGTAACCCTGAACAATGCCATGATTGGCTCATGTGTAGCTTTGTTAAATATCAAAGAGATCAAGTGGCACCCCACCCAATGCTATTTTTGTTCAAAGTTCAACTGTATAGTTTTGGAGGGAAATTCACAATTTCTGGAAAACGTATTCTCAATATGATGTAAGACAATAGCTATCTGGAAAAGTGTAATATTCATTGATAATTAAATCTGGAACTGGATAATGGAATATTACCTAGTAGGAACATCAATTTCAATAATTTTTTCAATCCCCCCACCCCCTCCATGTCTCAGGCAGTTGTGGGCTGGAGATTACAGATATAGGGAAGGGTGAGGCCAGAGCATGATATGGAAACAAGGATGAGAATTTTAAAATTGAGGCATTGCTTGACCAGGACCCCTTGGAAGTCGGCGAGAACAGGGATGGGGGGGGGGTGATAGGTGAACAAGACTTGGTGCGTAGTAGGACATAGGTAGCAGAGTTTTGAATGACCACAAGTTTGCGGAGGGTAGAGCATTGGAGAACAAATGGGACTGCATTGAATTGACAGAGGTGAGGCATGAGAGATTTGGCAGCAGATAAGGTGACGCAGGGTTAAGTCAGGAAATGTTACAAAGGTAGAAGTAGGTGATCTTAGAGCAGTGTATTTCCCTGCATATATGTGTACCACACATCACTCCTTCAGAAAAGGCACTGAAGATGTTACTGATGTGACAAAAGCTAAGCAAGCAAAATGATTCCAAGTATCAGGAATCTAACTTGTGATGAAAAATTAAAGAGGCTTTGTATGTTCTCTTTGAAGAGCCCTCATTGGGGTTTTCAAGATTATGGAGTTGACAGGGGCAAATTGTTCATTAGGGTAGAGGTTAAATATTGAAGACGCTAGTTAAAAATTAGAAAGTAAGAAGTGAGCTGTAAAGTTTTACTCAAAGTGCAATGGAGTTGTGGAATAAGTCACCAGCAAATGCCAATGAAATAGTTTATATAGTGGATTCAAAAGGCAACAACAACCTGTGTCCTTTGGAGACTGAGAACTCTGAGGGATAATGTGAGACGGTGGGTAGAACGGATCTTGATCAGTCATTGAGCAATTGGTTCATTGAGTGAAATGTTTTGTCTGCTTTGACATGCTGACATATTCTTAGGATTTGAGCTGTTCCCAGTGGTGTTGTGGAGTGAGCCACTCGGGAGGTGCAAGAGGGCCTCACAGCACAAAATGTAACTCCTGCACGTTGGAAATGGAGGGATAGGGTATCAGGATGCTTTCGAGAGTAAACTTGTAAGTGAAAATAAAATGCACAATCAATAGAAAGGAATGGGAGGAATGATCTCAGGGCCAGCAAAACAAAACTCAGTATTCAACATCAACAGACAATCACTTATTGAGTTAACTCAGCCCCTTTCCTATATTTAATGGTCTTTAAAATTATGAAAGAGTTTGACAAGAGCAGATGAAGAGATGTTAATAAGATGTTTCCACTTGGGATAGCTGGGAGGGTGACAGGGGAGATGCTGTGTTGGGAAGCAGTCCATGTCCAAATACAGCAAGACTTAGACAATATTCAGGCTTGGGCTGACAAGTAGCAAGTAACATTCACATCACACAAGTGCCAGGCAATGACCATCTCCAACAAGAGAGAATCTAACCATCACCCCTTGACGTTCAATGGCATTACCATCACTGAATCTCCCACTATCAACATCCTGGGGGGTTACCATTGACCAGAAATTGAGCTGGATTAGCCATATAAATACTGTGCCTACAAGAACAGGTCAGAGGCTCGGGATCATGCGACGAGTAACTCACCTCCTGACTCCCCAAAGCCTGTCCACCATCTACAAGGCACAAGTCAGGAGTATGATGGAATACTCCCCACTTGCCTGGATGAGTGCAGCTCCCACAACATTCAAGAAACTTGACACCATCCAGGACAAAACAGTTCTCTCGATTGGCACCCCATCCACAAACATTCACTCCCTCCACCACCGACGTACTGTAGCAGCAGTGTGTACCATCTACAAGATGCACTGCAGGAATTCACCAAGGCTCCTTAGACGGCACCCTCCAAACCCACGACCGCTACCATCTAGAAGGACAAGGACAGCAGATATGTGGGAACACCACCACCTGGAAGTTTCCCTCCAAGTCACTCACCATCCTGACTTGGAAATATATCGTTGTTCCTTCACTGTTGGTGGGTCAAAATCTTGGAACTCCCTCCCTAACAGCACTGTGGGTGTACCTACACCACATGGACTGCAGCGGTTCAAGAAGGCAGCTCACCACCACCTTCTCAAGGGCAACTAGCGCTGGGCAATAAGCGTTGGCCCAGCCAGTGAAGCCCACATCCCGTGAATGAATAAAAAAGAAAAGATAAAATATCACTAATAAATCCCATAAGGAATTCTGCAAAACATTTAAATTCAGAAAGTGGTTGGAATGTGAAACTTTGAAGCAAATAACATAGATGCATTTAAAGGCATATTGGATAATCATGTGGGAGAAACGAATGAAAGGATATGCAGGTAGGGTTAGATGGGGGAGATGGTGCCATTAGTCCATGCTAATGTTTTGGGGACACAGGTTCAAATCTCATTGTGGCCACTGGTGGAATTAAAATTCAGTTTTTTAAAAATGTATTCATTTATGGGATGTGGGTGTCACTGGCTCAGTGAACATTAATTGCCCATCTCTAACTGCCCTTGTTCAGGGGCATTTAAGGGTCAACCACATTGCTGTTTATCTGGAGTCACATGTAGGCCAGGTAAGGACAGCAGATTTCATCCCCTAAGGGACATTAGTGAACCAGATGGGTTTTACAACAATTGACAATGGTTTCATAGTCATCACCAAACTTCTAATTTCAGATTTTTATTGAATATAAATTTCACCATCTGCCTTGGTAGGATTTGAACCCAGGTCACCAGAACATTGCCCTCAGTCTCTAGAATACTAGCCCAGTGACAATACCACTATGCCACCACCTCCCCAATAACAGTGACCATGAAACTATCATTGATCGTTGTAAAAACCCATCTGGTTCACTAATGTCCTTTAGGGAAGGAAATCTGGCCTCCATGTGACTCCGGACCCACAGCAATGTGCACAACTCTTAACTGCCCTCTGAACTGGCCTAGCAAGCCACTCAGTTCAAAGGTAATTAGGGATGGGCAACAAATGCTGACCTTGCTAGCGACAAGAATATAAATGAAGTAGGATGGGAGGAGTCTCGTGTGGAGCAGACCTCATTGGGACAAATGATGTGTTTCTATGCTGTAAATACTGTGCAATCCTTCTGTGGTACGCTGCTCTACAGAGGTTCATCTAGCCCCTCAGAATGTTAAAAAAAAAAGTAGCTCCTTGGGGAAAGTTTGCTGTAATAATGGCACATGCCCAAGAGCCAGAATCTTGAATGTGTTTTTTTTTATTTTTAATGAACCTTTTACGATTTAGTCTTCCAGAAAAATGAACCAAATCTCCGAAGGCAACTCTATTGATGGTGCAGTGAAGACATTCCTATGTCAGTAAACCTTGTAAAATCACTTGCAAATACCTTGTAAATGTGACATCTGTCCCTTTAAGTCTGTCCCATCTGAGTGCTGAAAAGAGAAGGCCTGGAAAGAACTACACAAGCTCATTACAGTCGAACGTTTTTTACTAATTCGGATTGAAGAAGTGCTAATTCATGAGTCAAAGCGCTTGCTGCTCGCACTGGTTCACTCTTCGGCCCCTCAGCATGATGCAGCTCTGACTTTTTCTATTATTGCTTCTGCCCTAATTATACACTTTGAACATTTTTTTCTTTAGGCCTCAGGCTTTAACCAGGTGTTTGTGCATTAGATGTGATACACAATTTTAAAAACCTCTAGATAGAGCTAGGGGGGGTGGGGGGGGTGGGGAGGGAGAAAACTTTACAACCGTGAAAAATTCCAATCGTTATTTTTTTTTGCCTCCTTTGGCAATGGGTATAACATTAAAACTGAAATCAGGCTTTTGGGTTAAAGGCCGTGTTATCACTTAACTTGACCTTGTTTCCTTCTTCTGGAAAACCTAGGGTAGGTTGAGGAAATCTTTCGCCAATACACACCCCCCTCACCACCCCCCCCAACACCCACAGCACCCTCCCCACACCCCCACTAACCTCCCCCCAACCTGCCACCACTGCCCGCACCCCCTAAATACATCACACACACAAAATAAATCGGCCTTACATACCTGGTAATTGTGCAGATTACAGGCTTTCCAAAACTCTGCCTCAGTGATTACAGGGACAGCCCCATGGCAATAGCTCAGAGTGTGCTGTGGGCACTTACACAGCACAAAAACAAAAGAGATGGCAGCAGCTCAAAGGAGTTTAGTGAGCTGACAGCTTAATACTACATAATTAGGGAAAGCATGGGACCAAAGCAGCTTCTCCTCCACTCCTCGCTGCAGACTGGATGTTCCGACTTCTTGAGGTTTACTGAGTGAAGCACTCACGCATGTCGGATAAAACATTTTTTTTTTGCTTTGGTCTCTTTTTTTTTTGTTTTGTTTTTGTTTTGCTGTCATAAAGGAAATGACAACGATCTCAGGAGAGCGTTTTTGCCGTTCGCAAAAGCAAACTCTTGCGTTTCCTCAGTCAGAATGTAAGGTCATGGTGCCAGCTCCCACAAATTCATCCCGACTAATTTGAATAAGTTAGTTTTGTAGCTTGCCAAACCAAGGATCGTCCTCTTGTACTGCCTTTGAGTGTAACGACCTTGTGTTCCAGTCATTCAGCTTTTATCCTGGGTGTCTGTTTAGAGAGTTCACTGGCACTATTCAGCAGTGCAAACAGGGCACTTTAATCCAGTTCAACGAACTTAGAAGAAGTTCTGGCTGGATTGTAATAGTAAATACAATGTTTAATATCAAGGGAAGTAATGCGTAGATTGTTTTCAGATCCAATTATAAATCATTTCAGTTGAACTTCCTTGTGGAGTGAAGTCACGCTGTGTGATATCAGTGCACCAATGCATTTGCTATTAACGGACATAACGGCCTAGTTAAAATAAACTGATTATGATATTTGGGGGGGGGTCACAGAAAGACACATGGTAAGTTAGCCTTTATTATAAAGGACTTGAGTATTGTGTACAGTTTTACTACAGTTATATAGGGCCTTGGTGGGGCCTCACTTGGAGTATTGTGTACAGTTTTGGTCTCGTTGAGAACATAAGAACATACCGGAGTAGGTCACTGGGCCCCTCGAGCCTGCTCCACCATTCAATCCACGGCTGGTCTGATTGTAACCTTAACCCCATATTCTACCCTAGCCCCAATAACCTTTCACCCCCTTGCTTATCAAGAATCTATCTAGCTCTGCCTTAAAAATATTTAAAGACTCTGCTTCCACCGCCTTTTGAGCAAGAGTTGCAAAGACTCACGACCCTCTGAGAGAAAAACATCTCTCCTCATCTCTGTCTAAAATGGACAACCTGTTATTTTTAAGCCTTTCGATCTAGAGGAAGGGTATACTTGCCTTAGAAGGAGTGCAATGAAGGTTCATGACTGATTCTGAGCATGAAAGGATTGTCTCATGAGGAGACCTTGAGTAGACTAGGCACTCTGTACTCTCTAAAATTCAGAGGAATGAGAGGTGATCTTACTGAAACATATAAAATCCTTAAGGGGTTTGACAGGGGAAATGCTGCGTGGATGTCTCGCCTAGCTGGGAATCTAGGACGTTGGGAGTCACAGTCTCAGAATAAGGGGTCAGCTGTTTAGGACCGAGTTGAGGAAAAATTTATTCATTCAAAAGTATTCTCTACGCCAGAAAGCGGTGCATGGTCAGCTTCGGAATATATTCCAAACAGAGGTCTTTATATTGTTGGGTACCAAGGAAATTAAGAGAAATGCAGATAGTTCAGACAGGTGAGAATGAGGTAGAAAATCAGCCCTGACCTTATTGAGGGATAGAGATGACGCAAAGGGCCAAATCCTGCTCTAATGCCTCACGCTCGTATGTTCACTCAGATTGTGTTATAGAGCCACCAGTGTAGATTACAATAAATTTCTGGGTAAAATAGTGGAGGTAAAAGCTCCTGATTAATTTAAGAAAGAGTTGGATGCTGTGACTGGGAAAAACAATTGTACAGTACATTCATACTCCACAGTTAGAGTCATTGTAAAGGAGAAACTGTTTACACCTGTGCTGAATTTGGAGTGTAAATTAGGCATCGAGGGGTGGAATCTTCCGGATCCATCAGCAGCAGGAAGACTGGAGGGAGTTTCCCGACAGCGGGATGAGCATTAGCAATTAAGTTCTCAGGATTTTCAATGGGAGCTAAAATCGGGTCGAGCTTCCCAATGAACAATTTTGGGAAGCCCTTAAGTACCAGCAGGTCACGCAGGCTCATTAAAAGGCCACATCGACAGAATTAAGCTCCCTCTCCAAATTCAGCTCCCCACCAGCAGGAAATTAGACCATTCACATTCACAGCTGCACATAAGAGACGTGCACCTGGTGAGGTCGACCTCTTCCATGATTAGCGGTGAGTTGCTGCTGCATTGTCCTCTTTAGGGAGAGTCTGTAAACTCCAGTCTATACTTGGGACCAGGTGGTAACAGTGCAAGTTACATGGAGGATGACCAAGGGAGGGAGGAAGGGTGAGCGGGGAATGGTGGAGCACTGGCCAGGTAAAGGTGGAAGGGAGAGTGTGGGGTGTCCGGGGAGGGAGAGTGTGGGGTGTCCGGGGAGGGAGAGTTCGGGATGTCCGGAGAGAGATAGAGCGGGATGTCCGGAGAGGGAGAGTGCAGTGTGTCCGGAGAGGGAGAGTGCGGGATGTCCGGAGAGGGAGAGTGCGCGGTGTCCGGAGAGGGAAAGTGCGGGATGTCCGGAGAGGGAGAGTGCGGGATGTCCGGAGAGCGAGAGTGCGGGATGTCCGGAGAGGGAGAGTGTGGGGTGTCTGGAGAGGGAGAGTGCGGGATGTCCGGAGAGGGAGAGTGCGGGATGTCCGGAGAGGGAGAGTGCGGGATGTCCGGGGAGGGAGAGTGTGGGATGTCCGGAGAGGGAGAGAGCGGGGTGACCGGAGAGGGAGAGTGTGGGTTGTCCGGAGAGGGAGAGTGCGAGATGTCCGGAGAGGGAGAGTGTGGGATGTCCGGAGAGGGAGAGTGCGGAATGTCCGGAGAGGGAGAGTGCGGGGTGTCCGGAGAGGGAGAGTGCGGGATGTCCGGAGAGTGAGAGTGCGGGATGTCCGGAGAGGGAGAGTGTGGGGTGTCCGGAGAGGGAGAGTGCGGGATGTCCGGAGAGGGAGAGTGTGGGATGTCTGGAGAGGGAGAGTGCGGGATGTCCGGAGAGCGAGAGTGCGGGATGTCCGGAGAGGGAGAGTGTGGGGTGTCCGGAGAGGGAGAGTGCGGGATGTCCGGAGAGGGAGAGTGCGGGATGTCCGGAGAGGGAGAGTGCGGGATGTCTGGGGAGGGAGAGTGTGGGATGTCCGGAGAGGGAGAGAGCGGGGTGACCGGAGAGGGAGAGTGTGGGTTGTCCGGAGAGGGAGAGTGCGGGATGTCCAGAGAGAGAGAGTGCGGGATGTCCGGAGAGCGAGAGTGTGGGATGTCCGGAGAGGGAGAGTGTGGGATGTCTGGAGAGCGAGAGTGTGGAATGTCCGGAGAGGGAGAGTGCGGTGTGTCCAGAGGGGGAGAGTGTGGGGTGTCCGGAGAGGGAGAGTGCGGGATGTCCGGAGAGGGAGAGTGCGGGGTGTCCGGAGAGAGAGAGTGCGGGATGTCCGGAGAGGGAGAGTGTGGGATGTCCGGAGCGAGAGAGTATGGGATGTCCAGAGAGGGATAGAGCGGGATATCCACAGGGGGAGAGTGTGGGATGTCCGGAGAGGGATAGAGCGGGATATCCGGAGAGGGAGAGTGTGGGATGTCCGGAGAGGGATAGTGCGGGATGTCCGGAGGGGGCGAGTGTGGGATGTCCGGAGAGGGATAGTGCGGGATGTCCGGAGGGGGCGAGTGTGGGATGTCCGGAGAGCGAGAGTGTGGGATGTCCGGAGAGGGATAGAGCGGGATATCCGGAGGGGGAGAGTGTGGGATGTCCGGAGAGCGAGACTGCGGGGTGTCCGGAGAGGGAGAGTGTGGGATGTCCGGAGAGCGAGAGTGTGGGATGTCCGGAGAGGGAGAGTGCGGGATGACCGGAGAGGGAGAGAGCGGGGTGTCCGGAGAGGGAGAGTGCGGGATGTCCGGAGAGCGAGAGTGCGGGATGTCCGGAGAGGGAGAGTGCGGGGTGTCCGGAGAGGGAGAGTGCGGGATGTCCGGAGAGGGAGAGTGCGGGATGTCCGGAGAGGGAGAGTGCGGGATGTCCGGGGAGGGAGAGTGTGGGATGTCCGGAAAGGGAGAGTGCGGGATTTCCGGAGAGGGAGAGTGTGGGATGTCCGGAGAGGGAGAGAGCGGGGTGACCGGAGAGGGAGAGTGTGGGTTGTCCGGAGAGGGAGAGTGCGGGATGTCCAGAGAGAGAGAGTGCGGGATGTCCGGAGAGCGAGAGTGTGGGATGTCCGGAGAGGGAGAGTGTGGGATGTCTGGAGAGCGAGAGTGTGGGATGTCCGGAGAGGGAGAGTGCGGTGTGTCCGGAGGGGGAGAGTGTGGGGTGTCCGGAGAGAGAGCGTGCGGGATGTCCGGAGAGGGAGAGTGTGGGAAGTCCGGAGCGGGAGAGTGTGGGATGTCCGGAGAGGGATAGAGCGGGATATCCGTAGGGGGAGAGTGTGGGATGTCCGGAGAGGGATAGAGCGGGATATCCGGAGGGGGAGAGTCTGGGATGTCCGGAGAGGGATAGTGCGGGATGTCCGGAGGGGGCGAGTGTGGGATGTCCGGAGAGGGATAGTGCGGGATGTCCGGAGGGGGCGAGTGTGGGATGTCCGGAGAGGGAGAGTGTGGGATGTCCGGAGAGGGATAGAGAGGGATATCCGGAGGGGGAGAGTGTGGGATGTCCGGAGAGCGAGACTGCGGGGTGTCCGGAGAGGGAGAGTGTGGGATGTCCGGAGAGCGAGAGAGTGGGATGTCCGGAGAGGGAGAATGCGGGATGACCGGAGAGGGAGAGAGCGGGGTGTCCGGAGAGGGAGAGTGTGGGTTGTCCGGAGAGGGAGAATGCGGGATGTCCGGAGAGGGAGAGCGGGGTGTCCGGAGAGGGAGAGTGCGGGATGTCCGGAGAGGGAGAGTGCGGGGTGTCCGGAGAGGGAGTGTGTGGAGTGTCCGGAGAGGGAGAGTGCAGGTTATCCGGAGAGGGAGAGTGCGGGATGTCCGGAGAGGGAGAGAGCGGGATGTCCGGAGAGGGAGAGTGTGGAGTGTCCAGAGAGGGAGAGTGCGGGATGTCCGGAGAGGGAGAGTGCGGGGTGTCCGGAGAGGGAGAGTGTCGGATGTCCGGAGAGGGAGAGTGTGGGATGTCCGGAGAGGGAGAGAGCGGGGTGACCGGAGAGGGAGAGTGTGGGTTGTCCGGAGAGGGAGAGTGCGAGATGTCCGGAGAGGGAGAGTGTGGGATGTCCGGAGAGGGAGAGTGCGGAATGTCCGGAGAGGGAGAGTGCGGGGTGTCCGGAGAGGGAGAGTGCGGGATGTCCGGAGAGTGAGAGTGTGGGATGTCCGGAGAGGGAGAGAGCGGTGTGTCCAGAGAGCGAGAGTGCGGGGTGTCCGGGGAGGGAGAGTGCGGGGTGTCCGGAGAGGGAGAGTGTGGGATGTCCGGAGGGGGAGAGTGTGGGATCTGCGGAGAGGGAGAGTGTGGGATGTCCGGAGGGGGATAGAGCTGGATGTCAGGAGGGGGAGAGTGCGGGATGTCCGGAGAGGGAGAGTGCGGGATGTCCGGAGAGGGAGAGAGCGGGGTGTGCGGAGAGGGAGAGTGCGGGATGTCCGGAGAGGAAGAGTGTGGGATGTCCAGAGAGGGAGAGTGCAGGATGTCCGGAGAGCGAGAGTGTGGGATGTCCGGAGAGGGAGAGAGCAGGATGTCCGGAGAGGGAGAGTGCGGGATGGCCAGAGAGGGAGAGTGAGGGATTTCCGGAGATCGAGAGTGCGGGATTTCCGGAGAGCGAGAGTGCGGGATGTCCGGAGAGCGAGAGTGCGGGATTTCCGGAGAGGAATATTGAGGGATGTCCGGAGAGGGAGAGAGCGGGATGTCCGGAGAGGGAGAGTGTGGGATGTCCGGAGAGGGAGAGTGCGGGATGTCCGGAGAGGGAGAGTGCGGGGTGTCCGGAGAGGGAGAGTGCGGGATGTCCGGAGAGGGAGAGAGAGGGATGTCCTGAGAGGGAGAGTGTGGAGTGTCCAGACAGGGAGAGTGTGGGATGTCCGGAGAGCAAGAGTGTGGGATGTCTGGAGAGGGAGAGAGCGGGGTGTCCGGAGAGCAAGAGTGCGGGGTTTCCGGGGAGGGAGAGTGCGGGGTGTCCGTAGAGGGAGAGTGCGGGGTGTCCGGAGAGGGAGAGTGTGGGATGTCCGGAGGGGGAGAGTGTGGGATCTGCGGAGAGGGAGAGTGTGGGATGTCCGGAGGGGGATAGAGCTGGATGTCAGGAGGGGGAGAGTGCGGGATGTCCGGAGAGGGAGAGTGCGGGATGTCCGGAGAGGGAGAGTGCGGGATGTCCGGAGAGGGAGAGTGCGGGATGTCCAGAGAGGGAGAGTGCGGGATGTCCAGAGAGCGAGAGTGTGGGATGTCCGGAGAGGGAGAGTGTGGGTTGTCCGCAGAGTGAGAATGCAGGATGTCCGGAGAGGGAGAGAGCGGGGTGTGCGGAGAGTGAGAGTGCGGGATGTCCGGAGAGGAATAGTGAGGGATGTCCGGAGAGGGAGAGAGCGTGATGTCCGGAGAGGGAGAGTGTGGGATGTCCGGAGAGGGAGAGTGCGGGATGTCCGGAGAGGGAGAGTGCGGGGTGTCCGGAGAGGGAGAGTGCGGGATATCCGGAGAGGGAGAGAGAGGGATGTCCTGAGAGGGACAGTGTGGAGTGTCCAGAGAGGGAGAGTGTGGGATGTCCGGAGAGCAAGAGTGTGGGATGTCTGGAGAGGGAGAGAGCAGGGTGTCCGGAGAGCGAGAGTGCGGGGTTTCCGGGGAGGGAGAGTGCGGGGTGTCCGGAGAGGGAGAGTGTGGGATGTCCGGAGGGGGAGAGTGTGGGATCTGCGGAGAGGGAGAGTGTGGGATGTCCGGAGGGGGATAGAGCGGGATGTCCGGAGGGGGAGAGTGCGGGATGTCCGGAGAGGGAGAGTGCGGGATGTCCGGAGAGGGAGAGTGTGGGATGTCCGGAGAGGGAGAGTGCGGGATGTCCAGAGAGGGAGAGTGCGGGATGTCCGGAGAGCGAGAGTGTGGGATGTCCGGAGAGGGAGAGTGTGGGTTGTCCGGAGAGTGAGAATGCGGGATGTCCGGAGAGGGAGAGAGCGGGGTGTCCGGAGAGGGAGAGTGCGGGATGTCCGGAGAGCGAGAGTGTGGGATGTCCGGAGAGGGAGTGTGTGGGTTGTCCGGAGAGTGAGAATGCGGGATGTCCGGAGATGGAGAGAGCGGGGTGTCCGGAAAGGGAGAGTGCGGGATGTCCGGAGAGGGAGAGTGTGGGATGTCCAGAGAGGGAGAGTGCGGGATGTCCGGAGAGCGAGAGTGTGGGATGTCCGGAGAGGGAGAGAGCAGGATGTCCGGAGAGGGAGAGAGCGGGATGTCCGGAGAGGGAGAGTGTGGAGTGTCCAGAGAGGGAGACTGTGGGATGTCCGGAGAGGGAGAGTGAGGGATGTCCGGAGGGGGAGAGAGCGGGGTGTCCGGAGAGGGAGAGAGCGGGGTGTCCGGAGAGCGAGAGTGCGGGGTGTCCGGAGAGGGAGAGTGTGGGACGTCCGGAGGGGGAGAGTGTGGGATCTGCGGAGAGGGAGAGTGTGGGATGTCCGGAGAGGGAGAGAGCAGGATGTCCGGAGAGGGAGAGTGTGGGGTGTCCGGAGAGCGAGAGTGCGGGATGTCGGGAGAGCGAGAGTGCGGGATGTCCGGAGAGCGAGAGTGTGGGATGTCCGGAGAGGGAGAGTGTGGGATGTCCGGAGAGGGAGAGTGTGGGATGTCCGGATATGGAGAGTGTGGGATATCCGGAGAGCGAGAGTGTGGGATGTCCGGAGAGGGAGAGTGCGGGATATCCGGAGAGCCAGAGTGCGGGATGTCCGGAGAGCGAGAGTGTGGGATGTCCGGAGAGGAAGAGTGAGGGATGTCCGGAGAGGGAGAGAGCGGGATTTCCGGAGAGGGAGAGTGTGGGATGTCCGGAGAGGGAGAGTGCGGGATGTCCGGAGAGGGAGAGTGCGGGGTGTCCGGAGAGGGAGAGTGCGGGATGTCCGGAGAGGTAGAGTGCGGGGTGTCCGGAGAGGGAGAGTGCGGGATGTCCGGAGAGCGAGAGTGCGGGATGTCCGGAGAGGGAGAGTGCGGGGTGTCCGGAGAGGGAGAGTGCGGGATGTCCGGAGAGGGAGAGTGCGGGATGTCCGGAGAGGGAGAGTGCGGGATTTCCGGAGAGGGAGAGTGTGGGATGTCCGGAGAGGGAGAGAACGGGGTGACCGGAGAGGGAGTGTGTGGGTTGTCCGGAGAGGGAGAGTGCGGGATGTCCAGAGAGAGAGAGTGCGGGATGTCCGGAGAGCGAGAGTGTGGGATGTCCGGAGAGGGAGAGTGTGGGATGTCTGGAGAGCGAGAGTGTGGGATGTCCGGAGAGGGAGAGTGCGGTGTGTCCGGAGGGGGAGAGTGTGGGGTGTCCGGAGAGAGAGCGTGCGGGATGTCCGGAGAGGGAGAGTGTGGGAAGTCCGGAGCGGGAGAGTGTGGGATGTCCGGAGAGGGATAGCGCGGGATATCCGTAGGGGGAGAGTGTGGGATGTCCGGAGAGGGATAGAGCGGGATATCCGGAGGGGGAGAGTGTGGGATGTCCGGAGAGGGATAGTGCGGGATGTCCGGAGGGGGCGAGTGTGGGATGTCCGGAGAGGGATAGTGCGGGATGTCCGGAGGGGGCGAGTGTGGGATGTCCGGAGAGGGAGAGTGTGGGATGTCCGGAGAGGGATAGAGAGGGATATCCGGAGGGGGAGAGTGTGGGATGTCCGGAGAGCGAGACTGCGGGGTGTCCGGAGAGGGAGAGTGTGGGATGTCCGGAGAGCGAGAGTGTGGGATGTCCGGAGAGGGAGAATGCGGGATGACCAGAGAGGGAGAGAGCGGGGTGTCCGGAGAGGGAGAGTGTGGGTTGTCCGGAGAGGGAGAATGCGGGATGTCCGGAGAGGGAGAGTGAGGGATGTCCGGAGAGGGAGAGAGCGGGATGTCCGGAGAGGGAGAGTGTGGGATGTCCGGAGAGGGAGAGAGCAGGATGTCCGGAGAGGGAGAGTGTGGGGTGCCCGGAGAGCGAGAGTGCGGGATGTCGGGAGAGCGAGAGTGCGGGATGTCCGGCAAGCGAGAGTGTGGGATGTCCGGAGAGGGAGAGTGTGGGATGTCCGGAGAATGCGAGTGTGGGATATCCGGAGAGCGAGAGTGTGGGATGTCCGGAGAGGGAGAGTGCGGGATATCCGGAGAGCCAGAGTGAGGGATGTCCGGAGAGCGAGAGTGTGGGATGTCCGGAGGGGGAGAGGGCGGGGTGTCCGGAGAGGGAGTGTGTGGAGTGTCCGGAGAGGGAGAGTGCAGGTTATCCGGAGAGGGAGAGTGCGGGATGTCCGGAGAGGGAGAGAGCGGGATGTCCGGAGAGGGAGAGTGTGGGATGTCCGGAGAGGGAGAGTGCGGGATGTCCGGAGAGGGAGAGTGCGGGGTGTCCGGAGAGGGAGAGTGTGGGATGTCCGGAGAGGGAGAGAGAGGGATGTCCTGAGAGGCAGAGAGTGGAGTGTCCAGAGAGGGAGAGTGTGGGATGTCCGGAGAGCAAGAGTGTGGGATGTCCGGAGAGGGAGAGAGCGGGGTGTTTGGAGAACGAGAGTGCGGGGTTTCCGGGGAGGGAGAGTGCGGGGTGTCCGGAGAGGGAGAGTGTGGGATGTCCGGAGGGGGAGAGTGTGGGATCTGCGGAGAGGGAGAGTGTGGGATGTCCGGAGGGGGATAGAGCGGGATGTCCGGAGGGGGAGAGTGCGGGATGTCCGGAGAGGGAGAGTGCGGGATGTCCGGAGAGGGAGAGTGCAGGATGTCCGGAGAGGGAGAGTGCGGGATGTCCAGAGAGGGAGAGTGCAGGATGTCCGGAGAGCGAGAGTGTGGGATGTCCGGAGAGGGAGAGTGTGGGTTGTCCGGAGAGTGAGAATGCGGGATGTCCGGAGAGGGAGAGAGCGGGGTGTCCGGAGAGGGAGAGTGCGGGATGTCCGGAGAGGGAGAGTGTGGGATGTCCACAGAGGGAGAGTGCGGGATGTCCGGAGAGCGAGAGTGCGGGATGTCCAGAGAGGGAGAGTGAGGGATTTCCGGAGAGCGAGAGTGCGGGATTTCCGGAGAGCGAGAGTGCGGGATGTCCGGAGAGCGAGAATGCGGGATGTCCGGAGAGGAAGAGTGAGGGATGTCAGGAGAGGGAGAGAGCGGGATGTCCGGAGAAGGAGAGTGTGGGATGTCCGGAGAGGGAGAGTGCGGGGTGTCCGGAGAGTGAGAGTGTGGGTTCTACGGAGAGGGAGAGTGCGGGATGTCTGGAGGGGGAGAGAGAGGGATGTCCTGAGAGGGAGAGTGTGGAGTGTCCAGAGAGGGAGAGTGTGGGATGTCCGGAGAGCAAGAGTGTGGGATGTCCGGAGAGGGAGAGAGCGGGGTGTCCGGAGAGCGAGAGTGCGGGGTTTCCGGGGAGGGAGAGTGCGGGGTGTCCGGAGAGGGAGAGGGTGGGATGTCCGGAGGGAGCGAGTGTGGGATGTCCGGAGAGGGAGAGTGTGGGATGTCCGGAGAGGGATAGAGCGGGATATCCGGAGGGGGAGAGTGTGGGATGTCCGGAGAGCGAGACTGCGGGGTGTCCGGAGAGGGAGAGTGTGGGATGTCCGGAGAGCGAGACTGTGGGATGTCCGGAGAGGGAGAGTGCAGGATCACCGGAGAGGGAGAGAGCGGGGTGTCCGGAGAGCGAGAGTGTGGGATGTCCAGAGAGGGAGAGAGCGGGATGTCCGGAGAGGGAGAGTGCGGCATGTCCGGGGAGGGAGAGTGCGGGGTGTCCGGAGAGAGAGAGTGCGGGATGTCCGGAGAGGGAGAGTGAGGGATGTCCGGAGAGGGAGAGAGCGGGATGTCCGGAGAGGGAGAGTGTGGGATGTCCGGAGAGGGAGAGAGCAGGATGTCCGGAGAGGGAGAGTGTGGGGTGTCCGGAGAGCGAGAGTGCGGGATGTCGGGAGAGCGAGAGTGCGGGATGTCCGGAGAGCGAGAGTGTGGGATGTCCGGAGAGGGAGAGTGTGGGATGTCCGGAGAGGGAGAGTGTGGGATGTCCGGATATGGAGAGTGTGGGATATCCGGAGAGCGAGAGTGTGGGATGTCCGGAGAGGGAGAGTGCGGGATATCCGGAGAGCCAGAGTGCGGGATGTCCGGAGAGCGAGAGTGTGGGATGTCCGGAGAGGAAGAGTGAGGGATGTCCGGAGAGGGAGAGAGCGGGATGTCCGGAGAGGGAGAGTGCGGGATGTCCGGAGAGGGAGAGTGCGGGATGTCCGGAGAGGGAGAGTGCGGGGTGTCCGGAGAGGGAGAGTGCGGGATGTCCGGAGAGCGAGAGTGCGGGATGTCCGGAGAGGGAGAGTGCGGGGTGTCCGGAGAGGGAGAGTGCGGGATGTCCGGAGAGCGAGAGTGCGGGATGTCCGGAGAGGGAGAGTGTAGGATGTCCAGAGAGGGAGAGTGCGGGATGTCCGGAGAGCGAGAGTGTGGGATGTCCGGAGAGGGAGAGAGCAGGATGTCCGGAGAGGGAGAGTGCGGGATGTCCGGAGAGGGAGAGTGTGGAGTGTCCAGAGAGGGAGAGTGTGGGATGTCCGGAGAGAGAGAGTGTGGGATGTCCGGAGAGGGAGAGATCGGGGTGTCCGGAGAGCGAGAGTGAGGGGTGTCCGGGGAGGGAGAGTGCGGGGTGTCCGGAGAGGGAGAGTGTGGGATGTCCGGAGGGGGAGAGTGTGGGATCTGCGGAGAGGGAGAGTGTGGGATGTCCGGAGGGGGATAGAGCGGGATGTCCGGAGAGGGAGAGTGCGGGATGTCCGGAGAGGGAGAGTGGGGGATGTCCAGAGAGGGAGAGTGCGGGATGTCCGGAGAGCGAGAGTGTGGGATGTCCGGAGAGGGAGTGTGTGGGTTGTCCGGAGAGTGAGAATGCGGGATGTCCGGAGATGGAGAGAGCGGGGTGTCCGGAAAGGGAGAGTGCGGGATGTCCGGAGAGGGAGAGTGTGGGATGTCCAGAGAGGGAGAGTGCGGGATGTCCGGAGAGCGAGAGTGTGGGATGTCCGGAGAGGGAGAGAGCAGGATGTCCGGAGAGGGAGAGAGCGGGATGTCCGGAGAGGGAGAGTGTGGAGTGTCCAGAGAGGGAGACTGTGGGATGTCCGGAGAGGGAGAGTGAGGGATGTCCGGAGGGGGAGAGAGCGGGGTGTCCGGAGAGGGAGAGAGCGGGGTGTCCGGAGAGCGAGAGTGCGGGGTGTCCGGAGAGGGAGAGTGTGGGACGTCCGGAGGGGGAGAGTGTGGGATCTGCGGAGAGGGAGAGTGTGGGATGTCCGGAGAGGGAGAGAGCAGGATGTCCGGAGAGGGAGAGTGTGGGGTGTCCGGAGACCGAGAGTTCGGGATGTCGGGAGAGCGAGAGTGCGGGATGTCCGGAGAGCGAGAGTGTGGGATGTCCGGAGAGGGAGAGTGTGGGATGTCCAGAGAGGGAGAGTGTGGGATGTCCGGATATGGAGAGTGTGGGATATCCGGAGAGCGAGAGTGTGGGATGTCCGGAGAGGGAGAGTGCGGGATATCCGGAGAGCCAGAGTGCGGGATGTCCGGAGAGCGAGAGTGTGGGATGTCCGGAGAGGAAGAGTGAGGGATGTCCGGAGAGGGAGAGAGCGGGATGTCCGGAGAGGGAGAGTGTGGGATGTCCGGAGAGGGAGAGTGCGGGATGTCCGGAGAGGGAGAGTGCGGGGTGTCCGGAGAGGGAGAGTGCGGGATGTCCGGAGAGGGAGAGTGCGGGGTGTCCGGAGAGGGAGAGTGTGGGATGTCCGGAGAGTGAGAGTGCGGGATGTCCGGAGAGGGAGAGTGCGGGGTGTCCGGAGAGCCAGAGTGCTGGATGTCCGGAGAGCGAGAGTGTGGGATGTCCGGAGAGGAAGAGTGAGGGATGTCCGGAGAGGGAGAGAGCGGGATTTCCGGGGAGGGAGAGTGTGGGATGTCCGGAAAGGGAGAGTGCGGGATTTCCGGAGAGGGAGAGTGCGGTGTGTCCGGAGGGGGAGAGTGTGGGGTGTCCGGAGAGAGAGCGTGCGGGATGTCCGGAGAGGGAGAGTGTGGGAAGTCCGGAGCGGGAGAGTGTGGGATGTCCGGAGAGGGATAGAGCGGGATATCCGTAGGGGGAGAGTGTGGGATGTCCGGAGAGGGATAGAGCGGGATATCCGGAGGGGGAGAGTGTGGGATGTCCGGAGAGGGATAGTGCGGGATGTCCGGAGGGGGCGAGTGTGGGATGTCCGGAGAGGGATAGTGCGGGATGTCCGGAGGGGGCGAGTGTGGGATGTCCGGAGAGGGAGAGTGTGGGATGTCCGGAGAGGGATAGAGAGGGATATCCGGAGGGGGAGAGTGTGGGATGTCCGGAGAGCGAGACTGCGGGGTGTCCGGAGAGGGAGAGTGTGGGATGTCCGGAGAGCGAGAGTGTGGGATGTCCGGAGAGGGAGAATGCGGGATGACCAGAGAGGGAGAGAGCGGGGTGTCCGGAGAGGGAGAGTGTGGGTTGTCCGGAGAGGGAGAATGCGGGATGTCCGGAGAGGGAGAGTGAGGGATGTCCGGAGAGGGAGAGAGCGGGATGTCCGGAGAGGGAGAGTGTGGGATGTCCGGAGAGGGAGAGAGCAGGATGTCCGGAGAGGGAGAGTGTGGGGTGCCCGGAGAGCGAGAGTGCGGGATGTCGGGAGAGCGAGAGTGCGGGATGTCCGGCAAGCGAGAGTGTGGGATGTCCGGAGAGGGAGAGTGTGGGATGTCCGGAGAGGGAGAGTGTGGGATGTCCGGAGAATGCGAGTGTGGGATATCCGGAGAGCGAGAGCGTGGGATGTCCGGAGAGGGAGAGTGCGGGATATCCGGAGGGGGAGAGTGCGGGGTGTCCGGAGAGGGAGTGTGTGGAGTGTCCGGAGAGGGAGAGTGCAGGTTATCCGGAGAGGGAGAGTGCGGGATGTCCGGAGAGGGAGAGAGCGGGATGTCCGGAGAGGGAGAGTGTGGGATGTCCGGAGAGGGAGAGTGCGGGATGTCCGGAGAGGGAGAGTGCGGGGTGTCCGGAGAGGGAGAGTGCGGGATGTCCGGAGAGGGAGAGAGAGGGATGTCCTGAGAGGCAGAGAGTGGAGTGTCCAGAGAGGGAGAGTGTGGGATGTCCGGAGAGCAAGAGTGTGGGATGTCCGGAGAGGGAGAGAGCGGGGAGTTTGGAGAGCGAGAGTGCGGGGTTTCCGGGGAGGGAGAGTGCGGGGTGTCCGGAGAGGGCGAGTGTGGGATGTCCGGAGGGGGAGAGTGTGGGATCTGCGGAGAGGGAGAGTGTGGGATGTCCGGAGGGGGATAGAGCGGGATGTCCGGAGGGGGAGAGTGCGGGATGTCTGGAGAGGGAGAGTGCGGGATGTCCGGAGAGGGAGAGTGCAGGATGTCCGGAGAGGGAGAGTGCGGGATGTCCAGAGAGGGAGAGTGCAGGATGTCCGGAGAGCGAGAGTGTGGGATGTCCGGAGAGGGAGAGTGTGGGTTGTCCGGAGAGTGAGAATGCGGGATGTCCGTAGAGGGAGAGAGCGGGGTGTCCGGAGAGGGAGAGTGCGGGATGTCTGGAGAGGGAGAGTGTGGGATGTCCACAGAGGGAGAGTGCGGGATGTCCGGAGAGCGAGAGTGCGGGATGTCCAGAGAGGGAGAGTGAGGGATTTCCGGAGAGCGAGAGTGCGGGATTTCCGGAGAGCGAGAGTGCGGGATGTCCGGAGAGCGAGAATGCGGGATGTCCGGAGAGGAAGAGTGAGGGATGTCAGGAGAGGGAGAGAGCGGGATGTCCGGAGAGGGAGAGTGTGGGATGTCCGGAGAGGGAGAGTGCGGGATGTTCGGAGAGGGAGAGTGCGGGGTGTCCGGAGAGTGAGAGTGCGGGTTCTACGGAGAGGGAGAGTGCGGGATGTCTGGAGGGGGAGAGAGAGGGATGTCCTGAGAGGGAGAGTGTGGAGTGTCCAGAGAGGGAGAGTGTGGGATGTCCGGAGAGCAAGAGTGTGGGATGTCCGGAGAGGGAGAGAGCGGGGTGTCCGGAGAGCGAGAGTGCGGGGTTTCCGGGGAGGGAGAGTGCGGGGTGTCCGGAGAGGGAGAGGGTGGGATGTCCGGAGGGAGCGAGTGTGGGATGTCCGGAGAGGGAGAGTGTGGGATGTCCGGAGAGGGATAGAGCGGGATATCCGGAGGGGGAGAGTGTGGGATGTCCGGAGAGCGAGACTGCGGGGTGTCCGGAGAGGGAGAGTGTGGGATGTCCGGAGAGCGAGAGTGTGGGATGTCCGGAGAGGGAGAGTGCAGGATGACCGGAGAGGGAGAGAGCGGGGTGTCCGGAGAGGGAGAGTGTGGGTTGTCCGGAGAGGGAGAATGCGGGATGTCCGGAGAGGGAGAGCGGGGTGTCCGGAGAGGGAGAGTGCGGGATGTCCGGAGAGAGAGAGTGCGGGATGTCCGGAGAGGGAGAGTGTGGGATGTCCGGAGGGGGAGAGTGCGGGATGTCCGGAGAGGGAGAGTGAGGGATGTCCGGAGAGGGAGAGAGCGGGATGTCCGGAGAGGGAGAGTGTGGGATGTCCGGAGATGGATAGAGCGGGATGTCCGGAGAGGGAGAGTGTGGGATGTCCGGAGAGGGATAGTGCGGGATGTCCGGAGGGGGCGAGTGTGGGATGTCCGGAGAGGGAGAGTGTGGGATGTCCGGAGGGGGAGAGTGCGGGATCTCTTGAGAGCGAGAGTGTGGGATGTCCGGAGAGGGAGAGAGCAGGATGTCCGGAGAGGGAGAGTGCGGCATGTCCGGGGAGGGAGAGTGCGGGATGTCCAGAGAGGGAGAGTGAGGGATTTCCGGAGAGCGAGAGTGCGGGATTTCCGGAGAGCGAGAGTGCGGAATGTCCGGAGAGCGAGAATGCGGGATGTCCGGAGGGGAAGAGTGAGGGATGTCAGGAGAGGGAGAGAGCGGGATGTCCGGAGAGGGAGAGTGTGGGATGTCCGGAGAGGGAGAGTGCGGGATGTTCGGAGAGGGAGAGTGCGGGGTGTCCGGAGAGTGAGAGTGCGGGTTCTACGGAGAGGGAGAGTGCGGGATGTCTGGAGGGGGAGAGAGAGGGATGTCCTGAGAGGGAGAGTGTGGAGTGTCCAGAGAGGGAGAGTGTGGGATGTCCGGAGAGCAAGAGTGTGGGATGTCCGGAGAGGGAGAGAGCGGGGTGTCTGGAGAGGGAGAGTGCGGGGTTTCCGGGGAGGGAGAGTGCGGGGTGTCCGGAGAGGGAGAGGGTGGGATGTCCGGAGGGAGCGAGTGTGGGATGTCCGGAGAGGGAGAGTGTGGGATGTCCGGAGAGGGATAGAGTGGGATATCCGGAGGGGGAGAGTGTGGGATGTCCGGAGAGCGAGACTGCGGGGTGTCCGGAGAGGGAGAGTGTGGGATGTCCGGAGAGCGAGAGTGTGGGATGTCCGGAGAGGGAGAGTGCAGGATGACCGGAGAGGGAGAGAGCGGGGTGTCCGGAGAGGGAGAGTGTGGGTTGTCCGGAGAGGGAGAATGCGGGATGTCCGGAGAGGGAGAGCGGGGTGTCCGGAGAGGGAGAGTGCGGGATGTCCGGAGAGAGAGAGAGCGGGATGTCCGGAGAGGGAGAGTGTGGGATGTCCGGAGGGGGAGAGTGCGGGATGTCCGGAGAGGGAGAGTGAGGGATGTCCGGAGAGGGAGAGAGCGGGATGTCCGGAGAGGGAGAGTGTGGGATGTCCGGAGATGGATAGAGCGGGATGTCCGGAGAGGGAGAGTGTGGGATGTCCGGAGAGGGATAGTGCGGGATGTCCGGAGGGGGCGAGTGTGGGATGTCCGGAGAGGGAGAGTGTGGGATGTCCGGAGGGGGAGAGTGCGGGATCTCTTGAGAGCGAGAGTGTGGGATGTCCGGAGAGGGAGAGAGCAGGATGTCCGGAGAGGGAGAGTGCGGCATGTCCGGGGAGGGAGAGTGCGGGGTGTCCGGAGAGAGAGAGTGCGGGATGTCCGGACAGGGAGAGTGAGGGATGTCCGGAGAGGGAGAGAGCGGGATGTCCGGAGAGGGAGAGTGTGGGATGTCCGGAGAGGGAGAGAGCAGGATGTCCGCAGAGGGAGAGTGTGGGGTGTCCGGAGAGCGAGAGTGCGGGATGTCGGGAGAGCGAGAGTGCGGGATGTCCGGAGAGCGAGAGTGTGGGATGTCCGGAGAGGGAGAGTGTGGGATGTCCGGAGAGGGAGAGTGTGGGATGTCCGGATATGGAGAATGTGGGATATCCGGGGAGCGAGAGTGTGGGATGTCCGGAGAGGGAGAGTGCGGGATATCCGGAGAGCCAGAGTGCGGGATGCCGGAGAGCGAGAGTGTGGGATGTCCGGAGAGGGAGAGAGCGGGGAGTTTGGAGAGCGAGAGTGCGGGGTTTCCGGGGAGGGAGAGTGCGGGGTGTCCGGAGAGGGCGAGTGTGGGATGTCCGGAGGGGGAGAGTGTGGGATCTGCGGAGAGGGAGAGTGTGGGATGTCCGGAGGGGGATAGAGCGGGATGTCCGGAGGGGGAGAGTGCGGGATGTCTGGAGAGGGAGAGTGCGGGATGTCCGGAGAGGGAGAGTGCAGGATGTCCGGAGAGGGAGAGTGCGGGATGTCCAGAGAGGGAGAGTGCAGGATGTCCGGAGAGCGAGAGTGTGGGATGTCCGGAGAGGGAGAGTGTGGGTTGTCCGGAGAGTGAGAATGCGGGATGTCCGGAGAGGGAGAGAGCGGGGTGTCCGGAGAGGGAGAGTGCGGGATGTCTGGAGAGGGAGAGTGTGGGATGTCCACAGAGGGAGAGTGCGGGATGTCCGGAGAGCGAGAGTGCGGGATGTCCAGAGAGGGAGAGTGAGGGATTTCCGGAGAGCGAGAGTGCGGGATTTCCGGAGAGCGAGAGTGCGGGATGTCCGGAGAGCGAGAATGCGGGATGTCCGGAGAGGAAGAGTGAGGGATGTCAGGAGAGGGAGAGAGCGGGATGTCCGGAGAGGGAGAGTGTGGGATGTCCGGAGAGGGAGAGTGCGGGATGTTCGGAGAGGGAGAGTGCGGGGTGTCCGGAGAGTGAGAGTGCGGGTTCTACGGAGAGGGAGAGTGCGGGATGTCTGGAGGGGGAGAGAGAGGGATGTCCTGAGAGGGAGAGTGTGGAGTGTCCAGAGAGGGAGAGTGTGGGATGTCCGGAGAGCAAGAGTGTGGGATGTCCGGAGAGGGAGAGAGCGGGGTGTCCGGAGAGCGAGAGTGCGGGGTTTCCGGGGAGGGAGAGTGCGGGGTGTCCGGAGAGGGAGAGGGTGGGATGTCCGGAGGGAGCGAGTGTGGGATGTCCGGAGAGGGAGAGTGTGGGATGTCCGGAGAGGGATAGAGCGGGATATCCGGAGGGGGAGAGTGTGGGATGTCCGGAGAGCGAGACTGCGGGGTGTCCGGAGAGGGAGAGTGTGGGATGTCCGGAGAGCGAGAGTGTGGGATGTCCGGAGAGGGAGAGTGCAGGATGACCGGAGAGGGAGAGAGCGGGGTGTCCGGAGAGGGAGAGTGTGGGTTGTCCGGAGAGGGAGAATGCGGGATGTCCGGAGAGGGAGAGCGGGGTGTCCGGAGAGGGAGAGTGCGGGATGTCCGGAGAGAGAGAGTGCGGGATGTCCGGAGAGGGAGAGTGTGGGATGTCCGGAGGGGGAGAGTGCGGGATGTCCGGAGAGGGAGAGTGAGGGATGTCCGGAGAGGGAGAGAGCGGGATGTCCGGAGAGGGAGAGTGTGGGATGTCCGGAGATGGATAGAGCGGGATGTCCGGAGAGGGAGAGTGTGGGATGTCCGGAGAGGGATAGTGCGGGATGTCCGGAGGGGGCGAGTGTGGGATGTCCGGAGAGGGAGAGTGTGGGATGTCCGGAGGGGGAGAGTGCGGGATCTCTTGAGAGCGAGAGTGTGGGATGTCCGGAGAGGGAGAGAGCAGGATGTCCGGAGAGGGAGAGTGCGGCATGTCCGGGGAGGGAGAGTGCGGGATGTCCAGAGAGGGAGAGTGAGGGATTTCCGGAGAGCGAGAGTGCGGGATTTCCGGAGAGCGAGAGTGCGGAATGTCCGGAGAGCGAGAATGCGGGATGTCCGGAGGGGAAGAGTGAGGGATGTCAGGAGAGGGAGAGAGCGGGATGTCCGGAGAGGGAGAGTGTGGGATGTCCGGAGAGGGAGAGTGCGGGATGTTCGGAGAGGGAGAGTGCGGGGTGTCCGGAGAGTGAGAGTGCGGGTTCTACGGAGAGGGAGAGTGCGGGATGTCTGGAGGGGGAGAGAGAGGGATGTCCTGAGAGGGAGAGTGTGGAGTGTCCAGAGAGGGAGAGTGTGGGATGTCCGGAGAGCAAGAGTGTGGGATGTCCGGAGAGGGAGAGAGCGGGGTGTCCGGAGAGGGAGAGTGCGGGGTTTCCGGGGAGGGAGAGTGCGGGGTGTCCGGAGAGGGAGAGGGTGGGATGTCCGGAGGGAGCGAGTGTGGGATGTCCGGAGAGGGAGAGTGTGGGATGTCCGGAGAGGGATAGAGTGGGATATCCGGAGGGGGAGAGTGTGGGATGTCCGGAGAGCGAGACTGCGGGGTGTCCGGAGAGGGAGAGTGTGGGATGTCCGGAGGGCGAGAGTGTGGGATCTGCGGAGAGGGAGAGTGCTGGATGTCCGGAGGGGGAGAGAGCGGGATGTCAGGAGGGGAGAGTGTGGGATGTCCGGAGAGGGAGAGTGCGGGATGTCCGGAGAGGGAGAGTGCGGGATGTCCGGAGAGGGAGAGTGCGGGATGTCCGGAGAGAGAGAGTGCGGGATGTCCGGAGAGGGAGAGTGTGGGATGTCCGGAGGGGGAGAGTGCGGGATGTCCGGAGAGGGAGAGTGAGGGATGTCCGGAGAGGGAGAGAGCGGGATGTCCGGAGAGGGAGAGTGTGGGATGTCCGGAGATGGATAGAGCGGGATGTCCGGAGAGGGAGAGTGTGGGATGTCCGGAGAGGGATAGTGCGGGATGTCCGGAGGGGGCGAGTGTGGGATGTCCGGAGAGGGAGAGTGTGGGATGTCCGGAGGGGGAGAGTGCGGGATCTCTTGAGAGCGAGAGTGTGGGATGTCCGGAGAGGGAGAGAGCAGGATGTCCGGAGAGGGAGAGTGCGGCATGTCCGGGGAGGGAGAGTGCGGGGTGTCCGGAGAGAGAGAGTGCGGGATGTCCGGACAGGGAGAGTGAGGGATGTCCGGAGAGGGAGAGAGCGGGATGTCCGGAGAGGGAGAGTGTGGGATGTCCGGAGAGGGAGAGAGCAGGATGTCCGCAGAGGGAGAGTGTGGGGTGTCCGGAGAGCGAGAGTGCGGGATGTCGGGAGAGCGAGAGTGCGGGATGTCCGGAGAGCGAGAGTGTGGGATGTCCGGAGAGGGAGAGTGTGGGATGTCCGGAGAGGGAGAGTGTGGGATGTCCGGATATGGAGAATGTGGGATATCCGGAGAGCGAGAGTGTGGGATGTCCGGAGAGGGAGAGTGCGGGATATCCGGAGAGCCAGAGTGCGGGATGCCGGAGAGCGAGAGTGTGGGATGTCCGGAGAGGAAGAGTGAGGGATGTCCGGAGAGGGAGAGAGCGGGATGTCCGGAGAGGGAGAGTGCGGGATGTCCGGAGAGGGAGAGTGCGGGATGTCCGGAGAGGGAGAGTGCGGGGTGTCCGGAGAGGGAGAGTGCGGGATGTCCGGAGAGCGAGAGTGCGGGATGTCCGGAGAGGGAGAGTGCGGGGTGTCCGGAGAGGGAGAGTGCGGGATGTCCAGAGAGGGAGAGTGCGGGATGTCCGGAGAGGGAGAGTGTGGGATGTCCGGAGAGGGAGAGAGCGGGGTGACCGGAGAGGGAGAGAGCGGGGTGACCGGAGAGGGAGAGTGTGGGTTGTCCGGAGAGGGAGAGTGCGGGATGTCCAGAGAGAGAGAGTGCGGGATGTCCGGAGAGCGAGAGTGTGGGATGTCCGGAGAGGGAGAGTGTGGGAAGTCTGGAGAGCGAGAGTGTGGGATGTCCGGAGAGGGAGAGTGCGGTGTGTCCGGAGGGGGAGAGTGTGGGGTGTCCGGAGAGAGAGCGTGCGGGATGTCCGGAGAGGGAGAGTGTGGGAAGTCCGGAGCGGGAGAGTGTGGGATGTCCGGAGAGGGATAGAGCGGGATATCCGCAGGGGGAGAGTGTGGGATGTCCGGAGAGGGATAGAGCGGGATATCCGGAGGGGGAGAGTGTGGGATGTCCGGAGAGGGATAGTGCGGGATGTCCGGAGGGGGAGAGTGTGGGATGTCCGGAGAGGGATAGTGCGGGATGTCCGGAGGGGGCGAGTGTGGGATGTCCGGAGAGGGATAGTGCGGGATGTCCGGAGTGGGCGAGTGTGGGATGTCCGGAGAGGGAGAGTGTGGGATGTCCGGAGAGGGATAGAGAGGGATATCCGGATGGGGAGAGTGTGGGATGTCCGGAGAGCGAGACTGCGGGGTGTCCGGAGAGGGAGAGTGTGGGATGTCCGGAGAGCGAGAGTGTGGGATGTCCGGAGAGGGAGAATGCGGGATGACCGGAGAGGGAGAGAGCAGGGTGTCCGGAGAGGGAGAGTGTGGGTTGTCCGGAGAGGGAGAATGCGGGATGTCCGGAGAGGGAGAGCGGGGTGTCCGGAGAGGGAGAGTGCGGGATGTCCGGAGAGGGAGAGTGCGGGATGTCCGGAGAGGGAGAGTGTGGGATGTCCGGAGAGGGAGAGTGCGGGATGTCCGGAGAGCGAGACTGCGGGATGTCCGGAGAGGGAGAGAGCGGGGTGTCCGGAGAGGGAGAGTGCGCGGTGTCCGGAGAGGGAGAGTGTGGGATGTCCAGTGAGAGAGAGTGCGGGATGTCCGGAGAGGGATAGTGCGGGATGTCCGGAGAGCGAGAGTGTGGGGTGTCCGGAGAGGGAGAGTGAGGAATGTCCGGAGAGGGATAGTGCGGGGTGTCCGGAGAGGGAGAGTGCGGGGTGTCCGGAGAGAGAGAGTGCGGGATGTCCGGAGAGGGAGAGTGTGGGATGTCCGGAGGGGGAGAGTGCGGGATGTCCGGAGAGGGAGAGTGTGGGATGTCCGGAGAGGGAGAGAGCGGGATGTCCGGAGAGGGAGAGTGCGGGGTTTCCGGGGAGGGAGAGTGCGGGGTGTCCGGAGAGGGAGAGGGTGGGATGTCCGGAGGGAGCGAGTGTGGGATGTCCGGAGAGGGAGAGTGTGGGATGTCCGGAGAGGGATAGAGCGGGATATCCGGAGGGGGCGAGTGTGGGATGTCCGGAGAGCGAGACTGCGGGGTGTCCGGAGAGGGAGAGTGTGGGATGTCCGGAGAGCGAGAGTGTGGGATGTCCGGAGAGGGAGAGTGCAGGATGACCGGAGAGGGAGAGAGCGGGGTGTCCGGAGAGGGAGAGTGTGGGTTGTCCGGAGAGGGAGAATGCGGGATGTCCGGAGAGGGAGAGCGGGGTGTCCGGAGAGGGAGAGTGCGGGATGTCCGGAGAGAGAGAGTGCGGGATGTCCGGAGAGGGAGAGTGTGGGATGTCCGGAGGGGGAGAGTGCGGGATGTCCGGAGAGGGAGAGTGAGGGATGTCCGGAGAGGGAGAGAGCGGGATGTCCGGAGAGGGAGAGTGTGGGATGTCCGGAGATGGATAGAGCGGGATGTCCGGAGAGGGAGAGTGTGGGATGTCCGGAGAGGGATAGTGCGGGATGTCCGGAGGGGGCGAGTGTGGGATGTCCGGAGAGGGAGAGTGTGGGATGTCCGGAGGGGGAGAGTGCGGGATCTCTTGAGAGCGAGAGTGTGGGATGTCCGGAGAGGGAGAGAGCAGGATGTCCAGAGAGGGAGAGTGTGGGGTGCCCGGAGAGCGAGAGTGCGGGATGTCGGGAGAGCGAGAGTGCGGGATGTCCGGCAAGCGAGAGTGTGGGATGTCCGGAGAGGGAGAGTGTGGGATGTCTGGAGAGGGAGAGTGTGGGATGTCCGGAGAATGCGAGTGTGGGATATCCGGAGAGCGAGAGTGTGGGATGTCCGGAGAGGGAGAGTGCGGGATATCCGGAGAGCCAGAGTGAGGGATGTCCGGAGAGCGAGAGTGTGGGATGTCCGGAGGGGGAGAGTGCGGGGTGTCCGGAGAGGGAGTGTGTGGAGTGTCCGGAGAGGGAGAGTGCAGGTTATCCGGAGAGGGAGAGTGCGGGATGTCCGGAGAGGGAGAGAGCGGGATGTCCGGAGAGGGAGAGTGTGGAGTGTCCAGAGAGGGAGAGTGCGGGATGTCCGGAGAGGGAGAGTGCGGGGTGTCCGGAGAGGGAGAGTGTCGGATGTCCGGAGAGGGAGAGTGTGGGATGTCCGGAGAGGGAGAGAGCGGGGTGTCCAGAGAGCGAGAGTGCGGGGTGTCCGGGGAGGGAGAGTGCGGGGTGTCCGGACAGGGAGAGTGTGGGATGTCCGGAGGGGGAGAGTGTGGGATCTGCGGAGAGGGAGAGTGTGGGATGTCCGGAGGGGGATAGAGCTGGATGTCAGGAGGGGGAGAGTGCGGGATGTCCGGAGAGGGAGAGTGCGGGATGTCCGGAGAGGGAGAGTGCGGGATGTCCGGAGAGGGAGAGTGCGGGATGTCCAGAGAGGGAGAGTGCGGGATGTCCAGAGAGCGAGAGTGTGGGTTGTCCGGAGAGTGAGAATGCAGGATGTCCGGAGAGGGAGAGAGCGGGGTGTGCGGAGAGGGAGAGTGCGGGATGTCCGGAGAGGAAGAGTGTGGGATGTCCAGAGAGGGAGAGTGCGGGATGTCCGGAGAGCGAGAGTGTGGGATGTCCGGAGAGGGAGAGAGCAGGATGTCCGGAGAGGGAGAGTGCGGGATGGCCAGAGAGGGAGAGTGAGGGATTTCCGGAGATCGAGAGTGCGGGATTTCCGGAGAGCGAGAGTGCGGGATGTCCGGAGAGGGAGAGAGCAGGATGTCCGGAGAGGGAGAGTGCGGGATGGCCAGAGAGGGAGAGTGAGGGATTTCCGGAGATCGAGAGTGCGGGATTTCCGGAGAGCGAGAGTGCGGGATGTCCGGAGAGCGAGAGTGCGGGATGTCCGGAGAGGAATAGTGAGGGATGTCCGGAGAGGGAGAGAGCGGGATGTCCGGAGAGGGAGAGTGTGGGATGTCCGGAGAGGGAGAGTGCGGGATGTCCGGAGAGGGAGAGTGCGGGGTGTCCGGAGAGGGAGAGTGCGGGATGTCCGGAGAGGGAGAGAGAGGGATGTCCTGAGAGGGAGAGTGTGGAGTGTCCAGAGAGGGAGAGTGTGGGATGTCCGGAGAGCAAGAGTGTGGGATGTCTGGAGAGGGAGAGAGCGGGGTGTCCGGAGAGCAAGAGTGCGGGGTTTCCGGGGAGGGAGAGTGCGGGGTGTCCGGAGAGGGAGAGTGCGGGGTGTCCGGAGAGGGAGAGTGTCGGATGTCCGGAGAGGGAGAGTGTGGGATGTCCGGAGAGGGAGAGAGCGGGGTGTCCAGAGAGCGAGAGTGCGGGGTGTCCGGGGAGGGAGAGTGCGGGGTGTCCGGACAGGGAGAGTGTGGGATGTCCGGAGGGGGAGAGTGTGGGATCTGCGGAGAGGGAGAGTGTGGGATGTCCGGAGGGGGATAGAGCTGGATGTCAGGAGGGGGAGAGTGCGGGATGTCCGGAGAGGGAGAGTGCGGGATGTCCGGAGAGGGAGAGTGCGGGATGTCCGGAGAGGGAGAGTGCGGGATGTCCAGAGAGGGAGAGTGCGGGATGTCCAGAGAGCGAGTGTGTGGGATGTCCGGAGAGGGAGAGTGTGGGTTGTCCGGAGAGTGAGAATGCAGGATGTCCGGAGAGGGAGAGAGCGGGGTGTGCGGAGAGGGAGAGTGCGGGATGTCCGGAGAGGAAGAGTGTGGGATGTCCAGAGAGGGAGAGTGCGGGATGTCCGGAGAGCGAGTGTGTGGGATGTCCGGAGAGGGAGAGAGCAGGATGTCCGGAGAAGGAGAGTGCGGGATGGCCAGAGAGGGAGAGTGAGGGATTTCCGGAGATCGAGAGTGCGGGATTTCCGGAGAGCGAGAGTGCGGGATGTCCGGAGAGCGAGAGTGCGGGATGTCCGGAGAGGAATAGTGAGGTATGTCCGGAGAGGGAGAGAGCGGGATGTCCGGAGAGGGAGAGTGTGGGATGTCCGGAGAGGGAGAGTGCGGGATGTCCGGAGAGGGAGAGTGCGGGGTGTCCGGAGAGGGAGAGTGCGGGATGTCCGGAGAGGGAGAGAGAGGGATGTCCTGAGAGGGAGAGTGTGGAGTGTCCAGAGAGGGAGAGTGTGGGTGGTCCGGAGAGTGAGAATGCGGGATGTCCGGAGAGGGAGAGAGCGGGGTGTCCGGAGAGGGAGAGTGCGGGATGTCCGGAGAGGGAGAGTGTGGGATGTCCAGAGAGGGAGAGTGCGGGATGTCCGGAGAGCGAGAGTGCGGGATGTCCAGAGAGGGAGAGTGAGGGATTTCCGGAGAGCGAGAGTGCGGGATTTCCGGAGAGCGAGAGTGCGGGATGTCCGGAGAGCGAGAATGTGGGATGTCCGGAGAGGAAGAGTGAGGGATGTCAGGAGAGGGAGAGAGCGGGATGTCCGGAGAGGGAGAGTGTGGGATGTCCGGAGAGGGAGAGTGCGGGATGTTCGGAGAGGGAGAGTGCGGGGTGTCCGGAGAGTGAGAGTGCGGGTTGTACGGAGAGGGAGAGTGCGGGATGTCTGGAGGGGGAGAGAGAGGGATGTCCTGAGAGGGAGAGTGTGGAGTGTCCAGAGAGGGAGAGTGTGGGATGTCCGGAGAGCAAGAGTGTGGGATGTCCGGAGAGGGAGAGAGCGGGGTGTCCGGAGAGCGAGAGTGCGGGGTTTCCGGGGAGGGAGAGTGCGGGGTGTCCGGAGAGGGAGAGTGTGGGATGTCCGGAGGGGGAGAGTGTGGGATCTGCGGAGAGGGAGAGTGTGGGATGTCCGGAGGGGGATAGAGTGGGATGTCCGGAGGGGGAGAGTGCGGGATGTCCGGAGAGGGAGAGTGCGGGATGTCCGGAGAGGGAGAGTGCGGGATGTCCAGAGAGGGAGAGTGCGGGATGTCCGGAGAGCGAGAGTGTGGGATGTCCGGAGAGGGAGAGTGTGGGTTGTCCGGAGAGTGAGAATGCGAGATGTCCGGAGAGGGAGAGAGCGGGGTGTCCGGAGAGGGAGAGTGCGGGATGTCCGGAGAGGGAGAGTGTGGGATGTCCGGAGAGCGAGAGTGCGGGATGTCCAGAGAGGGAGAGTGAGGGATTTCCGGAGAGCGAGAGTGCGGGATTTCCGGAGAGCGAGAGTGTGGAATGTCCGGAGAGCGAGAGTGCGGGATGTCCGGAGAGGAAGAGTGAGGGATGTCAGGAGAGGGAGAGAGCGGGATGTCCGGAGAGGGAGAGTGTGGGATGTCCGGAGAGGGAGAGTGCGGGATGTTCGGAGAGGGAGAGTGCGGGGTGTCCGGAGAGTGAGAGTGCGGGTTGTCCGGAGAGGGAGAGTGCGGGATGTCCGGAGAGGGAGAGTGCGGGATGTCTGGAGGGGGATAGAGCGGGATGTCCGGATGGGGAGAGTGCGGGATGTCCGAGAGGGAGAGTGCGGGATGTCCGGAGAGGGAGAGTGCGGGATGTCCGGAGAGGGAGAGTGCGGGATGTCCAGAGAGGGAGAGTGCGGGATGTCCGGAGAGCGAGAGTGTGGGATGTCCGGAGAGGGAGAGAGCAGGATGTCCGGAGAGGGAGAGTGCGGGATGTCCGGAGAGGGAGAGTGTGGAGTGTCCAGAGAGGGAGAGTGTGGGATGTCCGGAGAGAGAGAGTGTGGGATGTCCGGAGAGGGAGAGAGCGGGGTGTCCGGAGACCGAGAGTGAGGTGTGTCCGGGGAGGGAGAGTGCGGGGTGTCCGGAGAGGGAGAGTGTGGGATGTCCGGAGGGGGAGAGTGTGGGATCTGCGGAGAGGGAGAGTGTGGGATGTCCGGAGGGGGATAGAGCGGGATGTCCGGAGAGGGAGAGTGCGGAATGTCCGGAGAGGGAGAGTGGGGGATGTCCAGAGAGGGAGAGTGCGGGATGTCCGGAGAGCGAGAGTGTGGGATGTCCGGAGAGGGAGAGTGTGGGTTGTCCGGAGAGTGAGAATGCGGGATGTCCGGAGATGGAGAGAGCGGGGTGTCCGGAAAGGGAGAGTGCGGGATGTCCGGAGAGGGAGAGTGTGGGATGTCCAGAGAGGGAGAGTGCGGGATGTCCGGAGAGCGAGAGTGTGGGATGTCCGGAGAGGGAGAGAGCAGGATGTCCGGAGAGGGAGAGAGCGGGATGTCCGAGAGGGAGAGTGTGGAGTGTCCAGAGAGGGAGAGTGTGGGATGTCCGGAGAGGGAGAGTGAGGGATGTCCGGAGAGGGAGAGAGCGGGGTGTCCGGAGAGGGAGAGAGCGGGGTGTCCGGAGAGCGAGAGTGCGGGGTGTCCGGGGAGGGAGAGTGAGGGGTGTCCGGAGAGGGAGAGTGTGGGACGTCCGGAGGGGGAGAGTGTGGGATCTGCGGAGAGGGAGAGTGTGGGATGTCCGGAGGGGGATAGAGCGGGATGTCCGGAGGGGGAGAGTGCAGGATGTCCGGAGAGGGAGAGTGCGGGATGACCGGAGAGGGAGAGTGCGGGATGTCCAGAGAGGGAGAGTGCGGGATGTCCGGAGAGGGAGAGTGCGGGATGTCCGGAGAGCGAGAATGTGGGATGTCCGGAGAGGGAGAGAGCAGGATGTCCGGAGAGGGAGAGTGCAGGATGTCCAGAGAGGGAGAGTGAGGGATTTCCGGAGAGCGAGATTGCGGGATTTCCGGAGAGCGAGAGTGCGGGATGTCCGGAGAGCGAGAGTGCGGGATGTCCGGAGAGGAAGAGTGAGGGATGTCCGGAGAGGGAGAGAGCGGGATGTCCGGAGAGGGAGAGTGTGGGATGTCCAGAGAGGGAGAGTGCGGGATGTCCAGAGAGCGAGAGTGTGGGATGTCCGGAGAGGGAGAGAGCAGGATGTCCAGAGAGGGAGAGTGCGGGATGTCCACAGAGGGAGAGTGCGGGATTTCCGGAGAGCGAGAGTGTGGGATTTCCGGAGAGCGAGAGTGCGGGATGTCCGGAGAGCGAGAGTGCGGGATGTCCGGAGAGGAAGAGTGAGGGATGTCCGGAGAGGGACAGAGCGGGATGTCCGGAGAGGTAGAGTGAGGGATGTCCAGAGAGGGAGAGTGCGGGATGTCCGGAGAGCGAGAGTGTGGGATGTCCGGAGAGGGAGAGAGCAGGATGTCCGGAGAGGGAGAGTGCGGGATGTCCAGAGAGGGAGAGTGAGGGATTTCCGGAGAGCGAGAGTGCGGGATTGCCGGAGAGCGACAGTGCGGGATGTCCGGAGAGGAAGAGTGTGGGATGTCCGGAGAGGGAGAGTGTGGGATGTCCGGAGAGGGAGAGTGTGGGATGTCCGGAGAGGGAGAGTGCGGGGTGTCCGGAGAGGGAGAGTGCGGGATGTCCGGAGAGGGAGAGTGCGGGATTTCCGGAGAGCGAGAGTGCGGGATGTCCGGAGAGGGAGAGTGTGGCATGTCCGGAGAAGGAGAGTGCGGGATTTCCGCAGAGCGAGAGTGCGGGATGTCCGGAGAGCGAGAGTGTGGGATGTCCGGAGAGGGAGAGTGCGGGCTGTCCGGAGAGGGAGAGTGTGGAGTGTCTGGAGAGGGAGAGTGCGGGATGTCCGGAGAGCGAGTGTGCGGGGTGTCCGGGGAGGGAAGTGTCGGATGTCCAGAGAGGGAGAGTGTGGGATGTCCGGAGAGGGAGAGTGCGGGAAGTCCGGAGAGCGAGAGTGCGGGGTGTCCGGGGAGGGAGAGTGCGGGGTGTCCAGAGAGGGAGAGTGTGTCATGTCCGGAGAGGATGAGTGCGGGGTGTCCGGAGAGAGAGAGTGCAGGATATCCGGAGAGGGACAGTGTGTCATGTCCAGAGAGGATGAGTGCGGGGTGTCCGGAGAGAGAGAGAGCGGGATGTCCGGAGAGGGAGAGTGTGGGATGTCCGGAGAGGGAGAGTGCGGGATGTCCGGAGGGGGAGAGTGTGGGATGTCCGGAGAGGGATAGTGTGGGATGTCCGGAGAGGGAGGGAGTGGGATGTCCGGAGAGGATGAGTGCGGGATGTCCGGAGAGGGAGAGTGAGGGATGTCCGGAGAGGGAGAAAGCTTGATGTCCGGAGAGGGAGAGTGTGTCATGTCCGGAGAGGGAGAGTGTGGCATGTCCGAAGAGGGAGAGTGAGGGATGTCCGGAGAGCGAGAGAGCGGGATGTCCGGAGAGAGAGAGAGAGCGGGATGTCCGGAGTGGGAGAGTGTGGTATGTCCGGAGAGGGATAGAGCGGGTTATCCGGAGAGGGAGAGAGTAGGATGTCCGGAGAGGATGAGTGCGGGATGTCCGGAGAGGGAGAGTGAGGGATGTCCGGAGAGGGAGAGAGCGTGATGTCCGGAGAGGGAGAGTGTGTCATGTCCGGAGAGGGAGAGTGTGGGATGTCTGGAGAGGGAGAGTGTGGGATGTCCGGAGAGGGAGAGTGTGGGATGCCTGTGGGGGGAGAGTGTGGGATGTCCGGAGAGGGAGAGTGAGGGATGTCCGGAGTGGGAGAGTGTGGGATGTCCGGAGAGGGAGAGAGCGGTATGTCCGGAGTGGGAGAGTGTGGGATGTCCAGAGAGGGATAGAGCGGGATATCCGGAGGGGGAGAGTGTGGGATGTCCAGAGAGGGAGAGTGTGGGATGTCCGGAGAGGGAGAGTGCGGGATGTCCGGAGAGGATGAATGCGGGATGTCCGGAGAGGAAGAGTGAGGGATGTCCGGAGAGGGAGAGAGCGGGATGTCCGGAGAGGGAGAGTGTGGGATGTCCGGAGAGGGAGAGAGCAGGATGTCCGGACAGGGAGAGTGTGGGGTGTCTGGAGAGCGAGAGTGCGGGATGTCGGGAGAGGGAGAGTGCGGGACGTCGGGAGAGCGAGAGTGCGGGATGTCGGGAGAGCGAGAGTGTGGGATGTCCGGAGAGGGAGAGTGTGGGATGTCCGGAGAGGGAGAGTGTGGAATGTCCGGAGAGGGAGAGTGAGGGGTGTCCGGAGAGGGAGAGTGCGGGATGTCCGGAGAAGGAGAGTGCGGGATTTCCGGAGACCGAGAGTGCGCGATGTCCGGAGAGCGAGAGTGTGGGATGTCCGGAGAGGGAGAGTGCGGGGTGTCCGGAGAGGGAGAGTGTGGAGTGTCCGGAGTGGGAGAGTGCGGGATGTCCGGAGAGCGAGAGTGCAGGGTGTCCGGGGAGGGAGAGTGTGGGATGTCCAGAGAGGGAGAGTGTGGGATGTCCGGAGAGGGAGAGTGCGGGAAGTCCGGAGATCAAGAGTGCAGGGTGTCCGGAGAGGATGAGTGCGGGGTGTCCAGAGAGAGAGAATGCAGGATATCCGGAGAGGGAGAGTGTGTCATGTCCAGAGAGGATGAGTGCGGGGTGTCCGGAGAGAGAGAGTGCGGGATGTCCGGAGAGGGAGAGTGTGGGATGTCCGGAGAGGGAGAGTGCGGGATGTCCGGAGGGGGAGAGTGTGGGATGTCCGGAGAGGGAGAGTGTGGGATGTCCGGAGAGGGAGAGAGTGGGATGTCCAGAGAGGTTGAGTGCGGGATGTCCGGAGAGGGAGAGTGAGGAATGTCCGGAGAGGGAGAGAGCGTGATGTCCGGAGAGGGAGAGTGTGTCATGTCCGGAGAGGGAGAGTGTGGGATGTCCGGAGAGGGAGAGTGAGGGATGTCCGGAGAGCGAGAGAGCGGGATGTCCGGAGAGAGAGAGTGCAGGATGTCCGGAGAGGGAGAGTGTGGGATGTCCGGAGAGGGAGAGTGCGGGATGTCCGGAGGGGGAGAGTGTGGGATGTCCGGAGAGGGAGAGTGTGGGATGTCCGGAGAGGGAGAGAGTGGGATGTCCAGAGAGGTTGAGTGCGGGATGTCCGGAGAGGGAGAGTGAGGGATGTCCGGAGAGGGAGAGAGCGTGATGTCCGGAGAGGGAGAGTGTGTCATGTCCGGAGAGGGAGAGTGTGGGATGTCCGGAGAGGGAGAGTGAGGGATGTCCGGAGAGCGAGAGAGCGGGATGTCCGGAGAGAGAGAGTGCAGGATGTCCGGAGAGGGAGAGTGTGGGATGCCCGGGGGTGGAGAGTATGGGATGTCCGGAGAGGGAGAGTGAGGGATGTCCGAAGTGGGAGAGTGTGGGATGTCCGGAGAGGGAGAGAGCGGGATGTTCGGAGTGGGAGAGTGTGGGATGTCCGGAGAGGGATAGAGCGGGATATCCGGAGAGGGAGAGAGTGCGATGTCCGGAGAGGATGAGTGCGGGATGTCCGGAGAGGGAGAGTGAGGGACGTCCGGAGAGGGAGAGAGCGTGATGTCCGGAGAGGGAGAGAGCGTGATGTCCGGAGAGGGAGAGTGTGTCATGTCCGGAGAGGGAGAGTGCGGGATGTCCGGAGAGCGAGAGTGTGGGATGTCCGGAGAGGGAGAGTGTGGGTTGTCCGGAGAGTGAGAATGCGGGATGTCCGGAGAGGGAGAGAGCGGGGTGTCCGGAGAGGGAGAGTGCGGGATGTCCGGAGAGGGAGAGTGTGGGATGTCCAGAGAGCGAGAGTGCGGGATGTCGGGAGAGGGAGAGTGCGGGATGTTGGGAGAGCGAGAGTGCGGGAAGTCGGGAGAGCGAGAGTGTGGGATGTCCGGAGAGGGAGAGTGTGGAATGTCCGGAGAGGGAGAGTGAGGGGTGTCCGGAGAGGGAGAGTGCGGGATTTCCGGAGAGCGAGAGTGCGGGATGTCCGGAGAGCGAGAGTGTGGGATGTCCGGAGAGGGAGAGTGCGGGGTGTCCGGAGAGGGAGAGTGTGGAGTGTCCGGAGAGGGAGAGTGCGGGATGTCCGGAGAGCGAGAGTGCGGGGTGTCCGGGGAGGGAGAGTGTGGGATGTCCAGAGAGGGAGAGTGTGGGATGTCCGGAGAGGGAGAGTGCGGGAAGTCCGGAGAGCGAGACTGCAGGGTGTCCGGAGAGGATGAGTGCGGGGTGTCCAGAGAGAGAGAATGCAGGATATCCGGAGAGGGAGAGTGTGTCATGTCCAGAGAGGATGAGTGCGGGGTGTCCGGAGAGAGAGAGTGCGGGATGTCCGGAGAGGGAGAGTGTGGGATGTCCGGAGAGGGAGAGTGCGGGATGTCCAGAGGGGGAGAGTGTGGGATGTCCGGAGAGGGAGAGTGTGGGATGTCCGGAGAGGGAGAGAGTGGGATGTCCAGAGAGGTTGAGTGCGGGATGTCCGGAGAGGGAGAGTGAGGGATGTCCGGAGAGGGAGAGAGCGTGATGTCCGGAGAGGGAGAGTGTGTCATGTCCAGAGAGGGAGAGTGTGGGATGTCCGGAGAGGGAGAGTGAGGGATGTCCGGAGTGGGAGAGTGTGGGATGTCCGGAGAGGGAGAGAGCGGGATGTTCGGAGTGGGAGAGTGTGGGATGTGCGGAGAGGGATAGAGCGGGATATCCGGAGAGGGAGAGAGTGCGATGTCCGGAGAGGATGAGTGCGGGATGTCCGGAGAGGGAGAGTGAGGGACGTCCGGAGAGGGAGAGAGCGTGATGTCCGGAGAGGGAGAGAGCGTGATGTCCGGAGAGGGAGAGTGTGTCATGTCCGGAGAGGGAGAGTGCGGGATGTCCGGAGAGCGAGAGTGTGGGATGTCTGGAGAGGGAGAGTGTGGGTTGTCCGGAGAGTGAGAATGCGGGATGTCCGGAGAGGGAGAGAGCGGGGTGTCCGGAGAGGGAGAGTGCGGGATGTCCGGAGAGGGAGAGTGTGGGATGTCCAGAGAGGGAGAGTGCGGGATGTCCGGAGAGCGAGAGTGTGGGATGTCCGGAGAGGGAGAGAGCAGGATGTCCGGAGAGGGAGAGTGCGGGATGTCCAGAGAGGGAGAGTGAGGGATTTCCGGAGAGCGAGAGTGCGGGATTTCCGGAGAGCGAGAGTGCGGGATGTCCGGAGGGCGAGAGTGCGGGATGTCCGGAGAGGAAGAGTGAGGGATGTCCGGAGGGGGAGAGAGCGGGATGTCCGGAGAGGGAGAGTGTGGGATGTCCGGAGAGGGAGAGTGCGGGATGTGCAGAGAGGGAGATTGCTGGTTGTCCGTAGAGGGAGAGTGTGGAGTGTCCGGAGAGGGAGAGTGCGGGGTGTCCGGAGAGGGAGAGTGCGGGATGTCCGGAGAGGGAGAGAGCAGGATGTCCGGAGAGGGAGAGTGTGGAGTGTCCAGAGAGGGAGAGTGTGGGATGTCCGGAGAGCGAGAGTGTGAGATGTCCGGAAAGGGAGAGAGCGGGGTGTCCGGAGAGCGAGAGTGCGGGGTTTCCGGGGAGGGAGAGTGCGGGGTGTCCGGAGAGGGAGAGTGTGGGATGTCCGGAGGGGGAGAGTGTGGGATGTCCGGAGAGCGAGAGTGTGGGATGTCCGGAGAGGGAGAGTGTGGGATGTCCGGAGAGGGAGAGTGCGGGGTGTCCGGAGAGGGAGAGTGCGGGATGTCCGGAGAGGGAGAGTGCGGGATTTCCGGAGAGCGAGAGTGCGGGATGTCCGGAGAGCGAGAGTGTGGGATGTCCGGAGAAGGAGAGTGCGGGATATCCGCAGAGCGAGAGTGCGGGATGTCCGGAGAGCGAGAGTGTGGGATGTCCGGAGAGGGAGAGTGCGGGCTGTACGGAGAGGGAGAGTGTGGAGTGTCTGGAGAGGGAGAGTGCGGGATGTCCGGAGAGCGAGTGTGCGGGGTGTCCGGGGAGGTAAGTGTCGGATGTCCAGAGAGGGAGAGTGTGGGATGTCCGGAGAGGGAGAGTGCGGGAAGTCCGGAGAGCGAGAGTGCGGGGTGTCCGGGGTGGGAGAGTGCGGGGTGTCCAGAGAGGGAGAGTGTGTCATGTCCGGAGAGGATGAGTGCGGGGTGTCCGGAGAGAGAGAGTGCAGGATATCCGGAGAGGGAGAGTGTGTCATGTCCAGAGAGGATGAGTGCGGGGTGTCCGGAGAGAGAGAGTGCGGGATGTCCGGAGAGGGAGATTGTGGGATGTCCGGAGAGGGAGAGTGCGGGATGTCCGGAGGGGGAGAGTGTGGGATGTCCGGAGAGGGATAGTGTGGGATGTCCGGAGAGGGAGGGAGTGGGATGTCCGGAGAGGATGAGTGCGGGATGTCCGGAGAGGGAGAGTGAGGGATGTCCGGAGAGGGAGAGAGCGTGATGTCCGGAGAGGGAGAGTGTGTCATGTCCGGAGAGGGAGAGTGTGGCATGTCCGAAGAGGGAGAGTGAGGGATGTCCGGAGAGCGAGAGAGCGGGATGTCCGGAGAGAGAGAGTGCAGGATGTCCGGAGAGGGAGAGTGTGGGATGCCCGGGGGGGGGAGAGTGTGGGATGTCCGGAGAGGGAGAGTGAGGGATGTCCGGAGTGGGAGAGTGTGGGATGTCTGGAGAGGGAGAGAGCGGGATGTCCGGAGTGGGAGAGTGTGGTATGTCCGGAGAGGGATAGAGCGGGTTATCCGGAGAGGGAGAGAGTGGGATGTCCGGAGAGGATGAGTGCGGGATGTCCGGAGAGGGAGAGTGAGGGACGTCCGGAGAGGGAGAGAGCGTGATGTCCGGAGAGGGAGAGAGCGTGATGTCCGGAGAGGGAGAGTGTGTCATGTCCGGAGAGGGAGAGTGCGGGATGTCCGGAGAGCGAGAGTGTGGGATGTCTGGAGAGGGAGAGTGTGGGTTGTCCGGAGAGTGAGAATGCGGGATGTCCGGAGAGGGAGAGAGCGGGGTGTCCGGAGAGGGAGAGTGCGGGATGTCCGGAGAGGGAGAGTGTGGGATGTCCAGAGAGGGAGAGTGCGGGATGTCCGGAGAGCGAGAGTGTGGGATGTCCGGAGAGGGAGAGGGCAGGATGTCCGGAGAGGGAGAGTGCGGGATGTCCAGAGAGGGAGAGTGAGGGATTTCCGGAGAGCGAGAGTGCGGGATTTCCGGAGAGCGAGAGTGCGGGATGTCCGGAGGGCGAGAGTGCGGGATGTCCGGAGAGGAAGAGTGAGGGATGTCCGGAGGGGGAGAGAGCGGGATGTCCAGAGAGGGAGATTGCTGGTTGTCCGTAGAGGGAGAGTGTGGAGTGTCCGGAGAGGGAGAGTGCGGGGTGTCCGGAGAGGGAGAGTGCGGGATGTCCGGAGAGGGAGAGAGCAGGATGTCCTGAGAGGGAGAGTGTGGAGTGTCCAGAGAGGGAGAGTGTGGGATGTCCGGAGAGCGAGAGTGTGAGATGTCCGGAGAGGGAGAGAGCGGGGTGTCCGGAGAGCGAGAGTGCGGGGTTTCCGGGGAGGGAGAGTGCGGGGTGTCCGGAGAGGGAGAGTGTGGGATGTCCGGAGGGGGACAGTGTGGGATGTCCGGAGAGGATGAGTGCGGGATGTCCGGAGAGGGAGAGTGAGGGATGTCCGGAGAGGGAGAGAGCGTGATGTCCGGAGAGGGAGAGTGTGTCATGTCCGGAGAGGGAGAGTGTGGCATGTCCGAAGAGGGAGAGTGAGGGATGTCCGGAGAGCGAGAGAGCGGGATGTCCGGAGAGAGAGAGTGCAGGATGTCCGGAGAGGGAGAGTGTGGGATGCCCGGGGGGGGGAGAGTGTGGGATGTCCGGAGAGGGAGAGGGAGGGATGTCCGGAGTGGGAGAGTGTGGGATGTCCGGAGAGGGAGAGAGCGGGATGTCCGGAGTGGGAGAGTGTGGTATGTCCGGAGAGGGATAGAGCGGGTTATCCGGAGAGGTAGAGAGTGGGATGTCCGGAGAGGATGAGTGCGGGATGTCCGGAGAGGGAGAGTGAGGGATGTCCGGAGAGGGAGAGAGCGTGATGTCCGGAGAGGGAGAGTGTGTCATGTCCGGAGAGGGAGAGTGTGGGATGTCCGGAGAGGGAGAGTGAGGGATGTCCGGAGAGGGAGAGAGCGGGATGTCCGGAGGGGGAGAGTGTGGGATGTCCGGAGAGGGAGAGTGTGGGATGCCTGTGGGGGGAGAGTGTGGGATGTCCGGAGAGGGAGAGTGAGGGATGTCCGGAGTGGGAGAGTGTGGGATGTCCGGAGAGGGAGAGAGCGGTATGTCCGGAGTGGGAGAGTGTGGGATGTCCAGAGAGGGATAGAGCGGGATATCCGGAGGGGGAGAGTGTGGGATGTCCAGAGAGGGAGAGTGTGGGATGTCCGGAGAGGGAGAGTGCGGGATGTCCAGAGAGGATGAATGCGGGATGTCCGGAGAGGAAGAGTGAGGGATGTCCGGAGAGGGAGAGAGCGGGATGTCCGGAGAGGGAGAGTGTGGGATGTCCGGAGAGGGAGAGAGCAGGATTTCCGGACAGGGAGAGTGTGGGTTGTCTGGAGAGCGAGAGTGCGGGATGTCGGGAGAGGGAGAGTGCGGGATGTCGGGTGAGCGAGAGTGCGCGATGTCGGGAGAGCGAGAGTGTGGGATGTCCGGAGAGGGAGAGTGTGGGATGTCCGGAGAGGGAGAGTGCGGAATGTCCGGAGAGGGAGAGTGAGGGGTGTCCGGAGAGGGAGAGTGCGGGATGTCCGGAGAGGGAGAGTGCGGGATGTCCGGAGAGGGAGAGTGCGGGGTGTCCGGAGATGGAGAGTGTGGAGTGTCCGGATTGGGAGAGTGCGGGATGTCCGGAGAGCGAGAGTGCGGGGTGTCCGGGGAGGGAGAGTGTGGGATGTCCAGAGAGGGAGAGTGTGGGATGTCCGGAGAGGGAGAGTGCGGGAAGTCCGGAGAGCGAGAGTGCAGGGTGTCCGGAGAGGATGAGTGCGGGGTGTCCAGAGAGAGAGAATGCAGGATATCCGGAGAGGGAGAGTGTGTCATGTCCAGAGAGGATGAGTGCGGGGTGTCCGGAGAGAGAGAGTGCGGGATGTCCGGAGAGGGAGAGTGTGGGATGTCCGGAGAGGGAGAGTGCGGGATGTCTGGAGGGGGAGAGTGTGGGATGTCCGGAGAGGGAGAGTGTGGGATGTCCGGAGAGGGAGAGAGTGGGATGTCCAGAGAGGTTGAGTGCGGGATGTCCGGAGAGGGAGAGTGAGGAATGTCCGGAGAGGGAGAGAGCGTGATGTCCGGAGAGGGAGAGTGTGTCATGTCCGGAGAGGGAGAGTGTGGGATGTCCGGAGAGGGAGAGTGAGGGATGTCCGGAGAGCGAGAGAGCGGGATGTCCGGAGAGAGAGAGTGCAGGATGTCCGGAGAGGGAGAGTGTGGGATGCCCGGGGGGGGAGAGTGTGGGATGTCCGGAGAGGGAGAGTGAGGGATGTCCGGAGTGGGAGAGTGTGGGATGTCCGGAGAGGGATAGAGCGGGATATCCGGAGAGGGAGAGAGTGCGATGTCCGGAGAGGATGAGTGAGGGATGTCCAGAGAGGGAGAGTGAGGGACGTCCGGAGAGGGAGAGAGCGTGATGTCCGGAGAGGGAGAGAGCGTGATGTCCGGAGAGGGAGAGTGTGTCATGTCCGGAGAGGGAGAGTGCGGGATGTCCGGAGAGCGAGAGTGTGGGATGTCCGGAGAGGGAGAGTGTGGGTTGTCCGGAGAGTGAGAATGCGGGATGTTCGGAGAGGGAGAGAGCGGGGTGTCCGGAGAGGGAGAGTGCGGGATGTCCGGAGAGGGAGAGTGTGGGATGTCCAGAGAGGGAGAGTGCGGGATGTCCGGAGAGCGAGAGTGTGGGATGTCCGGAGAGGGAGAGAGCAGGATGTCCGGAGAGGGAGAGTGCGGGATGTCCAGAGAGGGAGAGTGAGGGATTTCCGGAGAGCGAGAGTGCGGGATTTCCGGAGAGCGAGAGTGCGGGATGTCCGGAGGGCGAGAGTGCGGGATGTCCGGAGAGGAAGAGTGAGGGATGTCCGGAGGGGGAGAGAGCGGGATGTCCGGAGAGGGAGAGTGTGGGATGTCCGGAGAGGGAGAGTGCGGGATGTCCAGAGAGGGAGATTACTGGTTGTCCGTAGAGGGAGAGTGTGGAGTGTCCGGAGAGGGAGAGTGCGGGGTGTTCGGAGAGGGAGAGTGCGGGATGTCCGGAGAGGGAGAGAGCGGGATGTCCGGAGAGGGAGAGTGTGGAGTGTCCAGAGAGGGAGAGTGTGGGATGTCCGGAGAGCGAGAGTGTGAGATGTCCGGAGAGGGAGAGAGCGGGGTGTCCGGAGAGCGAGAGTGCGGGGTTTCCGGGGAGGGAGAGTGCGGGGTGTCCGGAGAGGGAGAGTGTGGGATGTCCGGAGGGGGAGAGTGTGGGATCTGCGGAGAAGGAGAGTGTGGGATGTCCGGAGGGGGATAGAGCGGGATGTCCGGAGAGGGAGAGTGCGGGATGTCCGGAGAGGGAGAGTGCGGGTTGTCCGGAGACGGAGAGTGCGGGATGTCCGGAGAGGGAGAGTGCGGGATGTCCAGAGAGGGAGAGTGCGGGATGTCCGGAGAGCGAGAGTGTGGGATGTCCGGAGAGGGAGAGTGTGGGTTGTCCGGAGAGTGAGAATGCGGGATGTCCGGAGAGGGAGAGAGCGGGGTGTCCGGAGAGGGAGAGTGCGGGATGTCCGGAGAGGGAGAGTGTGGGATGTCCAGAGAGGGAGAGTGCGGGATGTCCGGAGAGCGAGAGTGCGGGATGTCCTGAGAGGGTGAGTGAGGTATTTCTGGAGAGCGAGAGTGCGGGATTTCTGGAGAGCGAGAGTGCGGGATGTCCGGAGAGCGAGAGTGCGGGATGTCCGGAGAGGAAGAGTGAGGGATGTCCGGAGAAGGAGAGAGCGGGATGTCCGGAGAGGGAGAGTGTGGGATGTCCGGAGAGGGAGAATGCGTTATGTCCGGAGAGGGAGAGTGCGGGGTGTCCGGAGAGCGAGAGTGTGGGATGTCCGGAGAGGGAGAATGCGGGATGTCCGGAGAGCGAGAGTTTGGGATGTCCGGAGAGGGAGAGAGCAGGATGTCCGGAGAGGGAGAGTGCGGGATGTCCAGAGAGGGAGAGTGAGGGATTTCCGGAGAGCGAGAGTGCGGGATTTCCGGAGAGGGAGAGTGCGGGATGTCCGGAGAGCGAGAGTGCGGGATGTCCGGAGAGGAAGAGTGAGGGATGTCCGGAGAGGGAGAGTGTGGGATGTCCGGAGAGGGAGAGAGCAGGATGTCCGGCGAGGGAGAATGTGGGGTGTCTGGAGAGCGAGAGTGCGGGATGTCGGGAGAGGGAGAGTGCGGGATGTCGGGAGAGTGAGAGTGCGGGATGTCCGGAGAGCGAGAGTGTGGGATGTCCGGAGAGGGAGAGTGCGGGGTGTCCGGAGAGGGAGAGTGCGGGATGTCCGGAGAGGGAGAGTGCGGGATTTCCGGAGAGCGAGAGTGCGGGATGTCCGGAGAGCGAGAGTGTTGGATGTCCGGAGAAGGAGAGCGCGGGATTTCCGGAGAGGGAGAGTGCGGGATGTCCGGAGAGGGAGAGTGTGGGATGTCCGGAGAGGGAGAGTGTGGGATGTCCGGAGAGTGAGAGTGCGGGGTGTCCGGAGAGGGAGAGTGTGGAGTGACCGGAGAGGAAGAGTGCGGGATTTCCGGAGAGCGAGAGTGCGGGGTGTCCGGGGAGGGAGAGTGCGGGGTGTCCAGAGAGGGAGAGTGTGTCATGTCCGGAGAGGATGAGTGCGGGTGTCCGGAGAGAGAGAGTGCAGGATATCCGGAGAGGGAGAGTGTGTCATGTCGAGAGGGAGTGGGATTTCCGGAGGAGAGTGAGGGATGTCCGAGAGGAGAGAGCGGGATGTCCGGAGGGGGAGACTGTGGGATGTCCGGAGAGGGAGAGTGTGGGATGCCCGGGGGGGGGAGAGTGCGGGATGTCCGGAGAGGGAGAGTGAGGGATGTCCGGAGTGGGAGAGTGTGGGATGTCCGGAGAGGGAGAGAGCGGGATGTCCGGAGTGGGAGAGTGTGGGATGTCCAGAGAGGGATAGAGCGGGATATCCGGAGGGGGAGAGTGTGGGATGTCCAGAGAGGGAGAGTGTGGGATGTCCGGAGGGGGAGAGTGTGGGATGTCCGGAGAGGGAGAGTGCGGGATGTCCGGAGAGCGAGATTGTGGGATGTCCGGAGAGGGAGAGTGTGGGTTGTCCGGAGAGTGAGAATGCGGGATGTCCGGAGAGGGAGAGAGCGGGGTGTCCGTAGAGGGAGAGTGCGGGATGTCCGGAGAGGGAGAGTGTGGGATGTCCAGAGAGGGAGAGTGTGGAGTGTCCAGAGAGGGAGAGTGTGGGATGTCCGGAGAGCGAGAGTGTGGGATGTCCGGAGAGGGAGAGAGCGGGGTGTCCGGAGAGCGAGAGTGCGGGGTGTCCGGGGAGGGAGAGTGCGGGGTGTCCGGAGAGGGAGAGTGTGGGATGTCCGGAGGGGGAGAGTGTGGGATCTGCGGAGAGGGAGAGTGTGGGATGTCCGGAGGGGGATAGAGCGGGATGTCCGGAGAGGGAGAGTGCGGGATGTCCGGAGAGGGAGAGTGCGGGATGTCCAAAGAGGGAGAGTGCGGGATGTCCAGAGAGCGAGAGTGTGGGATGTCCGGAGAGGGAGTGTGTGGGTTGTCCGGAGAGTGAGAATGCGGGATGTCCGGAGATGGAGAGAGCGGGGTGTCCGGAGAGGGAGAGTGCGGGATGTCCGGAGAGGGAGAGTGTGGGATGTCCAGAGAGGGAGAGAGCAGGGTGTCCAGAGAGGGAGAGTGCGGGATGTCCAGAGAGGGAGAGTGAGGGATTTCCGGAGAGCGAGAGTGCGGGATTTCCGGAGAGCGAGAGTGCGGGATGTCCGGAGAGCGAGAGTGCGGGATGTCCGGAGAGGAAGAGTGAGGGATGTCCAGAGAGGGAGAGAGCGGGATGTCCGGAGAGGGAGAGTGTGGGATGTCCAGAGAGGGAGAGTGCGGAATGTCCGGAGAGCGAGAGTGTGGGATGTCCGGAGAGGGAGAGAGCAGGATGTCCGGAGAGGGAGAGTGCGGGATGTCCAGAGAGGGAGAGTGAGGGATTTCCGGAGAGCGAGAGTGCGGGATTTCCGGAGAGGGAGAGTGCGGGATGTCCGGAGAGCGAGAGTGCGGGATGTCCGGAGAGGAAGAGTGAGGGATGTCCGGAGAGGGAGAGTGTGGGATGTCCGGAGAGGGAGAGAGCAGGATGTCCGGAGAGGGAGAATGTGGGGTGTCTGGAGAGCGAGAGTGCGGGATGTCGGGAGAGGGAGAGTGCGGGATGTCGGGAGAGTGAGAGTGCGGGATGTCCGGAGAGCGAGAGTGTGGGATGTCCGGAGAGGGAGAGTGCGGGATGTCCGGAGAGGGAGAGTGTGGGATGTCCGGAGAGGGAGAGTGCGGGGTGTCCGGAGAGGGAGAGTGCGGGATGTCCGGAGAGGGAGAGTGCGGGATTTCCGGAGAGCGAGAGTGCGGGATGTTCGGAGAGCGAGAGTGTTGGATGTCCGGAGAAGGAGAGTGCGGGATTTCCGGAGAGGGAGAGTGCGGGATGTCCGGAGAGGGAGAGTGTGGGATGTCCGGAGAGGGAGAGTGTGGGATGTCCGGAGAGGGAGAGTGCGGGGTGTCCGGAGAGGGAGAGTGTGGAGCGTCCGGAGAGGAAGAGTGCGGGATTTCCGGAGAGCGAGAGTGCGGGGTGTCCGGGGAGGGAGAGTGCGGGGTGTCCAGAGAGGGAGAGTGTGTCATGTCCGGAGAGGATGAGTGCGGGGTGTCCGGAGAGAGAGAGTGCAGGATATCCGGAGAGGGAGAGTGTGTCATGTCCGGAGAGGGAGAGTGTGGGATTTCCGGAGAGGGAGAGTGAGGGATGTCCGGAGAGGGAGAGAGCGGGATGTCCGGAGGGGGAGACCGTGGGATGTCCGGAGAGGGAGAGTGTGGGATGCCCGGGGGGGGGGAGAGTGTGGGATGTCCGGAGAGGGAGAGTGAGGGATGTCCGGAGTGGGAGAGTGTGGGATGTCCGGAGAGGGAGAGAGCGGGATGTCCGGAGTGGGAGAGTGTGGGATGTCCAGAGAGGGATAGAGCGGGATATCCGGAGGGGGAGAGTGTGGGATGTCCAGAGAGGGAGAGTGTGGGATGTCCAGAGGGGGAGAGTGTGGGATGTCCGGAGAGGGAGAGTGCGGGATGTCCGGAGAGCGAGATTGTGGGATGTCCGGAGAGGGAGAGTGTGGGTTGTCCGGAGAGTGAGAATGCGGGATGTCCGGAGAGGGAGAGAGCGGGGTGTCCGGAGAGGGAGAGTGCGGGATGTCCGGAGAGGGAGAGTGTGGGATGTCCAGAGAGGGAGAGTGCGGGATGTCCGGAGAGCGAGAGTGTGGGATGTCCGGAGAGGGAGAGAGCAGGATGTCCGGAGAGGGAGAGTGCGGGATGTCCGGAGGGGGAGAGTGTGGGATGTCCGGAGAGGATGAGTGCGGGATGTCTGGAGAGGGAGAGTGAGGGATGTCCGGAGAGGGAGAGAGCGTGATGTCCGGAGAGGGAGAGTGTGTCATGTCCAGAGAGGGAGAGTGTGTCATGTCCGGAGAGTGAGAGTGTGGGATGTCCGGAGAGGGAGAGTGAGGGATGTCCGGAGAGCGAGAGAGCGGGATGTCCGGAGAGAGAGAGTGCAGGATGTCCGGAGAGGGAGAATGTGGGATGCCTGGGGGGGGAGAGTGTGGGATGTCCGGAGAGGGAGAGTGAGGGATGTCCGGAGTGGGAGAGTGTGGGATGTCCGGAGAGGGAGAGAGCGGGATGTCCGGAGTGGGAGAGTGTGGGATGTCCGGAGAGGGAGAGTGTGGGATGTCCGGAGAGGGAGAGTGAGGGATGTCCGGAGAGGGAGAGAGCGGGTTGTCCGGAGGGGGAGAGTGTGGGATGTCCGGAGAGGGAGGGTGTGGGATGCCCGGGGCGGGGGGAGAGTGTGGGATGTCCGGAGAGGGAGAGTGAGGGATGTCCGGAGTGGGAGAGTGTGGGATGTCCGGAGAGGGAGAGAGCGCGATGTCCGGAGTGGGAGAGTGTGGGATGTCCAGAGAGGGATAGAGCGGGATATCCGGAGGGGGAGAGTGTGGGATGTCCAGAGAGGGAGAGTGTGAGATGTCCGGAGGGGGAGAGTGTGGGATGTCCGGAGAGGGAGAGTGTGGGTTGTCCGGAGAGTGAGAATGCGGGATGTCCGGAGAGGGAGAGAGCGGGGTGTCCGGAGAGGGAGAGTGCGGGATGTCCGGAGAGCGAGAGTGTGGGATGTCCGGAGAGGGAGAGTGTGGGTTGTCCGGAGAGTGAGAATGCGGGATGTCCGGAGAGGGAGAGAGCGGGGTGTGCGGAGAGGGAGAGTGCGGGATGTCCGGAGAGGGAGAGTGTGGGATGTCCAAAGAGGGAGAGTGCGGGATGTCCGGAGAGCGAGATTGTGGGATGTCCGGAGAGGGAGAGTGCGGGATTTCCGGAGAGCGAGAGTGCGGGATGTCCGGAGAGCGAGAGTGTGGGATGTCCGGAGAAGGAGATTGCGGGATTTCCGGAGAGCGAGAGTGCGGGATGTCCGGAGAGCGAGAGTGTGGGATGTCCGGAGAGGGAGAGTGCGGGGTGTCCGGAGAGGGAGAGTGTGGAGTGTCCGGAGAGGGAGAGTGCGGGATGTCCGGAGAGCGAGAGTGCGAGGTGTCCGGGGAGGGAGAGTGTGGGATGTCCAGAGAGGGAGAGTGTGGGATGTCCGCAGAGGGAGAGTGCGGGATGTCTGGAGAGTGAGAGTGCGGGGTGTCCGGGGAGGGAGAGTGCGGGGTATCCAGAGAGGGAGAGTGTGTCATGTCCGGAGAGGATGAGTGCGGGGTGTCCGGAGAGAGAGAGTGCAGGATATCCGGAGAGGGAGAGTGTGTCATGTCCAGAGAGGATGAGTGCGGGGTGTCCGGAGAGGGAGAGTGTGGGATGTCCGGAGAGGGAGAGTGTGGGATGTCCGGAAGGGGAGAGTGTGGGATGTCCGGAGAGGGAGAGTGTGGGATGTCCGGAGAGGTAGAGAGTGGGATGTCCGGAGAGGGAGAGTGAGGGATGTCCGGAGAGGGAGAGAGCGTGATGTCCGGAGAGGGAGAGTGTGTCATGTCCGGAGGGGGAGAGTGTGGGATGTCCGGAGAGGGAGAGTGAGGGATGTCCGGAGAGCGAGAGAGCGGGATGTCCGGAGAGAGAGAGTGCAGGATGTCCGGAGAGGGAGAGTGTGGGATGCCCGGGGGGGGAGAGTGTGGTATGTCCGGAGAGGGAGAGTGAGGGATGTCCGGAGTGGGAGAGTGTGGGATGTCCGGAGTGGGAGAGTGTGGGATGTCCGGAGAGGGATAGAGCGGGATATCCGGAGAGGGAGAGAGTGGGATGTCCGGAGAGGATGAGTGCGGGATGTCCGGAGAGGGAGAGTGAGGGATGTCCAGAGAGGGAGAGTGCGGGATGTCCGGAGAGCGAGAGTGCGGGGTGTCCGGAGAGGGAGAGTGTGGGATGTCCGGAGAGCGAGAGTATGGGATGTCCGGAGGGGGAGAGTGTGGGATGTCCGGAGAGGGAGAGTGCTGGATGTCCGGAGAGGGAGAGTGTGGGATGTCCGGAGGGGGAGAGAGCGGGGCGTCCGGAGAAGGAGAGTGTGGGATGTCCGGAGAGGTAGAGTGTGGGGTGTCCGGAGAGGGAGAGTGCGGGACCTCCGGAGAGGGAGATTGCGGGATGTCCGGAGAGCGAGAGTGCTGGATGTCCGGAGAGCGAGAGTGTGGGATGTCCGGAGAGGGAGAGTGCGGGATGTCCGGAGAGCGAGAGTGCTGGATGTCCGGAGAGCGAGAGTGTGGGATGTCCGGCGAGGGATAGAGGGGGATGTCCGGAGGGGGAGAGTGTGGGATGTCCGGAGAGGGATAGAGCGCGATGTCCGGAGGGGGAGAGTGTGGGATATCCGGAGAGGGAGAGTGCCGGATGTCCGGAGAAGGATAGAGCGGGATGTCCAGTGAAGGATAGAGCGGACTGTCCAGTCCTTTAAATATGGTATCCGGACCTTCGACCCCATTAGTTAGCGGTGGGGACGGTGACTTCCTGTCTGCCCCACCACGAGATCTCGGCGTTCTCCTCACAGATGCACTTATACTGAGTGCAATTTGGCACAGGTTCAGCCATCCCAACCCCTGTGAAAATTCCTCCCACTTTCAGTTCTTAGACCCCAGAACTGAAGGCTTAGGCCAAGGGCTCTACACTTACTGTAAGTGTTAACAATTCGCTTTTGTATAACATAGTAAAACATGCCACTGGGTCAACTGCCGCAGTGACACAGTATGTCGGACATCCATTCCTCTGCTTTAAGGACACTTGCAAGCGAGATACAAAGTTAGCAGACAGCGACACAGGCAGTGGGGAGACAGTTGCTGAAGGCCAGGACCTCAGGAGGCTGACTGGAGGGGCATTGGAAGAGGCGAGGAGAAATGGAAAGCTCAGCTGGCCAAGGAGAGGGCCCAGAGAAAACAGAGGCCAGTGAACTGTGCAGCTTCTCAACCTCTGTCTCCCTCGACAGCAAATGCGGCAGAGACTGTCAGGCCAGAGCAGGGCCCTGAGTCACACACGGAGTTGACAACCAAGGCGCAAGATGAGACGGAAGGCTGCCAAAGAGTAAACATGCCAAGACGAAAGTGGTTTAACCCGCAATCCTTAGAGGACCCACTCAGCACTTTCCTCCTAATCGTATCCCCCCACCCACCGCTCACCCCTTTCGTCCCAGTCACTTCTTCACGCCATCAGATTAGCCTCCTCCCTCCTGACTGCTCCGTCCTCTGTCCACCATGCCCATCACATCCTGTTCTTCAGATCACCGCCCAACCCTTCCCAGCATCCACCTGAGGGCTGACTGGCAGAACATTGCAAAGTGCAACGTTGACTTGCCTGGGCTTAGCTACAGCTCACTGGGCTCATTTGAATGAGGCCCAATATCAGGGCCAGGATTTTTTAGAATAGTGGGGTTTCCCTTCCCGCCTTCCAAAGGGTCAGCAGCAAATGCCGATTCAGGCTGCCCCGCAGCCACTTAACACCCCGACGAGCGTTAGTTGTCTGGCGATGGGAATTCTGCCCCTCAGTCAGGAGGAAGTCCCACCTCCCAGAGCTGCCAGCCAATCTGATTGGCTGCAGTGGACAGGACTGAGACTGAGTCTAAGGCCTCAGGCTTAAGGGCCTCAGGACAAGGTGAGGAGGTGGGTCCCTGCCAGGGGGCAGAGGGTGGGTTTGGGCAGAGTTGGGGTGGGGGTGTTGGTGGAGAGGCTGGAGGGGTTGAGTGGGGAGGGAGTACCCTCAGGGTCCAGACCTTGCTTGGGGGGGGGTCCACCTGATGTTAATAGGAAGCTGCTGATGGAGGCACCCCCACCCTTCCTGCCTGAGGCCTGAGCTGGGTCACTTTCCAGGCTTCCACCCACCCCCCCACCCACCCCCCAACCCCTCCCCCTCCCCACTGGCCCTGAATCCCTCCTACCAGCCTGAAAATTGAGTCTTAGTTGGAAATGGCCCTTTAATGGTCATTAATTGGCCAGTTAAGGACCTCAAATGGGGCAAGAACACAGTCTCGTCAATCCCACCGTAAATTTGCGGAGATGGACGGGAATCCCAATGGGAAGTCCATCCAAAGAATTTTACGGCCCCCCCCCTCCACCCACCCCACACAGCACCTACAAACCCACCTGCAGGGGGAACATAAAATTCTGCCCCATGTGTGTCTCAGGTTTATGTGCTCCAGGGCAAGGAATTGGTTCCTGCAACCAGATCACATCAAACCAATTTCTAGACTGCTGAGCTCCGACTGTGGTCTCCCCGAAATAGTAATCAGCATCTCTATAACCCCTGGTTCCCTTCTCCACCGATTTTAAAGGGTATGAATTGAGTTCAAATTAACCTCCTTCTGTGTACACATGTTATGTGAGGAAAATGTTTTGTACACATGTTATGTGAGGAAAATGTTTTACTTCTAACCTTGAACCTTGCTTGAAGTTTGTATTGACTGTCTCGAACACCAGAGCGTACATCCATCGCTATTATTTAACCCAGGCCCAAAGAATGAACCTCACAGGCTCATGGACGGTGGTTTCTGGTCTGAAGTCCAGGGGAATGTGAGAGAACAGAATAACTGAGAAATGAAGGTGATGGAATTGGAGAGGAGGAAGGATGATAATTCTTAGATGATATTCTATTACCTTCGGTATAAAATAGGCCAAAGGGGACAATGTCTTGCTTTGATTTATTATGAAGTTTAAATTCAGCCTAGTAGACCAAAGAATACACATCCTGCTTCTTTCATCTGCAACAGGAAGAACTATCTTGCACGGTCCCAAGTAAGTCAGAAACAGCCTGTTAAAGATGTGAAGTATGGTTTGCACAAAGAGCATAAATGGGAACCTAATTTGAGAATATAATTTTATGATTATAAGTTGGTTTACTACAAAATAGTTTTGTTCATATTGGCTTGGCTCCACTCCAGCTAGTCAAAATGTATTCCAGATGCACTTGTGTTATACACCTGGTACCTTTCTTATCTCACAGTTTGAGGTTATGTCCTCCTCTTGTGAAGTAAAGATTTGGAAACACATGTTCAGTCTGGCGTGTGTCTAGCTATTGTAAAATTAGACCCAATAGAAACTAATGAAATCTGACATTAAGACCCATAAATGGGGTTAAATATTGTTGAAGCTTTTCGTTATTAATCATCTATTGTTTTATCGTGACACTAATTGTTGAAGTATTGATGATTTCTTTTATTTTACATCGCAAAGGGAGAAAGCCCAAGAGTCATAAACATACCAAAAACTGTTATTGAGAATCATTGAGGCAGCACAATCCCTCCAAATAATCAGATCATAAATTTTATAAACTGAGAGATTGCATGGTCTAGTGGGTTACAATGAGATCCTTCTGATATTAAGATTTGAATCCAGACAAAACTGATGTCTAAAGATTTGCTCTCTCTTTTGGCTCTAAGGAGTGAATTGGTCTCAACTTATTACCAGCAGTAACAAGTCCACAGTGCAAACAAAGAACAGGTCAGTCACCCATTAGAGCTTCATCTTCTTTCAATTCTGCCTGATTTACATAAGAACATAAGAAATAGGACCAGGCATAGACCCTCAAGCCTGCTTTGCCATTCAATAAGATTATGGTTGATCTGATTGTGACCTTACAGCTTCACCTTCCTGTCTGCCTATCCTACATAACCCTTGACTCTCTTGCAGATCAAAAATCCATCCAGCTCATCTTTAAATATATTCAATGACCCAGCCTCCACTGCTCTTTGGGATAGAGAATTCCAAGGATTCACGACACTCTGAGAGAAGAAATTCCTCCTCATCAGCTTAAATGGGAAATCCCTTACAATTATACTGTGGCCCCTGGTTCTAGATACCCCCACGAAGAGAAACAACCTCTCAGCATCTACCCTATCAAGCCCCCTCAGAATCCTATATGTCTCAATAAGATCGCTTCTCATTCTTCTAAATTCCAATGAGTGTAGGCCCAACCTGCTGAACCTTTCCCTCATAAGACAACTCCTTCATCCCAGGAATCAAACTAGTATTTCCTTAAATTGTTCCCAGTGACAGATACTTCTCAGACCAACCCACCAACAATGAAAGTTTTCAATCTTGGTTTTTATATCAGTATGGGCTAATCAGGGACAGTCAGCATGGATTTCTAAAGGGTAAGTTGTGCTCCAGTAAATTCTCAAGTGGCTATTCTCAATGGAAAAATAATCGGACAATGTGCAAAATGGGAGAGTGATTCACTACTCTCCATTTTCCACCATTGCTGAAGGTTAAAATCAGCCACATGGATTGTTGAATTTGTGAGTTCAATTGGGAAAAGTATAATTGCCTTTTCTCATTCTGTATACTTGTGTGTGCCCTATTGTGAACTCCACTCACTTTTTTTAATTCATTCACGGGATGTGGGTGCCGCTGGCTGGGCCCAGCATTTATTGCCCATCCCTAGTTGCCCTTGAGAAGGTGGTGGTGAGCTGCCTTCTTGAACCGCTGCAGTCCATGTGGTGTAGGTACACCCACAGTGCTGTTAGGGAGGGAGTTCCAGGATTTTGACCCGGCGACAGTGAAGGAACAGTGATATATTTCCAAGTCAGGAAGGTGAGTGGCTTGGAGGGGAATTTCCAGGTGCTGGTGTCCCCATCTATCTGCTGCCCTTGTCACTCTGGATGGTAGTGGTCGTGGGTTTGGAAGGTGCTGTCAAAGGAGCCTTTGTGAATTCCTGCAGTACCTCTTGTAGATGGTACACACACTGCTGCTACTGTGTGTGGGTGGTGGAGGGAGTGAATGTTTGTGGATGTGGTGCCAATCAAGTGGGCTGCTTTGTCCTGGATGGTGTCAAGCTTCTTGAGTGTTGTGGGAGCTGCACTCATCCAGGCAAGTGAGGGTATTCCATCACACAACTGACTTGTGCCTTGTAGGTGGCAGACAGGCTTTGAGGAGTCAGGAGGTGAGTTACTCATTGCAGGATTCCTAGCCTCTGACCTGCTCTTGTAGCCACTCTATTTAAATGGTTAGTCCAGTTCAATTTCTGGTCAATGGTAACGCCCAAACTTCTTTATCCTGGGTTCTCCGAATATGGGACATGGGCCTGGATTTCCCAGTCCCGGTGAGCCATTCAAATCTCCGTTGACTTCGGTGAGACCAGAAAACATTGTCAGATATGGAGGGACTGGAAAATCCCACCCATGGAGTAGTCACGGTGAATAGCATAGACACACTTAAGGGGAAGCTAGATAGGTACAGGAGGGAGAAGGGAATAGAAGGATATGCTGATTCGGTTAGATGAAGTTGCAATTATCAGTGAACATCCCCACTTCTGACCTTATGATGGAAGGAAGGTCATTGATGAAGCAGCTGAAGATGTTTGGGCTGAGGACACTACCCTGAGGTACTCCTGCAGTGATGTCCTGGAGCTGAGATGATTGACCTCCAACAATCACAAGCATCTTCCTTTGTGCTAGGTATGACTCCAACCAGTGAAGAGATTTCCCAATGATTCCCATTGACTCCAGTTTTGCTAGGGCTTCTTGATGTCACACTAGGTTAAATGCGGCCTTAATGTCAAGGGCAGTCACTCTCACCTCACGTCAGGAGTTCAGCCTTTTTGTCCATGTTTGAACGAAGGCTGCAATGAGGTCAGGAGCTGTGTCACCTTGGCAGAACCCAAACTGAGAGTCAGTGAGCAGGTTATTGCAAAGCAAGTGCTGCTTGATAGCACTGTTGATGACTCCTTCCATTACCTTACTGATGATCGAGATTAGACTGATGAGGCGGTAATTGGTTGGGTTGGATTTGTCCTGCTTTTTGTGTACAGGACAGATATGGGTAATTTTCCACATAGCCGGGTAGATGCAAGTGTTGTAGCTGTGCTGGAACAGCTTGGCTAGGGGCACAGCAAGTTCTGGAGCACAAATCATCAGTACTATTGCCGGAATATTGTCAGGGCCCATAGCCTTTGCAGTATCCAGGGCCTTCAGCCATTTATTGATATCATATGGAATGAATTGAATTGGCTGAAGACTGACATCTGTGATACTGGGGACTTCCGAAGGAGGCTGAGATGGATTATCCACTCGGCACTTCTGGCTGAAGATTGTAGCAAATGCTTCAGCCTTATCTTTTGCACTGATGTTCTGGGTTCCTCCATGAGAATGTGGATAATTGTAGAGCCTCCTCCTCCAGTGAGTTCACAGAATCACACAGAGCAGAAGAGGACCTTCGAGTCTGCACCAAAAAGTGAGAAACACCTTAACTACCTATCTAATCCCATTTACCAGCACTTGGCCCATAGCCTTGAATGTTATGATGTGCCAAGTGCTCATCCAGGTACTTTTTAAAGGATTTGAGGCAACCACCCTCCCAGGCAGCGCATTCCAGACCATCACCAACCCCTGGGTAAAAAAGTTTTTCGTTACAACCCCCTAAACCTCCTGCCTCTCACCTTGAACTTATGCCCCCTTGTGACTGACCCTTCAACTAAGGGGAACAGCTGCTCCCTATCCATCCTGTCCATGCCCCTCATAATCTTGTACACCTCGATCAGGTCACCTCTCAGTCTTCTCTGCTCCAACGAAAACAACCCAAGTCTATCCAACCTCTCTTCATAATTTAAATGTTTCATCCCGGGCAATATCCTGGTGAATCTCCTCTGCACCCCCTCCAGTGCAATCACATCCTTCCTATAATGTGGTGACCAGAACTGCACACAGTACTCCAGCTGTGGCCTCACCAAGGTTCTATACAACTCCAACATGACCTCCATACCTTTGTAATCTATGCCGCAATTGAAAAAGGCAAGTGTCCCATATGCCTTTTTCACCACCCCACTAACATGCCCCTCTGCCTTCAGAGATCTATGGATACACACGCCAAGGTCCCTTTGTTCCTCAGTACTTCCTAGTGTCATGCCATTCATTGAATATTTCCTTGTCAAATTACTCCTTCCAAAGTGTATCACCTCATTTTTCAGGGTTAATTTCCATCTGCCACTTCTCTGCCCATTTGACCATCCCGTCTCTATCTTCCTGTAGCCCAAGACACTCAACCTCACTGTTAACCACCCGGCCAATCTTTTTATCATCCACAAACTTAATAATCCTACCCCCCACATAGTCATCTATGTCGTTTATATAAATGACAAATAATAGGGGACCCAGCACAGATCCATGTGGTACGCCACTGGACACTGGCTTCCAGTCACTGAAGCAGCCTTCTGTAATCACCCTCTGTCTCCTACAACTAAGCCAATTTTGAATCCACCTTATCAAATTACCCTGTATCCCATGTGCATTTGCCTTCTTTATAAGTCTCCCATGTGGGATCTTGTCAAAAGCATTTCTGAAATCCTTATAAACTACATCAACTGCACTACCCTCATCTACACATCTGGTCACTTCCTCAAAAAATTCAATCAAATTTGTTAGTCATGACCTCCCTCTGACAAAGCCATGCTGACTATCCCTGATCAAACCTTGCCTCTCCAAGTGGAGATAGATTCTCTCCTTCAGAATTTTCTCCAATAGTTTCCCTACCACTGACGTGAGACTTACTGGCCTGTAGTTCCCTGGCTTCTCTCGACAACCCTTCTTAAATAGCGGAACCACATTAGCTGTTCTCCAGTCCTCTGGCACCTCCCCCGTGGCCAGAGAGGAATTAACAATTTGGGTCAGAGCCCCTGCGATCTCCTCCCTTGCCTCCCTCAGCAGTCTGGGACACAAATCATCTGGACCTTGAGATTCGTCCACTTTTAAGCCTGCCAACACCTCCAATACCTTGTCACTCCCCATATCAATTTGCTTAAGAACCTCACAGTCTCTCTCCCCGAGTTCGATACCTTCATCCTCATTCTCTTGGGTGAAGATGGATGTGAAGTATTCATTCAACACTCTAGCGATGTCCTCTGGCTCCATCCATAGATTGCCCCCTTGGTCCCTTTTGGGCCCTACCCTTTCCCTGGTTATCCTCTTCCCATTGATATACTTATAGAATATCTTGGGATTTTCCCTACTTTTACCAGCCAGAGCTTTCTCATATCCCCTCTTTGCTCTCTTAATTGCTTACTTAAGCTCCACCCTGCACTGTCTGTACTCCACTAATGCCTCCGCTGATTTGCTTCCCTTGTACCTGCTAAAAGCCTCTCTTTTCCTTCTCACTGTAACCTGAATATCGCTGGTCATCCATGGTTCTCTGGGCTTGTTACTCCCTCCTATCACCCTAGAGGGAACATGTTGAGCCTGTACCCTCCCCATTTCTTTTTTGAACACCTCCCATTGCTCCTCTGTAGATTTCCCCACAAGCACCTGTTCCCACTCTACCTTGGCCAGATCCTGCCTTATTTTACTAAAATCCGCTCTTCCCCAAACCAAAACATTTCTTTGCAACTTGTCTCTTTCTTTGTCCATAACAAACTTAAACTGTACCATGTTGTGGTCGCTTTCACTAAGATGCTCCCCCACCACCACCTCAACCATCTGTCCAGCTTCATTCCCCAGAATTAGGTCCAGCAATGCACAGTCCCTTGTTGGACCCTCTACTTACTGACCTAAAAAGTTCTCCTGTACACATTTCAAGAAATCCACTCCATCCAAGCCCTTAACACTATGTCTATCCCAATTAATGTTGGGAAAGTTGAAATCACCTAATATAATTACCCTATTGTTATTGTTTTTACACACCTCCACAAATTGTGCATATATTTGCTCCTCAATTTCCTGTTGACTATCTGGGGGTCTATAATAAACACCTAATAATGTGGCTGCCCCTTTTTTATTCCTAAGCTCTATCCACAAAGCTTCATTCGATGCCCCCTCCAAGATATCATCTCTCCTTACTGCAGTAACTGACTCCTTAACTAATACTGCAACGCCTTCTTCTCTTTTACCCCCTTCCCTGTCTCGCCTAAAGATTCTTTATCCCGGAATGTTGAGCTGCCAATCCTGCCCTTCCCTCAACCACATCTCAGTGTCGGCTACTATATCACAATTCCACGTTTAATTGTCCACCACCATTCACGACTGGATGTGGCAAGACTGCAGAGCTTAGATCTGATCCGCTGGTTGTGGGATTGCTTAGTTCTGTCTATCACTTGCTGCTTATGCTGTTTGGCACACAAGTAGTCCTGTGTTATAGCTTCACCAGGTTGACACCTCATTTTTAGGTATGCCTGGTGCTGCTCCTGGCATGCCCTCCTGCGCTCTTCATTGAACCAGGGTTGATCCCCTGGCTTGATGGTAATGGTAGAGTGGGGGATATGCCATGCCATGAGGTTACAGATTGTGTTCGAGTACAATTCTGCTGCTGATGATGACCCACAGCACCCCATGGATGCCCAGTCTTGAGTTGCTAGATCTGTTCGAAATCTATCCCATTTAGCACGTTGGTAGACCAACACAACATCATGGAGGGTATCCTCAATGTGAAGACGGGACTTCATCTCCACAAGGGCTGTGTAGTGGTCATGCCTACTGATACTATCATGGACAGATGCATCTGTGGCAGGCAGGTTGGTGAGGATGAGGTTAAGTAAGTTTTTCCCTCATATTGGTTCCCTCACCGCCTGCCGCAGAACCAGTCTAGCAGCTATGTCCTTTAGGACTCAGCCAGTTCGGTCAGTAGTGGTGCTACAGAGACATTGAAGTCCCCCACCCAGAGTACAGTCTGTGCCCTTGCCACCCTCATTGCTTCCTCCAAATGGTGTTCAGCATGGGGTTTGTAGCGGTTTGCTAGGCCATTTCAGAGGGCATTTAAGTGTCAACCACATTGCTGTGGTTCTGAAATCACATGTAGGCCAGAGCAGGTAAGGATGGCAGATTTCCTTTCCTAAATGGGGTTAGTGAGCCAGCTGGGTTTTTACAACAATTGACCATGGTTTCACCGTCATCATTAGGCTTTTAATTCCAGATTTTTTTTTTTATTGAATTCAAATTTCACCATCTGCTGTGGCAGGATTTAAACCCAGGTCCCCAGAGCATTTACCTGAGGGAGATTTTGCAAAATTAACCTTAATTTCTAAAGATGCAAATCAAATCAGCAGAATATTTGGCCACCTCTGCTATCTAACTGCTAGCTTTCTCAAGCCAACACCATAGGAACAATGGCATCCCAACTGAATATTCACTCATCTCAGTCCACACCTGTCTATGAAACCCCAAACTCAGTCCCTTACCCTATCTGCATTCCATGTATCTTATCTTTGTTTCTACCAACTGCACCTACTGCCACCTCTGGCTAATTCAGGAGGTGCAGGGTCTCAGCAGAAAGTTCAACCCCAAGCTTGGCTCCAATTCCTCCCCTTGTCTAGCACCAAGACACTTTCTTATAATCATATACTTACTGTTCCTACCTCTCCCCACCACTGCCAAAACTCTAGTTGAGGCCTTTTATCACCTTAAAACTCAACTTCTCTAACATGTTCCTGCCCAAACCCCCTACCTCAAACCTCCACAAGTTCTCCTTCATTCAAAACACTGCAGCTGAATCGACACCCTTCCAATCCCATTTCCTCATGCTCAACGAGTCCCTATACCTCAGTGAGTTGACTTCAAGGTCTCTCCATACCATTCCCTACATCCCACTCTGCCATGTTCTTCAGCACCTTCATGCACTTCACAGTCCTCCAAATCACAGTTCCTCCTGATTCCTCATTCCCTCCTCTATAAATATGTGAAGAGGAAAAGATTAGCAAAGGCAAACATAGGTCCCTTACAGTCAGAAACAGAGGGAATTATAATGGGGGACAAAGAAATGGCAGAAGAATTGAACACATATTTCGGTTCTGTCTTCACAGAAGAGGACACAAATAATTTCCCAGAAATGTTAGGAAACCAAGGATCTAGTGAGATGGAGGAATTGAAGAAAATCAGTATTAGTAAAAAAAATGGTGCTAGAGAAATTAATGGGGTTAAAGGCTGAAAAATCCCCAGGTCCTGATAATCTACACCCCAGAGTACTAAAGGAAGTAACCCTGGAAATATTGGATGTATTGGTGGTCATCCTGAAAAATTCTACAGACTCTGGAGCAGTTCCTACAGACTGGAGGGTGGCAAATGTAAACTCACTATTTAAAAAAAGGTGGACAGAGAAAACAGAATTACAGACCAGTTAGCCTAACATCAGTAGTGGGGAAAATGCTAGAGTCCATTATAAAAGATGTGGTAACCAACACTTGGAAAGCGTTAACAGGATTAGACAAAATCAGCATGCGTTTATGAAAGGGAAATTGTGCCTAACTAATCTACTGGAGTTTTTTGAGGATGTAACTAGTAGAATACACAATGGAGAACCAGTGGATGTGGTGTATTTGGATTTCAAGAAGGCTTTTGATAAGATCCCATATACAGACTAATGGGCAAAATTAAAGCATATGGGATCAGAGATAATATAATGATATGGACTGAGAATTGGTTGACAGACCGGAAACAGAGAATGGGAATAAATGGGTCTTTTTCCGGATGGCAGGCGGTGACTAGTGGTGTACTGTAGGATCAGTGCTTGGGGCCCCAGCTATTCATGATATATATGAGTGACTTGGATGAGGAAACCAAATGCAATATTTCCAAGTTTGCTGACGATACAAAACTGGGTGGGGGTGTGAGTTGTGAGGAAGATGCAAGGAGGCTACAGGGCGATTTAGACAAATTGTGTGGGTGGCAACACATGGCAGATGCAGTATAACATGGATAAATGTGAAGTTATACGCTTTGTGTAAAAAACAGAAAGAAAGAGTATTATTGAAATAGTGATATATTGGGAAATGTGGATGTACAGCGGTATCTGGGTGTCTTGTACACCAGTCAATGAAAGTAAATAGGCAGGTGCAGCAAGCATTTAGGAAGGCAAATGATATGTTGGCCTTCATTGCAAGAGGATTTGAGTTCAGAAGTAGGGATGTCTTACTGCAGTTATACAAGGCCTTGGTGAGACCACACCTGGAGTATTGTGTGCAGTTTTGGTCCCCCTACCTAAGAAAGGATACACTTGCCATAGAGGGAGTGCAGCAAAGGTTCACTAGGCTGATACCAGGGATGGCAGGGCTGTCGTATGAGGAGAGATTGGTTCAACTGGGCCTAGAGTTTAGAAGTATGAGAGGGGATCTGATTGAAATGTATAGAATTCTAACAGGGCTAGACAGACTGAATGCAGGGAGGATGTTTCCCCTGGTTGGGGAGTCTAGAACCAGGGGCCACAGTCTCAGGACACGGGACAGGCCATTTTGAACTTAGATAAGGAAACATTTCTTCACTCAGAAGGCGGTCAACCTGTGGAACTCTCTACCACAGCCAGGTGTGGAGGTCAAGTCACTGGGTATATTCAAGAAAGAAATTGATAATTTTTTGGGTATTAGGGGCATCAAGGGGTATGGAGAGAAAGTGGGAATAGGGCGTTGAGATAGGGGATCAGCCATGATCATCTTGAATGGCAGAGCAGGCTCGAAGGGCCGAATGGCCTACTCATGGTCCTAGTTTCTATGTTAACACTGTCCAGTGGCCCTAAACAAAGGCGCACCTTGCAGTGCCCTTTGTTGCTTTCACCGATGGTCACCGGCACCCTAGTGAATACAGTTAGCCAGCTCGAGGAGGTAACAACTGGGTACACGTGAGGAGGAGCAAACGGTTGGTGCCAGAGAAGAGGTAGAAATCTGCTGGCCCAATTGCCACAAGACTGTCAACAAAAACCGCTTTCCATTGTAGGATCTGATGGAATTGGGCATCAGTGGAGTGGTCATGTTGGCATTCAGTGTCCTTTTCTGATATATCTGTTTGGCATAAAAGTTGAGAATGGATGTGTCTCTGAGAGTGCAGTCATTCCAGGGGTGCACGCTAGTTGAGGTTCTCCTTGCATTAAATGGGGCAGCTCTGCTACTGCCTCCCTGCTGAAATTTAGTTTGCGGAGACACTTTTTCTCTGTTACTGCCAAGTACCAATGTGCGACAGCCTTGGCAGGTATGAGTAGTCTAGGTGGCAGCTAATCTTCTTGTCATTTCTGCTTTCTTATTCCCTGTCCTCCATGCAAAAGGAAAAACAATTGATGGACTGACGATAATGTTACCAGTCTTTAAAAGAGAAGGCCAGAGGGTGACCTAATAGAGGTCTTTAAAAGTATGAAAGGGTTTGACAGAGTAGAGAAGATAGAATCATAGATTAGTCCAGCAGGAGGCTATTCAGCCCATCGAGTCTGCTCTTTCAAAGAATAATCCAGTTACTTCCACTCCCCTGCTATATCCCCACATTCCTGTAATTATTTATCCTTCAAATATCTATCCAATTTACTTTTAAAAGCTACTATTGAATATGTTTCGACCAGCCTATCACGCAGCGCATTGCAAATCCTAAACACTGGTGTAAAAAAGCTCTTCCTCATGTCACCTCATTTTAACTGAGCAGGCCTAAGCACCGAGAGGACATGCAAGCAAATCATGAGTCGCCTTATTTTACCATAATCTGAATATAATTTGAATATCAGATGAAGCTCGGGATGTGATATGACACTATCTGTGTACAACTGAGCTGAGAATTCTGCATGCAAACTTGAGGTGCCGGCCAATCGCTCAGGATGCTCCAGTTCTCGCTTGCCCAGTTCCCACCAGGAAAAGCACTTGCGCCAGCAGGAATTCCTATTCTACCATCATTCAAGTTACTGCTTGCTAAAAACATTGTGCTCAGATGTACATCAAGCACCAGCAAGACAACCCCTCTATTCTCCACCTCCTTTACTATGATTCACACTGCTGAAGAGATCGGTGATCTCTGCTCACACTCTGAGTTGCACCAAGTCCTGCTTATCCGTCACCATGTGGTGACATTGGCTCCTGATCCAGCAACTCCTCGATCTTGAAGTTCTCATCCTTCTTTCAAACCCCTGCTTTGCCTTTCTCTTCCCTATCTCTGTAACCTCCTTCAGCCCTGCAATTTTCTGAGATCTCTGTGCTCCGCCAATTCTGCTCTCCTGCACATCAGATTTTACTTTTCCTTAGCTCTGAAGTGGTCAGACAGACTCGAAACGTTAACTCTGTTTCACTCTCCAAAGATGCTGCCAGACCCTTTGAGTTTTTCCAGAGTTTTCTGTTTTATTACAGATCTTAATCGCTCCACCGTTGGTGACAATGGCCTTAAGCTCTGGCGTTCTCTCCTTAAACCTCTCTGCATCTCTAACTCTCTCATCTTTGGAAGGTGCGCCTTAGTACCTATCTTACTGCCTGAGCATTTGTTCACTTGTCCTAATATCTCCTCATGGGGCTCGGTGTCATATCTTGTTTGATAGTGCTCCTGTGAAGTGCCTTGGGATAAAAGAAGTTATACAAATGAAAGTTGTTTGTGTTTATTTTTGAATCCAGGGACTCACTTCATTGGTGCCATTTTAACAGGAAGTTATACAAGCAGTGAAAATCCTACTGGCTCTTCATTTTCATCAGCTCCATGGAGGCAGCAAGAAAGCTGTCGCCCGCCTTAACATTTATTTATTTTTGTCTCCTCCCTTCCCTCCTGCCCCACAGGTCATTCTGTGCATTTGTTAGAGCTACATCATATAAAGCATCTCTCCCCACTGATGCTGCCAGACCAGCTGAGCATTTTTCCAGCCTTTTCTGTTTTTATATCATATAAATAGAGCTAGCACATCTCACATCCGAGTAGGTTCCACAGCATTGACAGCTGGGGAGCTCATTATTATGAAGGGAAAGTCTAACTATAAATGCAACATGTGGCCAATTCCTATAAGCCTTCAAGTCTAGGCCTTGTTGCTGTGCTGGGTATGATGGGAGGAGGTTATATCCATCTGTCCCCTCCCCCTCTTGATGTAATCTTGATTCTTCAGTGTGTTATATATTTAGCAGCATGCAGATTTTTGTAAGCCGTTAAAAAGGAGATAAAGACACTGGAGAATATGGGAAAATATTTACATGGATTATACCGGAATTGAGAGGTTATGTGTACTATGAAAGATTAAACAAGCTGGGACTCTTTTCTCTAGAAAAGAGAAGGCCAGAGGGTGACCTAATAGAGGTCTTTAAAATTATGAAAGGGTTTGACAGAGTAGAGAAGATAGAATCATATAGTTTAGCAGGAGGCTATTCAGCCCATCGAGTCTGCTCTTTCAAAGAATAATCCAGTTACTTCCACTCCCCTGCTATATCCCCACATTCCTGCAATTATTTCATCTTCAAATATTTATCCAATTGAGTTTTAAAGGCTACTGTTGAATATATTTCCAGCAGCCTATCGTGCAGCACATTCCAAATCCTAAACACTTGTTGCATAAAAACATTTTTCCTCCTGTCACCTTTGGTTCTTCAGTTAATCACCTGAAACCTCTGCCCTCTGGTTATCAGCCCCTCAGTGATTGGAACCAGTTCTCTTTGTAGTCGTGGGACTGATCTGAGGTGATGAATTAAGAGTTCGCACGAGATGCATAATGTATGATTTTGAAGCAGACTGGGCCTGAGAAAGCAGCTGTTACATTGAGTGCACCATTTCAAGACCGGCAGGAAGAAATTCCAATCCTGCCACCTCCGATACAGGACAGAAATTCCCAATCCTGCACACGGATCTGAAACACAGACAACAGCTTATTGAAAGAAAATCAAGGTTGCATTGTGTGTGAATTTCATTCTATTATTTTCAGAAGATGGCAGACTGTGATTTTCTGATAAGTTCCCACACTGGTGACCTGGGAGTCTTCATTCAGCCCCTACAGTCACATTATGGTAAATTGCGGGCAAATCTTCTGCCCCCCCCAGCTTATTAACCACTGATGGTTGGCGTTTCTACTTGTGGAAAGTTCATAAACATAAGATAGACAATCCAGTCGGGGAATTAGGAGAAACTTCTTTATCCTGGGTTCTCCGAATATGGGACATGGGCCTGGATTTCCCAGTCCCGGTGAGCCATTCAAATCTCCGTTGACTTCGGTGAGACCAGAAAACACTGTCAGATATGGAGGGACTGGAAAATCCCACCCATGGAGTAGTCACGGTGAATAGCATAGACACACTTAAGGGGAAGCTAGATAGGTACAGGAGGGAGAAGGGAATAGAAGGATATGCTGATTCGGTTAGATGAAGTTGAGTGGGGGGGAGATGTGGGAGGAAGCAGAAACACTGACTAGTTAGACTGAAAGATCTGTTTCTATGCTGTGATTTCTATGTAATTCAAGTGACGAATGCCAGGAGAATGATTTTCCTAGCTCTTTTTCCAATCGACTGGGGGAGCTATTCCAGAGGTTTTCGCGTGACACACAGTTGAGCTCACTGTAAGTTCACACAGTACAATGGTAGCGTGTTTGTCAGCTGCTAAAGCATTATTTCTCAGCTCAATCCAGTCCTCACAACAGGTGACAGATATAAAGAAGTAGTTTTCAAATGGAGACACATTGCAAGTATTGATCCATCCCCAGGGACTCCCTACAATTGGCCAGTGTGCTCCCAGCAACTCGTTTCACTGAACAATAAATTATCCCCTGCTATTGAGATGAAGACATTTGAAAGCATAGCATAATTCATGTTATAGCTATGTTGAGAGATGGTGGAATTTGGAGTGGCTGGTTTTCCTATGTGGCTGCTGCCACTGTCCTTCTAGGTAGTGCAGATGGCTGGATTGGGAAGTGCTGCCTAAGAAGGCCTGGCAAGTTGCTGCAGTGTATACTATAGATAGTACACACTGCAAGCATATACACATATACACACTGCAAGCATATACACATATACACACTGCAAGCATATACACATATACACATTGCAAGCATATACACATATACACACTGCAAGCATATACACATATACACACTGCAAGCATATACACATGCTAGTCGGAGTAGGTGTTTAAGCTAGTCAATGGGGTGTCGATCAAGCGGACACTGTATCATGGATAGTGTCAAGTTTCTTGAGTGTTGTTGAAGCTTCACCCTTCCAGACAAGAGGGGACTATTCCATCACACTCCTTACTTGTGCCTTGTAGGTCATGGAGAGAATATGGGGAGTCAGTAACTGAGCTACCCACCTCAGAATAGCTAGCCTCAGACCTTCACCAATAGCCACGGTATTTCTGTGGTAGGTCCAGTTCAGTTTTTGGTCAATGTTGAAGTAGAGAGTGAGGGTAATTTAACTTTTTCCAGGAGCAGAACACAGGTGCATATATATCAGCTGCCACTTGTATATTCCATCCGATTTCAGATCCCATTGAAAAAAATAAAGCAGGACTTGCACTTCCATAGCACCTTGCACTAGGCTATCCCTGAGCAATCTACAACCAATTAACACTTTGGAAACCTAGAAACTGCTGTAATGTAGATAATGCGGCAGCTAATTTGCACACGTCAAGTTATCTAAAACATCAGGTAATGACCATTTCCAACAAGAGAGGGCAAAGATAGCCTTGATAGTCAACAGCATTATCATCACCTAGTCTGCCACCATTAACAACTCTCTACTTCAACTCTGCCAGTTCATATGTCATCCTTCTCATTCTTCCCTTCCAATTTAACCTGACATTTACCCTTCCAATCTTGTTAAAGCCGGTACTCCTCTTGTAGGCTCCTACAATTTCAACAGGCTTGGCCTAAATAGCCAAGTGGTTATGGTACTCGGTTTATAACCCCAAGATCAAGAGTTCAAATCTCACAATGGCAAACTATGAAACAATGTAACTTCATCTGAAACAGATGGAAACGGGTTTGTTCTCGAAAGAGTTACCTATAAACATGGTTAGCCAGATTCTGCTATAGCAGTGCACCTAACAGCACCTACAATTTCAACTCTTTCTTCCTCCTTGAGTTCATGCTGACACTATTTGCCTACCCCCAGATCCGTCAAGAGTTCTCGTAAATGAGAGTTGATGCTCTGAACTGTTTCATACAGTTCTTATCAAATTGGCCTTTGTTTTGATAAACAGGACTCCATCCCATGACATCTTGAACTTTATCCAAAGTACCAGGATGTAAACTAATGACTAGTTTACATTACTTCTTCACTGATAGAAGAGCTAAACAAGACAGAGACAGTATTATCGGCAGTTAATTAACGACCTGATCACACATTAATTTATTTTTTTTCTCAAAGTGCTCTTTCCAAGCTGAATACTGTAGGAATGTTAATAAAATAAATTCCCTTCTAGAAATGCCAGTCTGTATTTTCCAATCAGTGCTGTACCTACATAATATTTAACAAGCTTATACTAATTTACTTTTTGAACCCAAGTACCCAGATATGCGGGGATTACAATATTGATTTAGGAGAAGCATTGATTGGATAAGGGGCTTGCTCCCAGTCAGCTAGTGATTGGAGTTAAAGCAGGACTTGGAAAATGGGTATGGACAGCACTGACATGGATGAGAAGGGGGAAGATGAACGGCAATTGAAATTGAGAAGATACAGGGAGGGAGAATGGATGGAAAGGAAGCAGTGTGAGAAGAGGGGAAACACATTGAGATATATATAGGTAGAATTTAGAACAGGTGAACAGCTCTTTTGGCTCAACTAGTCCATGTTAGCGTTAACCAAGCAAGTAGTTCTCATATTTTTTTTATTCATTGATGGGATGTGGGCTTCGCTGGCTGGGCCAGTATTTATTGTCCATCCCTAGTTACCCTTGAGAAGGTGGTGGTGAGCTGCCTTCTTGAACCGCTGTAGTCCATGCGGTGTAGGTACACCCACAGTGCTGTTAGGAAGGGAGTTCCAGGACTTTGACCCAGTGACATTGAAGGAACAGTGATATATTTCCAAGTCAGGATGGTGCGTGACTTGGAGGGGAACTTCCAGGTGGTGGTGTTCCCATCTATCTGCTGCTCTTGTCCTTCTAGATGGTGGTGGTTGTGGGTTTGGAAGGTGCTATTGAAGGAGTCTTGTTGAATTCCTGCAGTACATCTTGTAGATGGTACACACTGCTACTACTGTGTGTCAGTGGTGGAGGGAGTGAAAGTTTGTGGATGTGGTGCCAATCAAGTGGGCTGCTTTGTCCTGGATGGTGTCAAGCTTCTTGAATGTTGTTGGAGCTACACTCATCCAGGCAAGTGGAGACGATTCCATCACACTCCTGGCTTTGTCTTGTAGATGGTGGACAGGCTTTGGGGAGTCAGGAGGTGAGTTACTCATTGCATGATTCCTAGCCTCTGACCTGTTCTTATAGCCACAGTACTTATATGGCTAGTCCAGTTTAGTTTCTGGTAAATTGTAACTCTAGGATGTTGATAATGGGGGATTCAGTGATGGTAATGACATTGAACATCAAGGGGCGATGGTTAGATTCTCTTTTGTTGGAGATGGTCATTGCCTGGCACTTGGGTAGCAAGCAATGACCATCTATAACAACAGAAAATCCAACCATCGCCCTTTGATGTTCAATCGCACTTACCCTCCCCTTCCCAAATTCCCTCACACCCTTCTCCTACATCTGGAGGAAGGAGATGGAAATGAAGGGCAAAGGAACTTTATTACTTATGCTCTATCTCAGTAATGTGAAAGTGAGTTTCAAAAGACCATGTTGGGTGTCCTTGACTTATAAACTTACTGCTGTCTTTTTTGAATGTTATATAAGAGAAGGCAGTGTATTGTCCAAAAGACACGGAAGAGATCACAAACTATGTAAATCAAACCTTACTTTATGCTTATTTAAAAATGGACTTTGCTGGACCAAAAACATGGCTGTTACAGGTCACATGATTTGCAAGTTGCCTACAGTTCTGGAAGCTTCCAACAGTAAATACAAGACAAAACTCTACCCTCATCCTTTTGGAATCTCTTGTGTAATGGGTCCACATTGTGTGGGCCCATTACAATCAAGGAGACAAGGGAGCAACAGGCAGTCTAACTCTCCAGCCTGGACTTATAACAAAGAAAGAGCCATCGAAACTCAATAAACCTGCGGAAGCTCTAATAGCCACCGTCTATCTCCAAAGGTGAAGGTATTTTGACCAGAGACATAGAAACTCATCAAACCTGAAACTAACTCTTCAATGGGCATCACCACATGACCTAAGTTCCTCTGGCCTTTGGAAAGTTTTAATGTTACATTCTTGGACTACCACGGCATCTGCTGTTAAACTCCAGCCTGTTAACAACAAAGCCGGACTCCAGGCTGACAACAAAGCCTGCCTCAAGTCTAAACTGCTTCAAAGAAATTCTGCAACTCCTGCTTTCACCTGACTGAACCAGCCTGAACCTTAACTCCTACATGAAAGAACCCTCACTGGATTCTGACATTCACGTGAATTAATACTCATATCTTTTGTTCTTTTCTTTTTAAGCTTTAAAACTCTTTTCTTTCCTATTTCCTTCTTGTGTGCTTGTGTGTATGTGTATGCATATCTGATGACCACCCCCCAGGTTTGAATGTATGAATAAACAATACTTCTGATTTAACCCTAAAGAGAGAGAAATTGACTTCACAAACAAAGGCTTTGGAGAAACACGCCACAGCCTATTTCAAAAAAACTAAAAGACCTCTGATTACAGACCGACGGCAAGAAACAAAAGAGTTCAGTTTGCCTCTCTCCCCTGTCCTTAACGATAGATTCTTCTGCATGTACTGTCCTAAGATTTGTTTAAAATCAGCTAGGAGAGTAGAGTTGGACTGGAGTGATTAAGCTCACAAGCTCTGAGCTCTCTACTGGCCAAGACAATGAAATTCACAGCAGGTGAGGCCTATGCTATAACTCAGCTGTTGTCAGTTATACTTGGCTGTCTACAGCTACTGGTATTCGTCAGGCCAATAATGGAGTGTAACGACAGCCAAAGAAAACTGCTCTTTGAAACACTATCTAACCATCAAGTTGCGATTTGGAGAGGGTTTTAATTCATAGAGATCTTGTGAGGACTTTACATTAGTGTTTATTTACCCAGTTGACCTGGTGGTTTTAATGAGGAACTCGGGACCTCATCACATTAAGTCAAATGATATGTGCGTATGTGCATGTCAATTCTTCTAGTTGGGACAAGGTTCCTGTTTTCTTTGGTCATTAGGGAGGTGGGAGAGGAGTTTGACTTCTGGTTTTCTGGTGACATATGTCTTTTTTAATTGGTGAATTGAGAGGGGAGGATATAACATGAAGATTCCAGCCATTCTATTGGTAATATGCAGCATCCCAGCCAATTTATAGTTAATATTCACTGTCCCTGCCAATCTATAGTTAATACTCTATTCCTGTCAACTTGTTCATTCACTCTTTGAGAAATTTGTATTATTTTCTCCTTTCCTTCTCCAGATAGTATCCTCAATTATTCAAGGGTCACCAAGCCACCATTTAGACCATGATTTTTACTATGATGAAGGGTGAGGAGGTAGGACCCAAAGCTACCTCAGCCAGAACATGGATCGAACCCTGCACTGTTGGCATTGTCCCTAAGCACACACTAGGTGTCTGGCTAATGTTTGTTATTTGTTGTAAAATCATAAAAGCCAATCCATGCCCCTACTTCCAATCGTTTCTTCCATAGTGAGTGGCATTAATGTCTTGTCAGTTACATTGTTGAGGTTAAGAGAAACAGGTGATAGGTATTAATTGTCTTTGAGCACATATAAATAGGGGATAGCTGAGACACTGGGTTGTGTGGGAGGAGAGCTGTGAGACTGAACAAGTCAATAAACTCTTCATAAAGAAAAGCTCTGTGTCTTGGTTTCAACTTCATAAACCAGCTTGGATCCTGTTAACAGGTGGTAGGTATTACCTGCACCATCTGAAAGTGATGTGTAATTATGTGCAGGGTTACAAGTTCATGACAAATGGAGAAGAATCCTTCTACATGTGCATCTGCATCCTTCATGACCAAGTGCTGTCTGATCCTTTTGACCTAGTGCTTATTATGGCCTTTTTTCCCTGATGTTCTCGCACAGGGGAGATCCTTACCTGCCTATTAGTGTCTATACTGTTAGTTTGCCTCAGATGCTAACACTCTTGCCTCTGAGTCTGAAGGCTCGAGGATTCAAGGCCCACTCTAGGGGTTGAGCACATAATCTAAGCTGATATGTCAGTGCAATGCTGGTGGAGTGCTGTCTTGTAAGAGTTGCTGCCTTTCAGGTGAAAAGCTATACCAAAGGCTCAGATGCTAACTGTTCAGGTGGGTGTAGATATGAACATATGAATTAGGAGCAGGAGTAGGCCATTCAGCCCCTTGAGCCTGCTCTGCCATTTGGTAAGATCATGGCAGATCTGATTGTGGCCTCTACTTTCCTATTTACCCCCATGCCCTTTGACTCCCTTGTTAGTCAAGAATCTATCTAATTCAGCCTTAAAAATATTCAATAACCCTGCCTCCACTGCTTTCTAGAGAAGAGAATTCCACAGACCCTCAGAGAGGAAAAAAAATTCTCCTCATTTCCACTTTAAATGGGAGGTCCTTATGTTTAAACTGTGTCCCTTAGCTCTAGTCTCTCCCACAAGGGAAAACATTCTTTCAGCATCCACCTTGGATCTCAAAGAAAACCACGGTATTGTCCTGGCCAATATTTCTCACAGCGTAACCAACAATAAAATAGTCTACTGCTAATTTACCTCAACGGCTGCTTGTGGGATCTTGCTGTGTGCAAATGACTGCCATGTTTGCTTGCACAACAACTGTGACTACTTCAGAAGTAATTCACTGGATCCAAAGCACAAGACAATCTAAGGTGTTGAATTAAAGCAAATTTATTCCTTAGGTTAAAAATGATCATTTGTGACAATAGCTTACTCCTTAAATACACATGTTTTCTCTTTTAACAGAAGCACTTTAAAATAAATAGGCTAAAGCCTGATAAAATAGAAGATAGAGGAATATCATATTGACGTTAAATGTGCCTCGCCCATTGTTGCCATTGGTAGCTTTCAGTCTAGTGTCTCTGTTCACTCTGTGGTGGTCTGACCTGAGCTAAGGTATGAGGGGGGTGCTGGTGGGTGTGGGGTAGAATGCACCTCAGCTCCCAGAGATCAAGACCAGTTCCTTTAGGTGAGGACAGACCACTGACCTAAACTAAACAAATCCAATGACCTATCCCGACTCTCAGCCTTCCTTCTACAATGTGTGGTGTGTACTGCACATGTGATAATCATTTCAAAGTGACCACGTTGAACTGGTCCACATTTATATTTGAGCATTAAGGAGAAATACAACATAGTAAAGTCAAACTAAATGATTTACAACAAGCAGGTAGCCAGCCACAGGTGTGTTTCCAGCCCTGGATTCCACATAGACTAGCTTGGCAGCCTGTGGAGTGAGTTACTAATCCTGTGTTTCAACAGATTGAAGTAATACCTCATGTTCTTTGTTAATGATAAACTCAGACCTTTCGAATGAAAATCACTTCAAGTACAAATCTCCTGATAATATTGCCATGTGAGTTCCATTACTTTCATAGTTTGCATGCAGAGAAAGATATGCACAGCTTCACTATTCAATATGAGGTCAAGAGACAGAGATAGTGGTAGGTTTGTGAGGCTAGAGTGGAAAACTTTTAAGTTGTTGCACCCTGCGTTTTTTTTTTCTGAAGTTCAATGCCATTTGTAATAAACATAGAGATCTGCTGAATGTGACCCAAAGGAGTGCATTATTCTGACTGCTTTCATCTCATACAGACATAGGGCCAAGCACTTTTTAATTTTGTTTCTTTTCTATAATGTGAAACGGCAGTCTCTGGGGATGCAATGGGAAATATTCTGAAAGACTGGAAAAGCCAGCATTCTTCCCTGAAATATGAGTGTTCTGGGAATAGGGTAAAAGAGTTAAGTAACTTTAAAGACACACATCACTGCGGTGATGCACTTGCCAATAAAGTCTAGTTAATACTCAGTGACAAACTGCCTCAGCCAGGCCTGGGAGATAGCACTGTCAAATATATATCACCATGGAAACAGCCCACCGCCCGCGATCAGCCCCCTGACCGTGAATGCACGCTGGCGTGAACAGCGGCTCCCCACTGGCCAGAAAGGCCAGGCAGGGGCCTATTGCCCATCATGTCCAATGGCCGGTTTAGAGCCGGCACAACCAGGCCCTGGAAGGCGGCCGGAGAGGAAGACATCTTCGGGGTGGTCATGGAAGCATAGAAACCAGGAGCAGGAGAAGGCCATTCAACCCTTCGAGCCTGCTCTCCCATTCAATATGATCATGGCCGATCCTCTATCTCAACTACATATTCCCACTTTCTCTCCATACCCCTTGATGCCCCTAATATCCAAAAAATTATCAATTTCTTTCTTGAATATACTCAGTGACCCGGCCTCCACAGCCTGTCATGGTAGAGAATTCCACAGGTTGGCCATCCTCTGAGTGAAGGAATTTTTCCTCATCTCTGTCCTAAGTAGCCTGCCCTGTATCCTGAGACTGTGGCTCCTGGTTCTAGACTCTCCAACCAGGGGAAACATCCTCCCTGCATTCAGTCTGTCTAGCCCTGTTAGAATTCTATACATTTCAATCAGATCCCCTCTCATTCTTCTAAACTCTAGTGAATACAGGCCCAGTTAAACCAATCTCTCCTCATATGACAGTCCTGCCATCCCTGGTATCAGCCTAGTGAACCTTTGCTGCACTCCCTCTATGACAGGTGTATCCTTTCTTAGGTAGGGAGACCAAAACTGCACACAATACTCCAAGTGTGCTCTCACCTAGGCCTTGTATAACTGCAGTAAGACATCCCTACTTTTGAACTCAAAACCTCTTGCAATGAAGGCCAACATACCATTTGCCTTCCTAATTTCTTGCTGTACCTGCCTATTTACTTTCATTGACACAAGGACACCCAGATACCTCTGTACATCCACATTTCCCAAAATATCTCTATTTAAATAACACTCTGCCTTTCTGTTTTTCACACCAAAGCGTATAACTTCACAATTATCCACATTATACTACATCTGCCATGTGTATGCCCACACACACAACTTGTCTAAGTCATCTGGAAGCCTCCTTGCATCCTCCTCAGAACTCACACCCCCACCCAGTTTTGTATCGTCAGCAAACTTGGAAATATTGCATTTGGTTTCCTCATCCAAGTCATTTATATATATCGTGAATAGCTGGGGCCCAAGCACTGATCCTACAGTACACCCCTAGTCACCGCCTGCCATCCGGAAAAAGACCCATTTATTCCTGTTCTCTGTTTCCGGTCTGTCAACCAATTCTCAGTCCATGCCAGTATATTACCTCTGATCCCATGTGCTTTAATTTTGCCCATTAGCCTCTTATATGGGATCTTATCAAAATTGACCTTGAAATCCAAATACACCACATCCACTAATTCTCCCTTAGCTATTCTACTAGTTACATCCTCAAAAAGCTCCAGTGGATTAGTTAAGCATGATTTCCCCTTCATAAACCCATGCTGACTTTGTTTAATCCTGTTAATGCTTTCCAAGTGTTCTGTTACCACATCTTTTCTAATGGACTCTAGCATTTCCCCCACTACTGATGTTAGGCTAACTGGTCTGTAATTCTGTTTTTTCCTCTTCCTCTTTTTTTAAATAGTGAGGTTACATTTGCCACCCTCCAGTCTGTAGGAACTGCTCCAGAGTCTATAGAATTTTGCAAGATGACCACCAATACATCCAATATTTCCAGGGTTACTTCCTTTAATACTCTGGGGTGTAGATTATCAGGACCTGGGGATTTTTCAGCCTTTAACCCCGTTAATTTCTCTAGCACCATTTTTTTTACTAATACTGATTTTCTTCAATTCCTCCATCTCACTAGACCCTTGGTCCCTAACATTTCTGGGAAATTATTTGTGTCCTCTTCTGTGAAGACAGAACTGAAATATGTGTTCAATTCTTCTGCCATTTCTTTGTTCCCCATTATAATTCCCCCTGCTTCTGACTGTAAGGGACCTATGTTTGCCTTGGCTAATCTTTTTCTCTTCACATATTTATAGACGCTTTTAGAGTGAGTTTTTATGTTCCTTGCAAGTTTACTCTCATACTCCATTTCCCCTCCTTGATCAATCTTTTTGTCCACTTTTGCTGAATTCTAAACTGCTGCCAATCCTCAGGTTTGCTGCTTTCTCTGGCAATTTTATATGTCTCCGCTTTGGATCTAATACAGTCCCCAATTTCTTTTGTAATCCATGGTTGAGCCACCTTTCCTGTTTTATTTTTGCACCAGACAGGACTGAATAATTGTTGTGATTCATGCATAGGTTCCTTAAATATTAGCCATTGCCTATCCACAGGTCAACCCTTTTAGTTAGGTTCCACAATCCATCATTGCCAATCCGCTCCTCAAACTCTCGTAGTTCCCTATATTTAGATTCAGGGCCCTACTTCGCTTTATTTAAATTAAGTAGATTAAAAATTATGGATTCCAATGTCGCTGCAGATGCCAGGTGGGAGGGCAGGTCTAGTGGGCACTGCCCTACTCCCCTCTCCCCCTCAGTTTTCTGATGAGTCCCTTGCAGTCCTCCTGGAGGATTTGGCTGCCAGAAGGGACACCCATGTCCCCAGGGATTGGAAGGCAGAGGCCACCACGCCTTACAGAAAGAGCTTGGGAGGAGGTGGCAGCGATGGTCAGCAGCCATGATTTTGTGCGGTGCACCTGGGTCCAGTGCCACAAGAGGTTTAATGACCTGCTGCGCTCAGTAAGGGTCAGTACCACGTTGACATGGATCAGCGTGTTGAAGTGTTTAAGGCTTGGCCATCCCCCATGGAGCTCAGGGGCGTTAGAGTCTATGTGCCAATTGCCAATGACGCTGGAGCTGGCAAAGGGGGTGAGCCCCTGGCTGCTTTGACTGAGTGCCTTGCGGCTCGAGGGCCACCACTCGGATGTGCCCTGCGAGGTGTTCCTCAGCTGGGGTTGTCCAGGCTGTAATGGCGCTGCAGGCAGAGAGTGGACTCATCAATGCTCCTCTGTCCTTTCAGGAGAAGACGGGCCATAACAACATTGAAAGGTCACGGACCACTAACCTCCTAATCCTATCCCAATGTGAGCAGGTTGACTTGGCTGGAGAAGCACCTTGCACCTCAGATCAGCCAGTCGCAGAGGGACTGGGGTGTCAGACGAAGATAAGAGTGCAGTGCACAAAGGGGAGAGTTCAGATGATGCAAACATCCGTGTGTGGTCTCATCATTGATGGGGGCCTCAAACTGGATTCCCCATTGATCAGTGAAAGACAATGGCACGATGATGCAGATCTCCATGGTCTCACCAGTGTGCCTGACAGGCACAGTGACAGTGTGATGGCTTAATCTAATGACATGACCTTGTTCTCCCTTAGGTTTGCCACATTCGCCCAATCACAGGACCCCGAAGAGCCACCTCTGACACCAGAGGCCCACCAGGCTCCACATTCACCTGCGTCACACCCACTCCCTGAACCAGGCACCGTGCAGGTACCAGCACCTCGGTGGGCGTTAGATCGGTGGCTAGAACGTTGGTGCACAGCGGTGAGGGCACTTCACACTCGCTTGAGCTGCAGATAAAAGCAGAGAGTGCCCAGGGTGCCAGCAGCGGAGAACTGCTGGAGACCAGGACGACGCTCAGTCAAAAGCAGATGATGGGCCTCTGGAGTCGTCCATTAGGCAGCAGCTGTTGAATGTCCAATGGGATGTGCAGGAGGATCTGGCAGAGATCCATGAGGGTATGGGCTCTGTTGTGGAGGAGTCCATGTGGAGCATCAACACTGCATTGACCCTCATGGCCGAGCGCACTGCATCCTCCATAGACAGACTGGCGACTCTCATGGAGATGCAGCTCTAGGAACAGAATCAGGGCTTTGTGTTCGGACCTGCAAATCCACACACAGGTACTGACCTCAGCTGATCAGTGTCAGAGTGGGAAATGGATGAGGTACCCAGATCCCAGCTCGGTGCCCATCCATCAGTGGTGAGCGGGGAGATCCAGAGCAACCTCACGTTGGCGCACGAGCTGCCTGTCATCTCTGCGGACTCCTCTCAGGGCGCTCTGGATGATGGCAGCAGCTCCTCCACCCCTCTGCCAGTGACCGTGGTATCCGATGAGGCTGCGGTGACTGGGGAGATGCCTGTCATGGAACTGGCCGCTCCCTCCCAGGCAGGGCCAGCACAGGCTCCACAGGCCAGAGGATGACTGTCAAGGTCCTCAAGGCCAACATGACAGCAGAGTCAGCAGCTGTCTCCAATGGCGGTGCCAGCGAGGGGGAAGCACCTAGACGTAGCACCCACTAACGTAAGTTTAAGGCACCATGAGCACAAGAGGGACTGGTCACTGGTGATCTTCTGTTGTGCAATGTTTTGTTTATTTTAACTAGTCTGGGGTTGAAGACCAGAGAAGGTTCTGTTCATTTGTTTTGACGGTCAACATGAGGTAAATTTTCTTTTGTAATAATGACCTGAGTATGCTTCACCATTTTTATTTAATGTGGTGCAGGGTACGCCAGTGTGTAATGCTGGACATGGGTGGTTCAGAACTTTATTGCACAGGCACTGAGTGGAGTTTGGGGTCAAAGGAAAGGGTCATTTCAAACATCTGGGATGGAGGTGGCAGCCCTGGCATGAGGTGGTAACATTTATCTGGCAGCCTAGCTGAAGGAGCATTTGGCCAAGGTGTCCCTGGTGTCTCTGCCTCCCTGCAGGTTACCGAGGTCTGGCTCCAAGCCCTCAGTATTGTCCTCACTGTGCTCCTCTTCTGACTCACTCCTGGATTCATCCTCTGTGGCCTGTGGAGCTGCATCAAGATCCTCTTCCTCCAGTGGGTCCTCACTTTGCCAGTGTCAGGTTGTGAAGAGCGCAGCATGAGACCACTATCAGTGACACCCGCTCTGGGGGGTATTTTAGTGCTCCCCCTGAACAGTCCAGGCATCAGAAGCGAGTCTTCAGAAGACCTATGTTCCCCTCTATCGCAGCCCTTGTGGATCCTATTATTACGCTGCTCTGCCTCTGTTCTTGGGTGGCGGAGAGGCGTCATGAGCCACCTTCTGAGGGGATAGCCCTTGTCACCCAGCAGCCATCCATCCAGCCGGGCTGGATCACTGAAGAGCCCCGGCACCTGGGAGTGTCTGAGGATGTAGGTATCGTGGGAGCTGCCTGGGTACCTTGCACAGACTTGTAGAATCAGCATCCTGTGGTCACACACTATCTGCATATCCATGGAGTGGAAGCCTTTCCTGTTGACGAAGGCACCCGGCTGACCCACTGGTGCCTCGATGGCCACATGTGTACAGTCTATAGCACCCTGGACACGGGGGAACCCAGTAATCACTGCAAAGCCTCTGGCTCGCTCAGCCTAGCTGGTCTTGTCCATCCGGAAATGAATAAATGTCAATACCCACCTGAACAGAGCTTCTGTCACCAACTTGATGCAACTATGGACAGCGGATTGGGAGACTCCACACAAATATCCCACTGACCCTTGAAAAGAGCCGGAGGCATAGAAGTTAAGGGCCGCTACGACTTTCAGGGCCACTGGCATGGGGTGTCCACCCAGACAGTCAGAGCTGATCTCAGGGCCAATCCTCTGAGAAATGGAGGTCACGCTCTCCCTTGAGAGGCGGAGCCTCCGTCAGCATTGGACCTCAGACATATTGAGGTAGCTGCATCGTCACCTGTAAACCCTGGCAGCAGGATAGTGGCGTCTTCTGTGGCCCCTAATGCCTTGAACTACCTGCTGGCCCTGGTTCCCCTTGTTCCTGCACCTCTCCTCCCACTGGTCCCTCTCCTGGAGGCTGCATATGGACACCTGGCCTCCTCTCCCTTCTGCCCCTCTCTTCCTCCTCAGAGGAGGTGCCTCCAGCGGAGAGCACAATCCCCATTCCTAGAGTAATGGAAGACTGTCTGATAACTGGAAGAGTCCACACGGCCTGAATTCTCCAGGGGTCCTTGCAGACACCAAGGAGTCCTGAAATGAAGGCTGGAGATGCTAACAATGAAGCCCCGAACAGAGGTGAAGCTGCCAAGTATCAATTAGTCATCAGCAGTGAACAATCTCCCAAACTCCTCATTACTCCCACTGGCAATGCCGCTGACCCTTTTCACCCCGCCCGTGGATGAGGTTTTTGAAATTGTCGGCTGGCCGCCTGCCCGTTTTGCCTGTGCAAAGTCGTACGGGCAACGAAAAATAGGCACCAACAGACTTTTTAATGGCCTTAACTGGCCTCGGTGCACTATTGGCGGGTGCAGCTCCAGCACCCTCACGCGCCCTCCGAGTGAAATATCGCACAAGTGCGCGATGACGTTGGGACACTCGCCCGGCGCCATCGGGCGCTACTTTACCCTCGATCATGTCGGGTGCGTGCCCTGTACGCTGATCGAAAAATTCTGCCCGCTATGTTTGATTAAATTGTTGCAGTTAGCTGAAGAATTTGCCAAAACCATTAAAAATCCGTTCTAATAACCACAATTTTCTCCCAGCATCTCACTTCCACGTTGTTTTTGTGAATGAAGCAAGTCTGTTAAGCAACTGGCAACTGTGGGAATTGTGTGCTCCATTAGTCAGATTATTGTACCACATCTAAGTGACTCCTTAGTCACTGTATCCTTGAAACAGAGGCAGGATTGCTAACACTGCATATCTCCACAGTACCGGGCCACAGTGGTGGAGAAATCATTCAATAGCTACAGAGATGGCTATTGTATTAAAAGTAAAATACCTGAGGCGTTCCAGAGGTTAAAGCACATTGGGAGCTAAGCAGAGGGAAGATTAGCCGGTATCTGACCCATGTGTACTAAACCTATAGATACTAACAAGCAAACGTGTTGCCAGCACTGAATTCCCTTAGTCTTCTTGGTTAGTTGTTGCACCTGAATTTTTAACACAGTATTGATGCAACATGTTGTTAGGCTCCTGATACCGGAGTGCAACTCCATAATTAATTAGCAGAGCAGGCCCCTATGGTAGTTGATCTAAGTTTGGGCAGCTGTAGGGTCCCTAGCTAACACAGTTGAGAATTATCCACAATTTCTGCCCCTGACTTCTACCCAGTGACCCACCTGGAAAGCACACGTGCCTTGGTGCATCAAGACTGTGTTAAGCTCAGCTCACACGTGCCTTGGTGCATCAAGTGAAGACCAGATTAAGCTCAGCTCTGTTGGCCGTCCACATCTTCTACAGCAGTTAAATCTGAGATGATGTTATGCTGCCTCCATGGTTGAAGAGTTGTCTCAGTTCATGTGCGAACGAGGCCCATTTTGTCAGGACTCTGAGGTGACCTCCAAGCCCCGTGGCTTTGAGCCAATGTCCTCAGTAGAAGACAGGCAACAACGAAACAACCATCTACGTTCTTATTTCCTGGTGAACAGCTGCCCTTCTCCCTGCCTGATTTTGGGGCAAAATCATCTCAGAGCTGCCTCTTTCCCCAGGTGAATGTTTTCACCAGGAACATCCTGGCCTCCTGTTCTCCCAGTGCCTTTTGGGAGGTGGAACCCACTCAATGGAAGATGGGGCATGCCCCTCGGAAACACTGGTACGTGTCCAAATCCCAGAGCCTCCTATGTGACGCCATTGTGTTGAGCCACAGTTCAAGGAGGAGGCCCAACACCACTTTCTCAGGGATCTCAATAAATGTCAGCCTTGGCCACATCCTGAGCACAATTTTTTTTTTTAAAAATTTGTTGCCCAGCAACTTCGGTGAAGGAGGGGAAATAATAATTGAGCAATGTGCAGAGGAACAGGGGGAGGCTATTCAGCCCCTTGAGCCTATTCCGCCATTCAATTAGATCATTTCTAATCCACATTTTAACTCCATTTACCTGCTGCAGTCCCACATCCATTAATGACCCTAACCTAACTAAAATCTATCAGTCTCTGACCGCCAGCCTCAACATCTTTCTGGGGGAGAGAGCTCCAGGTTTCCACTACCCTTTATGACGAAATACTTCCTCGCCACACCCCCAAACAGTCTGGCTAAACACCTCAGTCGGATCACCATACTCAAGAGAATGCAAGCTTATTCTAAGCAACCTGTGCCCCTAATTGAGCCTTTTTAGCTATGACATTACCCTGGTGAATCTATGCTGCATAACCTCCAAGAAAAGTGTATCCTTTCTGAGGTTTATTGCGCAAAGCTGGAGACAGTGCTCCAGATGTGGTCTGAGCAGAGCTATATCCAGCTGTACACCTGTCCCTGGGACACAAGCCAGTTGCTTTCTACCTGCCTCAGCTGCAGCTGTGATGATGAAAGTGAAATGATGTCAGATTGCATTGAGAGAATTGAAAACAGCCCACGTCCCTGGCCTCCCAAGTCACAATCAAGATGATCTGGTGAGCAGCCAGCTCGCTGAGCTCCTCTCAGTCTGAACTTGAACGATGCAGACCTGATGTTCTTGTTCTGAAGCCAGCTAATACAGTCCATTTAGATGTATGTCTGCTTAGTGTCGATGCTATTTAAAAGTCAGTCTCTGCAGTTAACGGCAGCCTGATCCAACACTTACACAACATAAGGTGAGGTGCGGGGGGAAGCGCTTTTAGCTGTCAGGATCCCTTTCAAAGCCTCACCACCTGGACCCTTTTAGAAGTTGCTAGGAATTTTGCAGCCCTCTTCATAAATGCGCTACGTTGGAAGGACAGCTATGGGATCAGAAATGTTAACTCCAGCGAGTGCCTAGGGGAGACATGCTCATGGGTCAGCTTACAGTGGATGTTGGGCTGTTGTCCATCTTCCGTCCTGGGACAGATTTTGATCCAGGCCTTTATCCTGGGTCAACTGCGTAATAAATAGGGGTGGAGCCCTAAGTGAGGTCTCCCCTCGTTATCCCAGTCCTATTCTCTCTCAGGATGTAAGCGTCAACAGCAAGGCCGATATTCAACCACCCAGCAAAGGACGGTGAAGAGTCAACCACATTGGCGCGGAACTAGAGTCACATTAGGCCGCATTGGTTAAGGGCAGCAACTCATCTTCCTTATCGGTGAAACAACTGGGGCTTCTTTTTAATGACAATCTGACAGCTTCACAGTCACTTTTACTGATACCAACTACTTCTTATTTTCCAGATGGTTTTTTTCAAATCAAATTCAAATTCTCAAACTGCCGTGGTGGGATTTGAACTCATACTTTCTGGATTATTAGTCTTGGTCTCTGGATCTTCAGTAACACGGCTACAAATTTACCACACTCATGCTTGCCACAATCGCTACAATTGAGTCCAGCACTTTGTACTTGTTTCTGATCTATACCATTCAATGCAAACATGTATTTACCCACAACGCTCGCTCTTTTAGGAATCAATGTCACATTTCGTAACTCCCCTTCTGCATATTTAACTATCCTAATTGTTGCTGTGGCAAAATAAAACAGCAGGTTTTTAAGTAATCTAATTACGTTTTCAATCCTGTTTTCCCTTCTGCATGGAGTAAGCTCTGCAATTTGGCACTCCCAGTCCAGAACTTTGCCAACAACACTTCAGTCACCTAAGCTGTTGCCCTGCAAGAATTTCCACCCACTAAAATGGAACACACGCAGGTTGTGAATTGGAGCGCTTATCCTCATTCCTCATAGGCACTCACTTCGCCTAGAACAAGTGCTAACTTGTAAAATAACTTTATTCCTGTTTCCATTAGGGGCATCAGACCTGAGCAAGGGTCTGTCAACCCTGAAAGCTGGACACTAGGCAGGGGAGGCACGGTAAGTGGGGAAGAGAGTGTCCAGAGAAGAAGGGGAGTGTCCAGGGAACGTGGGGAGAGAGTGTCTTGAGGCTGGGTCCTGGAGGATGAACTGGCGATAGGAGGGAACAGTCTCAGTCAGAGGTGGGAGTGGGATGCAGTAGAGTGGCAGGTCCAGGGTGAGAATTTGGTAGGTAAATGTCTCATGCAGGAGACGGTGGGGGTGGGCGGTCAGGGAGGGGGACTAGACAGATGGCTCGGATAATGAGAGGGGGCAGGGTGAGGGTGGACAGGGGGTGGTAATGGGTGTCGGCTCTGAGGTGAGGAAAGCCATGTGGAGGTTAATGGTAATATGGTCCAGTGTAACCGGTTCAAGGGTGACAGAGGAGAGAGGAATGGTGATATTGGGTAGGTCAAGAGTATTTGGGGTGGGGGGCCAGTTGGTGGGTGATGGGGGGAGGGTAGAAGGTGGTGGACCGAGTCTGGAAAGTGAGGTGCACCATTTTGCAAATCTGACCTTGGCCAAGTAGTTAGTCAGTCAGTGAGAGAGATCGCTCGAAGTGGGAGGAGGGTCTTGTCGGGTGGGTGGAGTTCAAGCTCAGCGTAAAGGGACACCCTAATAATTATGAGGTATCAACCATGCTCGGTTGTGTTCACCTCTCTATGGTGAAGCCTACATTGCAGCAGGTTTGTTCCTGACTCACAGGTCTCATAACATTGAGATCACAGCAAGGTGTGGAGCTGCTGTTTATTCTGTGCCATTTAATATGATCAGAGGCAAAGAGGGAGGAAGACAGACATGTCCAAGGATGGATGGCAGTCAACCCACAATTCCAAATCCCCATCCCCCTGGGTGAATGATCATGGCTGACAAGGCCTCATATGGTTAGTCCTTCCACACTGCTAGGGCAATGCTCGCTCTATAGAGTCTCGAGAATGTGGAGGCAAATGGAATAGTGTCAGAGGAAGGCTTCTTGCTCATGGCTCTCATCATCCTGGTCAAAGAGTAATGTCTCCATGCACAGTCATGTATGAACAGTAGGAACACCCACCTCTGATCCTCCAGGGTGTCCTTCACCTTAAAGGGGTGTGTTGTAAGGTGCAAGGCATAGCTTGGTAGGTTTTATTAAAGAATTCATTGTCTTAAATAGTTCAACAGTAAGTATTTATTAATTACTAGAAACTATATACATAGGCACAGTAAAGGTCCAAGCGAGGAGCTGTTTCCATGCTTGCTTCTACACATGGCTCTACCCAACACTTAGCTGACTCCTGGGTGCAGTTCATGTGTTCTCTTACATCACTATGTGGCTGGTCCTATACTCAGTCCCACGTTAACCCTTTATGTGTCAAACCCTTATAATACATCTGCCCCCGAGTCTTTATCATGTAACATATTTTTCATTGAATTCAGAAATAGGAGAAACTAATGTTTTTCTTCCACAAAGCGATAATTATCTATCTCTTCCTATTCAATTTTAATTTAAAAAGCTGCCCTGATAGTTCAATTGGTAAATGCTCTAGCTAGTGCAGCATTGTACCATAGAGAGATAGGAGGTCCTAGGTTTTGTATCTGGTTAGTGCTAAATTAGATACATTCAGCTGCTGTATTAGTAGAGGTGTTACAATTGGCTTCAGCATCCCTTGCCTAGTGAGAGTGAAATGAGTGAACTTGCCCATACCTGAGTCCTATTACGTGACTCCTGCTGAAAAGTACACATGCATGAGTTTTGGGTGAGAGTTGGGTTTGGCTGTGATATTCCTTCTCACCATATCCCGAGGTTGATTAGGTTGCTAACAATGAGGGTGAGATGACTAACTCAAAACCCATTCACTTAGACAGGGTAAAACTCAGGCCTTGACTATCTAAGCTCACTCATGAGAAATAGGCACTAATTGATGTAACAGAAAGTGGCTAGAATGTACCCTACCACTGTCACAGTACTGTCTTTCTTACAATCTGTTATGGTAATCAATTTATAAATCAGCTCTGCTTGGCAGAGTCAAAAGATTGTATGTCCAAACTCCACCCAGGACATGAGTATCTTATCTACGTTGACACCCCAGTGCAGTACTGAGGGAGTGCTACATTATCAAAGGTTCCATCCTTCATGCGGGGTATTACATTGAACTCCCATGTTCAGGCGACCCATGTCTCCCATGTGCAGGTGACACAAAGCTAGGTGGGAATGTGTGCTGCGAGGAAGGTACAAAGTGGTTTCAAGGGAATTTGGACAGCCTTAGTGAGTGGGAAAGAACATAGCAGATGAAATATAATGTGGAAAAATGTGAAGTTATCCACTTTGGTTGGAGGAACAGATATGCAGGGTATTTCTTAAATGGTAAGAGATTAGAAAGTATAGATGTATAAAGGGACCTGGGTGTCCCCATCAATAAGTCACTGAAAGCTAACATGCAGGTGCAGCAGGCAATTAGGAAGGCTAATGGTATGTTAGCCTTTATCGCAAGAGGATTTGAGTACAGGAGTAGTGAAGTCTTGCTTCAATTGTATAGAACCTGGGTTGGACTGCACCTGGAGTACTGTGTGGAGTTTTGGTCCCTTACCTCAGGAAGGATATTATTGTCATAGAAGAAATGCAACGAAGGTTCACCAGTGCTGTTCCCAGGTTGGCGGGACTATCTTATGAAGAGAGATTGGGGAAACTGGACCTGTATCCTCTAGAGTTTCGAAGAATAAGAGGTGATCTCATTGAAACCTACAAAATATTTAAAGGAATAGACAGGGTAGATGCAGGTAAGATGTTTCCCCCGGTTGGGGAGTCTAGAACCAGGGGACAGAATTTCAAAATAAGGGGGAAGCCACTTAGGACCGAGATGAGGAGAAGCTTTTTTACTCAGGGGGTTGTGAATCTTTGAAATTCTCTACCCAGAGGGCGGTGGAAACTCAGTCATTCAGTATGTTTAAAGCAGAAATTGACAGATTTCTAAATACCATTGACATAAAGGGATATGGGGAGAGTGTAGGGAAAAAGGCATTGAAGTGGATGATCAGACATGATTGTATTAAATGGTGGAGAAGGCTTGATGGCCTATTTCCTTCCTTAATGGGCATGAGTGAAGCAGAGTTTTTACAACAATCCATCAGTCTTGTGGTCACCATTACTAGCATTTTAGTCCATAGTTATTTAATTAATTGAATTTAAATTCCCAACTATCACGACAGGATTTGAACTCATATCTTGTAGTCTGGTGACAGGACCACTATGACACCAGACATGCACATTTGACACATTGCATTTCATTGTTTCCCAACTGCACAATGGGGACCACAGTGTAAAAGTGCTTCACAGGAACAGAGCACTTTGGGGAATCCTGTGGTTGTGACAGATGCTATGCTACGATCCCAACTGATGTTACTGCTGGACAAGTCCGATCCCTGGGTGGAACCAAGCCTGATAGATCCTAACTTTTATTTTTGGTTTAGAAACGTGGAGGGCAGCCACTGAACAGAGTCACAGGAGTCAGCTGATGTACTTTTAACAGAAGAATAAAACATTTATTAAACAAGAAAAAGATGAACTATGTTACAATACTCCTTCACCCACAACCATACATTTACAGATATATACAGATTTGTAAGAATAACTCAAGTTACACAAACCTATCTTATATTCTAATATTCACAGTAAGTATACAGTCCATGTAAACCAATAGGTGGTCTGTGGGCAGACACACCACACTCCAAGATCAAGTAACAGGGTCACCCAAAGCAGATGCTGTGGGTCTCTCATCCAGACGCTTGTCACACTGTAAGGCAACTGGTCTCACTGAACTCCATCTTTCACATGAGGGTTTCTAATCTCCACTCTCAAAGAACTCACCTTGGAACTTTCTCCCAAGCTACGCTTTCACTTGCATGTCTTCAACAAGGATCCACCTCCAAGGGTTTGAACTCTCCTTCCAATGTTCCTCTCCCCTGGATCTCTACATGCATTTAGGCTTCACCTTCCACACATATTCTCAGGCATTTGGCTGCGCCAAGCAGGACACCACTGCTTCACAGGCTTGTAGGAAGGAGTCACCAACTTTTGACCACCTCCTCGGATCTCCTGGCTTCTCAGAAGCCTATTTTGCTTTAAGTCTGCTTCCTGGAGCTCTCTCTCTTTAATTCGGAGCCTTGCCCTCTGCTCCATACTTTCATTTCCACTGAACAGGACCTGTTCCTGCTTCCTGTTCTTGTTCCTTGACTTAACTGTCCTCTTGGGCTTTCTTTTATCCCAACTCCCTGGACTTTCTTCTGTTCTTTTGGGAACTATGCTCTCTGCAAGTGTTAGGAACTAGAGATAGTTTAAGTCAGTTATATTTGTATTTGTGGGTGTTAGGAATGAGTTTTAAGTTTAAGTTTAATATGTATTTCTATATTGGTGTTAAGAAGTGGGGGAGCTTGAGTTTTAGTTTTATTTTTAAAGTTGCCTGCAAGTCTGAGGATTTGTTTGTATACCTGCATGCTAATGAGGTTTTATGACTCTTGGAGTAGAAAAACTGGGCTGTTGCCCAGCAAGGGGCCCACAGACACAGGGAGAAACAGCACAGTAGTTTTTTTAGTTCGGTTGGAAACAGGAGCTGGGAGAAACTGGGCAGGAGGGAGCTGCAGGAAGCAGATTTCCCAAAAGAACAGAAGTGGGGCGACAGTCACAAGAAGACCTTCTGATCAAAGGAAATGAACAGGAATCTGGAAAAGGTCCTGTTAAGTGCAGCTAAGATTAAGGAGCAGAGGAAGACTCCAAGTTTAAAGAGAGAAAGCTGCAGGATGCAGACTTAAAGCAAAATAGGCTTGTGAGAAGCCAGAAGATCTGAGGACACAGCCAACGATTGGTGACTGGGGGGAGTTGTTGAGAGATCCATAGCATCTGTTTGGGGTGACATATGTCACTCGGTTTCAGAGTGTGTTGTGTTTGACCACAGGTCACCTATTGGTTGACATGGACTGTGTATTTACTGTGAACATGAGTACATCTGTACATATCTGTAAAGGTATAATTGTGGGTGAAGGAGTATTGTAATATAGTTCATCTTTTCTTGTTTAATAAATGTTTTGTTATTTTGTTAAAAGTTTATCAGCTGACTCCTGTGACTCTGTTCAGTAGCCGCCCTCCACGTTTCTAAACAAAAAATAAAAGTCAGGATCTATCAAACCAGGTTCCACTCTGGGATCTGGCTTGTCTAGTAGTAACATCAGCTGGGATCATAACAGCAAGTCTGTTCATTCATTCTTTCCTTCTATTCATTTTTGCTTCCTTTAACTCTTTATTACTCTCCTTCCTTCCATCCAACTTCTCTCCGTTCCTTCATTTTTGCTTCTTTCTATCTTCCTCATCTTGGGACGTTTGTGAGAGATGTGACAAAGCACTGTGTAAATGCAAGTTCCTTCTTTTATTCTTAATACAAATACTATGGAGAAATGGACTTGTATTCTTTCCCTGAATGAAGCTTTCCGATTTGAGTTAAGTGCCACGTTTGCACAAGGTTAGATAGGAAGATGGAAAAGCTGAGGGAATTCTGCACTTACATCTGTAAGGGCTGCACAGTTCACAAATGATTCTTCCCACACACCACCTCACAGGTGAAAGCACTTTAGCCCCACATGTAAGGCATTGTACTGATGAATCCCCTATAGACTGTCAACACAGAATTTCCTGTCGTCGCCTTTTGACTTTAAGGTGAAGGAGAATAAGATTAAAAAGAATCCTAAATTCACCAATTAGTTTGGAGAGCACATGTTTCTTGACTCTTGTCTTGAGATGCAGAAGCAGTGAGTGCATTACAGGCTAAGGCTAAAATAGTTCAGAAGAAACCCAGGCCCAGATTTATGAGGTGAAAGAAAAGAGTAAAAACAAAAATTTTTGAGTTCCTTACAAGAATCCAACCACTCAGCAACTCTACGCACTTCTCTCTAAGAATTTAAAATATTCTTTCATCTTTATGAAATTCAGCCTCTTCAAGCGCCCCGCTCAGGACTCTGGGAAAGACGCTAATCTGATGAATATTGTTGCTGTTGCTTTTTGAATATAAATGTCGTTAATTTTCTCCATCCCCCTCCTGAAGGCAGTTCCATGGAGGCTGGCACTGTTCAGATGCCAAGATGGCTCTTCTTGCCGAGTGAGTATCAACAGGCCCAAGCTTGATTCCCAAGTCACCCAATATCTACTCAAACACACTCTCTGCCATGTGGTAACAATCGAGGTTGGGGGAGGCAGTGGGGGAGAAGGCTGTTTTCTCCTTCAGGATTCCCGTCAACTGAAGCCCAGCTCCATCCTACTAAACCCATGGCTGCATAGGCGGGTTCATGGGTCACACTAAGGAATCCATTTATAAACTGAGCTGATGATTTAAGGATTGTATTGCTGGATTTGTTAGGACTTTGACTGTATTCAGTTGCATTGAGTCTGCATTGCAAAAACAGGTTGTTCAGCCCAACAGGTCTATGCTGGAATTTATGTTCCACACAAGCCCCTCTGCAATGCCGCCCCCCCCCCCCCACCCCCCCCACCTCCGCAACTCCCCCCTCCCCCCACAACCTCTCTTCATCTCATCCTAGCAGTGCAGCCTCCTATTCCTTTCTCTCTCATGCGCTAGCTTTCCCATAACTGCATCTACTCTATATGCCTCAATCATTCCTTGTGGCAGCAGGTTCCCATGTTCTCATCACTCTTTGGGCGAAGGGATTTGTTAAGGTAAGGCAGATTTCCCATCGCTGTGACAAATCCTGACCATCTGCTCAATAGTAATATTCACTGAAAAATAGCTGCCTGTTTTTTTTAAGATTGTGTTAAGAAGCCAGGAATCTAGTCAAAAGCAAAAAAATTGCGGATGCTGGAACTCCAAAACAAAAACAAAAGTACCTGGAAAAACTCAGCAGGTCTGACAGTATCTGCAGAGAGGAACACAGTTAACGTTTCGAGTCCGTATGACTCTTCACCATTAGGAATCTAATCAATTAAGTTCATTTGTCCTGAAGCAGACATTACTGGCCGAGTACCTTCACATGTACCTCAGATGTTGAGAAATTTCCAAATTAGTAATCTTTTTTCCCCAAAGCTTGTGAATAAATCCATCATCAACTCAAAACAGACACTGGCAAGTAAATTTCTAGATTAGGAATTTGAGCCATTGGTAAACCACTTACAAACTAATAATTATCAACTTCATGTTGCCAGCCAATGAATTTTGGCTTTTATCAGGGCTGTATCCGGGAAATTGAAGTGCTTCATTTCTTAGTTTAGTGTAGTGTTCACTTTAGAGAAGTCTTTATTATAATCAGTCACCTCTTTGAATGAAGCTAGTAATATAACTTTTTTTTTTAACTTCTCTTAGGATTAATTTTGTGAGAAATATGAGTGCTGGGAAACAGCACACAAGTTATATTGGACATTAAATGTCAGTGTCAAGCTGTCTATGTCAGGAATGGCACAGTATGTGGCAGACAATAGCTCTTGCTATTCTACTCCAGCAGTTTACCTTACTCCTCCTTCAGAGATCATCAGTGCACACTCCTCCCCACCCCATTCCAGTTATCACATCAACCATCCTGTGAGCTCTCTCAAATGGTCAATTAGTGCCAAATTAGAGGTAATTTGGGCTTATCAAAACCAGGAGCCAAGTCGTCTGTTGCTCAGGCTCATTTTATGTAGGTTCCTCACATTGGAAAGAGAGAGGAGTCTTTCAGCCAACCAGTCTGGGCTGATTTGAAGCCTAGTCCTAGTTGTGGAAAGCTGATGTCTAACAAATGACACCACTCAATTCCTCTGCATTGAAAAAGAAGCCCAGGAAAGTGAAACTGAAAAAGCTCGGGTTGGATGGGCACTGGTTTTGAAAGATGTGGGCACGCTTGGTGCAATTATAACTATTATCATCAGCCAAACAATAGCTAATAGCCTAATGGATGTCTGAACTCTTGTCCAAGAACACATAATGAGGCTTGGCTGAGAGCCCAGAAATCTATTGGAATACTGAAATGCCTGAGCCCTGGGTGTAGGGGGGGTGGGGGGGTTAGTATTACTTAACTGACTGCTCTGGCTATCTGATCTATGCTGTATAAATTTCACAATGTTAATTTACACAAGATAAAGAGGTTTCAAGTGCCTGCAGTTTCAGCAGTTGATGCTTTAAAGGGTCTGGATGATTGACACTTTTATTGGCCTGTGGTTAAAAAGAAGCTTTTTTTAATAAAGTGAAAAGTTATCAATGAGTGATTTTTTTATTTTACACATCCTATTGTCACTATAGGGCTCATTGGTTCCAGCAGAGTGTATAGTGGGTGAATGGGTATGGAAGTGCCGTAGCTTGGCGTTGGGTGCATGAGGGGCCATAGGGGGTGGGTGAGGGGCATACCTTGGCATGGAGGCATGAGGAGGACCTGTCGAACTTACCTTTCAAAAGGTTCCCTCGTGCAGTCTATAGCTCACCACATCTCTGAGGTGCCATGAGGTGCTCTGAGGTGCTCTTTGAAAAGCTGGCCTGACCCCATGAACATTGTGGAGGACCAGGACAGACATGCCTGTCCCCCATATCGCAATGGAGCCAGCCAGGCCAGAAGATCAGGGCGCAGCCTTGTGGCATGAACCAGCGCCACCCCCCCCCCCCGCCCCCACCGTCCTTAAAGACCCTCCTGAACATAGGAAACTTGGGAAACGGGCTTGGGAATCCCGGAATCGGGTCCCGGCAGCCATTTTCACCCCTTCACCGAGTCTCCCCGACTCCATAACAATCCAACCCATTGGTTTTCAGATGAGATGCCGAACTGATGTTAGGTAGATGTTAGAGATATTTGAAGAAAAGCAGGTTCGCCCCATATGAGGGCCAACACTACAAAAAACAGATGTGCTGGGGCCCAGTGATAGTCCGCCAAGCTCCGCACAAGTCCATTTTCCTTCAAGTAGAAGAAGCAGATCTTGCAGCTTTTCATGATGCCCACGTAGGAACAAGGAATAATATCTGATGAAAGATTATCAGCCTGAAACACTAGGTAGAATCTTAACAGCATGCTTTAGACCCCGCCATCGAGACCAAATCCAGCTCCCTAGCTCAGCCAGGTAGACAACTGCGTCACCATTTTTAACAGCAACAGCCAGTTAAGAGGCTGCTGCTCAGCCCGCCGTGCAATTCAGGTTGGCGGCCGGCCTCTCTCGAGCTGCCAGCCCAATCGGAGCGCTGGCTCGGCAGTGCCACCCGTTTTGAGGTGCCCTCGGAGGACTGGTAAGTGAATCATGAATGCGCCAGGGCCAGACAGGCAGGTCCCCGCGGTCGGAGGGGTTAACCCTCCGACGGTGGCATTGGAGCCATGGGGTGTGAGGAGGGGGGGGTGGTGCCTCTCGTTGAGCCATGGAGCGTCTGGAAATGAAGACCCCCCAGCACCCCCAACCCCCCCGACTCCTGGGAAGCTCCTCAATGCAGCTGGCAGATGCACCATGCAGCGATGGGCAGTTCCAGAGGCTCATAAAATCCCGGCGTTATGGTAAAATGGCCATCAACAGGCCATTTATTGGCCACCCAGCTTCAGTTGATGGGTGGACGAGTTTCTCTCCGGTTCCCGCCATTGATAATCTCACCTGGTGGTGGGAACACATCCAGCTCCCCTCCCAAAGCCTCCTGCTGCCATTTTACCACCACTCCCATCTCTCCAGCCCCTCTCCAAAGGGCTGGTGAAAACTCTAGCCGTTAATACTGTTTCTCTCTCCATAGCTGGACTGCTGCGTGTTTTCTGGCATTTTCTGTTCTTTATTTCATTCGAAAGCTTGGCTGTCCATCGCCATTCAGTCAGGGTACAATACAGTAACACAGGGTACAATACAGTAACACAGGGTACAATACTGTAACACAGGGTTCTGACATTGGCCGGCATCTGGTGGACAATAGGGCAAGAGGGCCAAAAATTGCTTTCACGACGTGGTGAAACCCGTTTGCGATTGTCCGCATCGCCCACCAATGTCGGGCCGTGTTCCCCACCATCAGACATGGGGAACCTCATATAAATACTCAGTATATTATTATAAGGCCAGCCCTCCAGACTCACCCCACCCCCACTGGATCGTCCACCCACATCAGTGGGAAAACACACCGACGGGTTTCACAACAGCATAAACAAGGCATACACCTGGCAGGCTGCACTTCACTTGGAACTTCGAGGTTTGTTTGCCTACCTTGCTTCGGTCAGCACTCACAGTCATCAGCACCAGGCTTCACAGATAGAACCACATCACTTTTAGAGGAGCTCACGGGCAGGTCTCTACCTACCAGACCAGCCGTATGTGGTGGCTTTTCAATGGCTGCAGGGCTAAGGTTTGCTTAGGGAAGGGGGAGAAGTGGCTTCAGGCAAGGGAAGAGGCTGCAGGGTGAGGGCTGTACTGGGGAAGGAGGGTATCCCAGGGTGTGTGTGTGTGGGGGGCACATGTTGATCTGTGCAAGTGGCCTCAAGATGGTGAGGGCTGAGGAGGCAGTCTCCAGAGGAGATGAGGCCAGATGGAGATGTGAGGGTGTGTGTGTGAGAGAGTGAGTGGTGATGTCCCTTGAGCTGGCAGTGAGTGAGATGCCAGTGAATGTGTGATGGGCTTGTGAGTGGGTGAGTCTAGAGTGAGGAGATGGTTGCCTTACCCTGGCTGCATGGATGAGATCATTCATCCTCTAGCTGCATTGGATGACCAATCCCTTCTGTGCAGCATTGGCACCGATCACCACTGCCATCGCCTACCAAGCCGGAGTGGTAATGTAGCTGCCCCTCCTGCGGCCAGGGCGGGGGTAGAGGACATCACAGCGAGCCTCCACAACGTCCAGAAGGCACTCAAGGGCTGTAGTCTTCTTGCTTTTCGGAGCCGTGTGTTCTTTGCTGCAGTCCTGGGCTGGAGGGACTGAGCAGAGCTGAACTTTAAATGTGGTGCCTGGCATGATGAAGAGGAAAGGTGATGGCGCGGCAGGTGAATTGGAGCCCGCCCAGCATGGAAACAGCTTGTTTCCCGGGAATGCATAAGTAATGCGGTGGGTTTGGTGCGATACAGCTTGAAAACCCACTATCACGGCCAGTGGGTAAAACATCATATTACCCGCCCGCTACCGCACTTGGTGCTAACCTGAGACAATTCCACCCAAATGTTTTTTGGCAGGAACCTGTGAGCAGCTTTGTGTATACTTTACAAAATGAGCTGCAACCTCAGCTGAGGTTGCTGCTCGCCACAAGTGGCTGGAAAGAGAATATGTTCCATTTCCCCCACACAAACATCCCTCTACTTAATAGTTACAATGAAAAAAAGCACCAAAAGAAACACAAAGTCTTGGCTGAGTCAAGGAAAAGATCTACGATTGGCTTTGGATGGGATCTGTGATCAATTTGGGAATTGTGTTAATAGCTTAGAGGTTTAGAGTAAGTGGTTTTCAAGGAGTTTGAGGCTGGTGTTATCCTCATGGGTTCCATACACTCCCAGAGTGGATGTAATTTACATTCAGATCTGACTTATGTGACTGGGAAACAGCTGCTTCCCAATGACAGCACATACATTGGGTTAGAACAGGCCCCATCAACACCACCACACCATAAATCAGCAAACTCCTAATGTTTGGAATACAATCCACAAGCACTGCGTCCAAGATCTGAACACGATCATGTTACAAGCGCGTTGCCTTTTAAATACATTGATGCCGTTTAATACTAACTAAACACAATTCCAAATTATTTTAGTCTTTTGAACAATGCGGCCAGAATTTTCCATGAGGATGGAGGGGTTTCCTTTGCGTGAAAATGCCGGCAGAGTCCCAAATCCCAAACAAAAGCAAAATTACCTGGAAAAACTCAGCAGGTCTGGCAGCATCGGCGGAGAAGAAAAGAGTTGACGTTTCGAGTCCTCATGACCCTTCGACAGAAGGGTCATGAGGACTCGAAACGTCAACTCTTTTCTTCTCCGCCGATGCTGCCAGACCTGCTGAGCTTTTCCAGGTAATTCTGCTTTTATTTTGGATTTCCAGCATCCGCAGTTTTTTTGTTTTTATCCCAAATCCCAAAGCTCTGCCCGCCAAACCCAGCCTCCACCATCTTCACGGGGGCTGGGGAGGCTAATGAGGGCAGATTATAAATTGTACATCCATGGTTCATTGAGGCAGCTGCCCTTATAACTCAGCAGCTGCCTCCACTCACGTGACTTTGGTGAGCTAAGTGTCTGAAACCCAAAGTGCGCAGATTAGACCTGGTAGTTGCAGGTCTGAGCCTTATTGGATAACCAGGGTACCCTTTTGAAGAGGTAACCCTTTGGATATGGTCCCAGAACACTCTTGGGAGAGGTCAGGTGCCCTTTGAGAGAGGTACGGCACCCTTTGAAGCAGGTCTTTTGGGACTTTTAAAAGTAGACATGCTTGTGCATAAATGTATATAAACGTATTGGAACTGTCAAGCTGCCAAAGGACTGACAAGGTTCATTGGAACTGCCAAAGCTGTCAAGTGATTTAGCTCTGATATTTCACTCTGTCTGTTGACATAGGCCAGGATTTTTCCCTTGTTGGTTGGGCTCAGTGGGAGTGTTCGAGATCGGGTCTGGACCGCGATTTCACGGCTAGCGGACCAATTAATGCCCGGCCAGCGTGAAAGGTGTGCAGCAGCACTCAGCGCTGCCTGTGTGGGAGGGAAGGAGGGTGAGAGTGCACCGTGGAAAAGCTCCCTGAGTCACAGCAGCTGCCTGAAGGAGATGAAGAGTTGAGAAAAATGAAAAATAAAGATTTTTTTAAAATGTTCAAAAGCACGAGACTCCGTCACACGAGCAGGGACATGTTAGTAATGAAAAGTTAAAGTTCTTATTTTATTTTTAGTTGCTGTTGGAAACCTCAACCCGCCTCATCCTAAAAAATGCAAAGGCCGTTTGGCCTTTTTGCCTGCCGGTAAGGGGAAAAGTAAGTGCCGGGCAGCGACAAATTTATTTCAACTACGTTTTTAATGGCCTTAATGGGCCTTTTAATTGTCAGCGGGCGCGCTGCCAACTCCCACGCCGACCGAAACATCGCGCAAGTCTGGACACTCGCTCCACGTCATCGCCTGTCATTTTACACTGGGTCAGGTCGGGCACACGCCCGCCCAGTGAGCATTATATTCTGGCCATAGGCCTGAGGGCTTTCATTACAGGATTTGTGCTGCCTGACTGTTTTTACAACTTAACATTATCGCAGTGGTGTGCCTGTTAAGTGAGCAATTTGACTGACAGCTCCGAGTGGTTATAGAATAGAAATGTTTCTTTTCTCAGGAGATTAAGCACTTAAGTGAAATGTTTGTTTTTCAAGCGATTAGTTGAAGTAATTTCAATGTATTGAATGCTTTTTCATCAAGAAGATTTTAAATAGTGACATCATCAATAGACATAACTATTTTATGTCAGCATGGCTCCTGAGGTTTACCCATGGTGGACATTAGGTGAACTGGCGTGGAGGGGGTGAGGGTAAAGGCTGGCGGGTGGGTTGGCATGTGTTGGCACTAAGTTGGCTTAGGAGCTATAAAGGGCCAAGGTGATGAGTGGAGGCATGGGTTGACAGGTGTATGAGGGGCATGGGAGTGGATAGAGGGGCATAGGGTGACATGGGAGTAAGGGGCCATGGGGTTTGGTAGAGGGGCATGGGTTGGCATAGGAGGTATGAGGGGTCATAGGGGTGGGTAGAGGAGGAGAGTGTGGCATGGGGGTGTGAAGAGCCATGGAGGTTGGTGGGGGGGGGGTGCATGAGGTCACATAGGTTGACATGGATGGGGCATGGGGAGGGTGTGTGGGGTAAGGGGGTGTTAGGGGGTGAGGGCTGGAAAGCTGTTTTTTGTTGTAATCATTTTTTAAGTAACTTCAACAAAGTGGCAGAGCACAGAGGCAGGACCTCTGCCCAGCCCACCTCCACACCCTGCAGCCTCTGCACTCACTCCGGGAGCGGCAGGCCCGACTTCTAATCCAGGCCCAGTTCCCAAATCCCCCGGAACAAAAATCCCTCCAGGCCTCTTTATCCCGGGTCAGGTTGGCAGACGGCGTAATGTCCCATCTCCGTGCTCCGGATCCGACAGCAAAATTCCAGGCCAATCCCTTGATTCCCAGATGATAATGTGACGTAAATTGTATTGTCCGGAGGTTTGAGCTTTCACCCATTCTCTATGTCGCAAATAATATCACGGGGTGGGTGGGGGGGGGGAAATTCTATCACTTTCTTCTATCTTATAGAACTTTATAGAATTAAAACAGCAGAGAAACTGGCTGCTCAGTTTTATTGGTCTCAGCCAGTGTTTACCATCAATAAACCCTCCTCCCAGTTCAATTAGCACTTTGATAAAAGCAAAATACTGCGGATGCTGGAAATCTGAAACAAAAACGAAAATTGCTGGAAAAACTCAGCAGGTCTGACAGCATCTGTGGAGAGAAAGGCAGAGTTAATGTTTCGAGTCCGTATGACTCTTCTACTTCTCTGTATGTCTGTGTGACATTTCTACCTCTCCTTAGTTCTGAAGAAGGGTCATACGGACTCAAAACGTTAACTGTCTTTCTCTCCACAGATGCTGTCAGACCTGCTGAGTATTTCCAGCAATTTTTGTTTTTGTTTCAATTAGCACTTTGCACCCTATGTCTGTAAACCTCTATTCTCTTCTCCATCATGCATGTGTCAAGCTTCTCCCTAATAACATCTTTCTTCTCCTTCTGAAGCAGTCCCTTGGGGTCGAGGATGACTTGGTTCCGTTCTGGTTCGATGGGTTCTGAGGTGGCTGATAAGTCCAATGAGTGATCTGCAGACTCTGCCACATTGGGGGCACGCGGTGTTTGGAGAGTTGGGTGGATTGGTTACACAGACGTTTGTGCGCTGCCTCCGACCCCTCCACTTCACCTCTGCACGTCCCTGACGAAGACTCTCGATGTGCCTCGCTGAGGAAACCTCATCCATTTTAGTCGGTCACAAGCCTGGGTCTCCCATGAGTCAATGGGAATGTTTGACCTCTTCAGGGATGCTTTGAGAAGTGTTGCTGCTGTCTTCCTAGGCGTCTCCTGCCGCAACCAAGCTCCAAGTTGAGTAGTTACTTCAGGAATGAAAACGGAAAATGCTGGAAAAACTCAGCAGGTCCGGCAGCGACCGTAGAGAGCGAAACAGAGTTAACGTTTCGAGTCCGTATGAGTCTTCTTCTGACTCGAAACGTTAACTCTGTTTCTCTCTCTACAGATGCTACCAGACCTGCTGAGTTTTTCCAGCATTTTCTGTTTTTATTTCAGGTTTCCAGCATCTGCAGTATTTTGTTTTTATTTCAGTAGCTTCAGGAGTCCGGTGCCAGGCCGACCAACAAGACAAAAAAACAGAATTACCTGGAAAAACTCAGCAGGTCTGGCAGCATCGGCGGAGAAGAAAAGAGTTGACGTTTCGAGTCTTCATGACCCTTCGACAGAAGGGTCATGAGGACTCGAAACGTCAACTCTTTTCTTCTCCGCCGATGCTGCCAGACCTGCTGAGTTTTTCCAGGTAATTCAGTTTTTGTTTTGGATTTCCAGCATCCGCAGTTTTTTGTTTTTAGACCAACGAGACATTCCTCGTGGTGGAGCTGGTTTTGATTGATTAGCACCTTGATGCTGGACAAGTTGGCTTGGGAGAGGACACTACTGTTGGATTCCCTTTCTTGCCACCAGAGTTGGAGGATCTTGAGAAGACACTGCTGGTGGCACTTCGCCTGTGCGTTGAGGTGCCTGCTGTAGGTTGTCCAAGAGTCTGAAGCATCTAGGAACATGGGGGTCACCACTGCCCGGTAAACTATGACCTTAGCCTCAGGTTTGAGATCCTCATCTTCAAATACTCTTTTCCTCAATAGGCCAAAGGCTGAGCTGCATTATTGCATCGGTATTAGCTGCTTCAGCCACTCCAAATGGCAATGGGTTCCACATTTTCACCACTCTCTGTCTTAAGAAATTCCACCTAAATACTTTATGTGGTCTGCCAGCGGCTATTTATCTGTTTATTCCACCTTTCTCTGTCTTAAGAAATTCCACCTAAATACTTTATGTGGTCTGCCAGCGGCTATTTATCTGTTTATTCCACCTTTCTCTGGACTCACCCACAAGTGGAGAGGGTGCAGAAGAGGACGTTGTCAGGATTGGAAAATTTTAGCTACGAGGAAAGATTGAGTAGGCTGGGGTTGTTTACCTTGGAACAGAGAAGGCTGAGGGGTGACTAAATTAAGGCTTCTAAAATCATGAGAGGCCTGGATGGGAAAAATACAGACTGCCTATTTACCTTAGCAGAGGAGTCAAAAACCAGAGGGCATAAATTTAAAGCAATTGGTAAAAGGATTAGAGGGGAGATAAGGAAACAATTTTCACCCATTGGATGGCTGGATCTAGAACTCAAGGGTTATAGAGGCAGAAACTCTCAATGCATTTCAAAAGTACATGGGGAGCTGTGACCTACAGGTGTACGAACCTAGTGCAGGAAGGTGACATTAGGCCAAGTAGCTCCTCATAGGACAATAGAAAAATTACAGTGCACAAAGAGGCCATTCAGCCCATCGTATCTGCACCAGCCAAAAAGAGAAAATAAAGAAATTAGGCACTCATTTTAATCCCACTTTCACAGCACCTGGTCTGTAGCCTTGCAGGTTACAGCACTTCAGGTGCAGATCCAGGTACCTTTTAAATGAGTTGAGCATTTCAGCCTTAACCACCAATTTGAGCTGTGAATTCCAGACACCCACCACCCTCTGGATGAAAAAGTTTTTCTTCATGACCCCTCTAATCCTTCTACCAATCACCTTAAATCTCTGCCCCCTGGTAACTGACCCCTCAGCTGTGTGAAACAAGTCTTTCCAGTCCACCCTATCTAGGCCTCACATAATATTGTACAACTCAATTAGGTCACCCCTCAGCCTCCTCTATTCTAAGGAAAACAACCCCAGCCTATCCAATCTCTCCTCATAGCTGCAAATTTCAAGCCCTGGCAACATTCTTGTAAATCTCTTTTGTATTCTCTCCAGAGCAATTATGCCCTTCCTGTAATGTGGTGACCAGAGCTGTACACAAAATTCCAGCTGTGGCCTAACCAGCGTTTTATACAGTTCCAACATTACATCCCTACTTTTGTAGTCTCTGCCTTGTCCAATAAAGGAAAGCATTCCATATGCTTTCTTGAACAGCTTATCCACCTGTCCTGCTACCTTCAAAGACTTGTGGACATGCACTCCAAGTTCTCTCACTTTCTCAACCCCACTCAATAACTTCCTGTTTATTGAGTACTCCCATGCTTTGTTTGCCCTCCCCAAATGCATTACCTCTCACTTTCCTGGATTGAATTCCATTTGCCACTTCTCTGCCCACTCAACCAAACCAAATCATTCTGGAGTTGACAGCTATCCTCTTCACTATCAACTACACAGCCAATTTTTGTGTCAAGACCTTCAATCCTCCGGGACCTCGCCGGTATCTAGTGATACCGGATACGAAAATGATCCTCAGAACATCCTTTATTTCCTCCCTGATTTCCTTCCACAGGCTGGGATACAATCCATCCAGCCCTGGTTATCCACCTTCAAGGATGTCAGTCCCTCTAGTACCGCTTCTCTCACTGTGCTTATTGTATCTAATATTTCCCACTCCTCCTTTGTAACTAGAATGTCTGCATCATCCCTCTCCTTAGTGAAGACAGAGACAAAGTACTCATTGAGAACCCTGCCCACATCTTCAGCATCAACCCACAGGTTATCATGTACATCTCTGATAGGACCTACCCTTTCCTTAGTTATTCTCTTACTCTTAATGTACTGGTAAAACATCTTAGGACTTCCTCTATTTTACCAGGGCTATTTTTTTCTATCCTCTCTTTGCTTTTCTAATCTCCATTTTTACTTCACCTATACTTCGCTTCTACCCCTCTAGACTTTACACAATATTAAGTCTTTTGTGGCTCTCATAAGCTTTCTTTTTCTGCTTTATCTTGGCCTATATGCTCTGGATAACCAGGGGGCTCTAGATTTAGCGGTACCACCCTTTTTCTTTGTGGAGACATGTCTACACTGTGCCCGTAGAATCTCGCCTTTGAATGCCTCCCACTGATTTGACAGTTATTCCTTCTAATGAACTGCATCTGGTCCACTCTCACCAGCTCACCTCTCAGCTTTGTAAAATTTGTCATCCCCCAATTTAGAACTTTTACTCCTGTTCTCTTTGTCCTTTTCCATAATGATGCTAAAGCTAACTCTAGTCACTATCTCCAAAATGGTTGCCCCATTGCTACTTCATCCCCTCGTCCAGCTTCATTTCCTAAGCCTAAATCTAGAATCGCGCCCCCTTTCGTTGGACTTGTTACATGCTGGTTAGAAAAAAGTTCTCTTGAATGCAGTGCAGGTATTCTGCGCCCTCTGTGCCCTTCACACTGTTCGTATCCCAATTGACATTAGGGTGACTGAAGTCCCCAACGATTACTGCACTCAGAAAACTGTCTACATATTTGCTCCTCTAACTCCCTTCCACTATTTGGAGGTCTCTAGTACGCTCCTAGCAGTATGGCTGCCCCCTTTTTATTTCTGAGCTCATTTGATTCTCCATTTAGTGTATCATCCCTCCACCCAGCTGTAATTGAATCTTTAACTAATAATGCTACTTCCTCACTTTTTCTAGACCCCTCCCTATCCTACCTGAAAACTCTATATCCAGGGAGGTTGAGCTGCCATTTTTGCCCCTCCTTAAGCTAAGTTTCCATTATAGCGATGATATCGTGTTGCCATGTGTCTATCTGTGCCCTCAGCTCACCAGCTTTATTTACTATGCTCCTTGTATTTACACATATATCTTTTAACACTGCCAAATTCCTGTGCTGCACACTTTTTAACCTGTGCTGCTTCTGTCTTTCAGAGTCACTCACTAATTCTCCATCTCCCATTCCCTTCTCTGAATTTTCCTTCAGGTTCCCATCCCCCTGTCAATCTAGTTTAACCCCACACACCGACCCCCACCCCACCCCCCCACGCCCCCCCCCCCCCCCCCCCACCCACCCACCCACCCATACAACAACACTAGCAAATCTCCTTGCGAGTCTATTCATCTCAGTCCTGGTCAGGTGTAAACCATCTAGCTTCCCCAGAACTGGTCCCAATGCCTCAGAAATGCCCTCCCTCCTACACCAGCTTTCCAGCCACATGTTTATTTGCTCAATTCTCCTATTCCTATACTCGCTTGCATGTGGGACTGGGAGTAATCCTGAGGTTACTGCTTTAGAGGTCCTGCTTTTCAATCTCCTTAGTTCCCTAAAGTCTGCTTTCAGGACTTCATCCCCTTTCTTACCTAAGTCATTGGCACCAACATGGACTACGACATCTGGCTGATCACGCTCCTCCAGAAGAATGTCCTGCAGCCGCTCCATGACATCCTTGCCCCTGGCACCAGGGAGGTAACATACCATCCTGGAGTCAAGTCTACAGCCACAGAAACTAATGAATCCCCTATTACTACTGCTCTTCCCCTCTTCTTTCTCCCCTCCTATATAACTGTGATGCCACAAACTTAGCTCTGACAGCACTCCTCCAAGGAACCAACACCCTCACCGGTGTCCAAAATGGGAAAACGATTAGTGAGTGGGACCCCAGGGGACTCCTGCACTACATGCCTGATTTTCTTGGACTGCCTGGTGGATCACCCATTCCCTTTCTGCTTCCAGGCTCCTAAGCTGTAGTGTGACCACCTCTCTGAATGTGTTATCCATATAGCTCTCAACCTGGCAGATATACCACAATGACTCCAGCTGCCGCTCGAGCTCCAGAACCCAAAGCTCTAGGTTCTGCAGCTGATGACACTTCCTGTACATGTGGTCATCTACAGGACACACATTCCACACAACCGAGCTGTCCTGCCATAGCTTCAAATTACTTCCCTTGCGATAACTTTATTTTACTTTGGTTTAGTTATGCAACTTTATTTTACCTGGCCTCGACTTAACTTTATCTCCATATTGCTTGTGTTTATGCTTAACTGTAAGTAGCTCCTTCTTTTAAAAATAATGTGCTAATTCTCAGCTATTTGATGACACTCCCTAACAACAGTTTCTCACCAACCAAAGAATTTATATTTCTCCTGTGATGTTAGGTGCTAGGTGCTGCTGACTGCCTGACTTGGGGTCCTCCTCTCACACTCTCCTCTAGGTGCTGCTGACTGCCTGGCTTGGTGTCCTCCTCTCGCCCTCTCCTCATTGATCGACCACAATGGGCCAAATGGCCACCTTCTGTGTCATAGATTTTCCGTGATTTCTTCTATTTCTATGGAAACAGTTTCTGCACATCCATCCTATCAAGCCCCTTCATAATTTGTAAAATTGTTATCATATCTCCCAATAGTATTCTGTTTTCCAGAGAAGACAGCCTCAGCATGCTCAATCTTTCTTGATAGTTACATCCTCTGAATTCAGGTAACATCCCTGTAAAACTTTTCTACACTTTCTCCAGTGATTCAGTATCATTTTTTTTGCTGTACGAATGCCAGAACTGCATAGAATGTGCACTTCCATGTGTTGGGACTGGAAAAGTATATTCCATAACCTACATTTTCTGACAAGCAATTCACTACTATTTAAATAAAGTGCATTCAGCACAGGTGTCCTGCCAATATGAATTCCAAGATAGCAGATAATCCATGAAAAAATCATCAGGATCTGGGCAATTAGTAGACTGAGAAGGTATTTGTACAATGTTATGGCACAGCAGATGGTAAATGCTGACTTGCTGAAATCCGAGAGAGAATCTTGAAACAGCTGCCACAACTGTTTGCAATTTGTACTTTATTTTGAGATGCGTGCTCAGTAGTAATAAGCCCACCAAGACTTAGAGGCTTTTTACAAAACTAAATTAAACATTTATTAATAGAAAAAAAATGTTTTTAAGCACATACATAGGTCTACAAATTACTGCTGTAACAATTTCTAAATCTCCTAATTAAGCTAGCTCCCAATTCCACCTCCGTTAAGGCAACAGTAAAACAAAGATAGATTTCAGCAAACCCAGGCAAAGCACACAATACCCAGGACAGGGATATTCACAATGATTTTTCTTAGCTTCAGTTCCTGTAGGTAGCAGCTGGATGCATAGGAGCTAGAGGCTTTTCACACTTATTAGATCTTAGAATGCCTTCAGTTTACACATAAGCTCATCTCCTTTATACATGTTTCTCCCCTTTTAATGTAAATTCCATTGTCCCAATATGTCTTTGCAACTTTACTTTCTCCATTATATAAATCTTCCACAGTACTCATATTATCAGTAATCTTTGGGAAAAGTAAACACACTTAGCCTCTGTTGGCTAGGTGCAACACCTTACCATCTCTTTGAAATTCATGACTCTGGTTTATCTAAAAAGGCGAGTGTTCTTCACACCTCACATTCTAAAACTTCAGCCGTGTTTACATATTTAACATTTCAAACCTAGCTTCCGTTTGCCTGTTGACTGGCATGTCTCCTATGGGCAGAATTTTCCGCTCGGCTTGCGGGCGCACACCCGACATGCTCAAGCATGAAATAGCGTGCAACGGCGTCGGGCGAGCGTCCCGATGTCATCACACGCTCACGCGATATTTTGGTCGGCGGGCGTGCGCAGGATTTGGCAGCACGCCTGCCAACAATTAAGAGGACTATTGAGGCCATTAAAGTATCAATTAATGGGGATTGTTTGCTGCCCGTCCAACCTTACAGTTGGCAGGCGGGCAAATGAGCCGGGCGGCCTTTGCATTTTGCAGGAAACCTCATCGAAGGGCAGGATGAGGTTTCCGTAATTAAATTTTAAAAGATTCAGATCTATGCACAGGATTTTTTATGACGTCCACACACAGGGGACTCATTCCGATGCATGGACATTTTTTTCCAGATTTTAAGTTCTCGTCTTTATTGATCTGAAATTCGTCAGTTCCCTGAGGCAGCTCTCCGCCTTCAGGGAGCGTTCTTTCCGCGCTCCCCCCACGCCCGCGCTAACTTCAGTGCTCGCCCTCTGCCCACCCCCACCCCAGCAGTGCTGAGCCCTTCAGCACGCTTTTCATGCTGGCCGTTAATTGGCCAGCCAGCGTGAAATTGCGGTCGAGGGGGGGGAGGTGGGGGGGGTGCGATTGCGGGGCAGTGACCTGTTTCCCGGCCACTTCCGGGTCTGCCGACCCGAAAATTCTACCCTATATTTCAAGAGGGACTACACTTCAAAGTATTTTATTGGCTATAAGGTGCTTTGAGACATCTGGTGCCTAATTGCGAGTCTTTACTTGTTCCTCAGTCAAAACTCGCTGGACACAATTTTCAAAATCACTGCCCGAGCAATGAAGGTGGAAATTACCCCTTCTACCTCCAACACTTAGGCCAGGGTTTCCTGGCTCAGTCATGGAGGACCCCGGCCTGGGAGTTTCGGCAGCCCAGACAATGGTCCATTGACTTCCAGCGGGACTGGAGGTGGGCAGGGCCAGAATATCCTGCCCCTAACAAACTTGTCAAAATTATCATTCTTGTTTCAAATCCCTCCATGGCCCTCCCCCCCCCCCCCCCCTCCCCCCACCTCCCCATCTCAGTAACACCCTCCAGCCCTTTAGGATCACTACAGTCCTCCAATTTTGTCTCCTTACACATCTCTGGTTTTCATCTCTTCACCGTTGGTAATCATGCCTTCAGCTGTCTAGGTCCTAAGCTCTGGAACCCCTCTCTAAACTCACTTGCCTTGTCTGCCCCTCTCTCCTCCTTTAATACACTCCTTAAAACCTCCCCCTTTTGGCCAATGTTTTCACATCGATTCAAAGCTCTCCTTACGTAACTTGGGGACAAATTTTGTTTGATAATGCTCCTGTGAAGGACCTTGGGATGTTTTACTACCTTGGAGATGCTCTATAAATGCAAGCTGTTGTTGTTGACAATAGCGCAAAGTTATGGGAATAAATCCTAAAAACAACCAACCTTCCTCAATCAGAATGTAGGTTAACCCTTGGGCCTAATGATAAGACTTAGGAGATCAACGCTAGGTCCACTCCAGTCGATGGGTAGATTTCTCCTTCTTTTCACTTGTGTTACTCCACTCATTGACAAGACTTATCTCACCTTGACATTGGACCACTCTTCCCAAAGAAGAGATGAATGTTGGAGGGATTTTCCAGCCCAGCCAGTGGCAGGCATTGTCATGGGCAGGACAGGAAAATTTGGAGAGAGGCCAAAATTTAATTGACTGATTAGAGTGATCTACAATGTATTCTACCTCGCAGTATTGCTCCAGATATACCTTTGCTCGACCATTTAATATCTTACTTACTCCATAAGGTGCATCTCAGTCCTTCCAAGGCTCCAGCTTTCTCCAGTCCTCCCTCAAAGCAGTCCTCTGAAGTTAACAATCCATCTCAACGTTTTCCCATTTCCCTCTCCTCAATGCTTCCCCTCTCTGCATCAAGCAGTACTATTTATATCTCGGATATGTGATGCAAAATACAGGGAAATTAATGAAGAAATTTGTGCTTCAACGTACACTTGAAACCCATGAAATGGGGTCAGTGCCAATCTTCTCTGAAATTTGGGTATAGGACATCTACCGAGATAATTATTAGCAAAACACTCAGCATTGCATTAAGTTCCCACTTTTGTTAGATGCCTGTTACATTCACTGCGCGCAGGCCTGAGTTCTTATCCCAGTTTCAACTGAAATTCTTCTGACTTCTGTCAAGATAGGAAATTCAGCGAAGCCATGTCAAGCGTGGGGAAACCCACTGTCCTGGTGAAGCCACATGCTCACTCTGGAAAGAGAGAAGGTAATGTTTTTTCCTCTCTTTCCATACACTGTGACAGTCACCTCTCTTAGACAACAATGGACAGCGAGCTGCAAGATATTGGAGGTGTGTCTCTGCTGCAACTTGGATGAAATTTGATGTGAAGAGCTTCTTGGCTACAGTCCACGTGGGAACATAGGAACAGGAGTAGGCCATTCAGCCCGTCAAGCCTGCTCCTCCATTTAATTAGATCACGGTCAATCATCTACCTCAGTGCAACTTCCCTGCACTATCTCCATATCCCTTGATGTCCTTAAGTCTCCAGAAATCTATCGATCCCTGTCTTGAACATACTCAATGATTGAACTTCAACAGGCCTTTGGGGCAGAGAATTCCAAAGATTCACCACCCTCGGATTGAAGAAATTCCTCCTCATGTCAGTCTTAAATGGCCTGCCTCTTATCCAGAGATTTTCCCCTGGTTTTAGACTCACCAGCCAGAGGAAACATCTTATCTGCAGCCACCCTGTCACGCCCTGTAAGAATTCTGTAAGTTTCAATGAGGTCACCCCTCATTCTTCGAAACTCTAGAGAATACAGACCCAGATCCTCAGTCTCTCCTGATACGACAATCCCACCATCCCAGGGATTAATCTGGTGAACCCCCGTTGCACTCCCTTTATGGCAAGTATTTCCTTCTTCTGACAAGGGGACCAAAACTGTGCACAATACCCCAAGTGAGGTCTCACCAAGGCTCTATACAACTGCAGCAAGACATCTTTACTCCTGTTCTCAAATCCCCTCATAATGAAGACCAACACACCATTTGTCTTCCTAATTTCTTGCTGCACCTGCATGCTAACTTTTACTGACTCATGAACAAGGCCACCCAGGTCCCTTTGGACACCCACACTTCCCAACCTCTCACCATTTAAGAAATGTTCTGCCTTTCTGCTTTTTCTAACAAAGTGAATAACTTCACATTTATTCACATTATATTCCATCTGCCATATTCTTGCCCATTCACTTAGCCCGTCCAAGTCCTCTTGAAGCCTCCTTGCAGCCTCCTCATAACTTACATTCCCACCCAGTTTTGTGTCATCAGAAAATTTGGAAATATTACATTTGGTCCTCACATCCAAATCATTGATACAGATTGTGAACAGCTGTGGCCCCAGCACTGATCCTTGTGGTTTCCCACTGGAACAGCCTGCCATCCTGAGAATGATCTGTTTATTCCTGCTCTCTGCTTTCTGTCTGTTAACCAATTCTCAATCCATACTAGTATGTAATCCCGATCCCATGTGCTCTAACTTTGTTTACTAACCTCCTGTGTGGAACATTTTCAAAAACCTTCTGAAAATCCAAATACACCACATCCACTGGTTCTCCTTTACCTATGCTACATGTAATATCCTCGAAAACCTCCAACAAGTTTATCAAACATGATTTCCCTTTCATAAATCCATACTGACTCTGCCCAATTTACCATTCTTTGCCATGTCCAGTTATCACACCCTTTATGACAGATTCTAACATTTTCCCTATTACCAACATCAAACTAATAGGTCTGTAATTCTCCATTCTCTCTCTTCCTCCCTTCTTAAATAGTGAGGTTACATTTGCTACTTTCCAGTCCACAGGAACCTTTCCAGGATCTGTAGAATTTTGAAAGATAACCACCTATGCATCCATTATCTCTCTAGCCACCTCCTTCAACACTCTAGGATGTAGCTCATCTGGTCCAGAGGTCTTATCGACCTTCAATCCAGTTAACTTTTCAAGCACTACCTCTTTACTAACAATAATTTATTTTAGTTCTTCAGTTTCACAAGTCCTTTTGTTGCCTCCTATATTTGGGAGATTTTCTGTATCTTCTTCTATGAAGACAGACTTAAAGTAAATGTTTAGTTTCTCTGCCATTTCTCTGTTCTCCACTATAAATTCTCCAGTCCCCACCTGTAATGGGCCGGCATTTGTCCGGGCTAATCTTTACCTTTTCACATACCCAAAGAATCTTTTATAGTCTGCCTTTGTGTTCCTTGCTAGTTTGAATTCATATTCTCTTTTCCCTTTCTTAATCAGTTTCTTAGTCCTCCTGTACTGGGATCTAACTTGCTCCCAATCCTCAGGCTTACCACTTTTTCAGGTATCCGTATAAGCCACTTCCTTTGACCTAAAGCAATCTTTAATTTCTTTCATTAACCCCGGTTGACTTACCTTTGCCTTTGGGTGTTTGTGCCTTAGAGGAATGTATTTCTGTTATAGACTGTGTAGTATTTTCCCAATCCACCATAGCCAACTTTCCTCTCAGGCCTTCATAATTTCCTTTCTTCAGATTTAAGATTCTAGTTGCAGAATGAACTATATTGCATTCAAACTTAAGCAAAATTCTAACATATAATGGTCACTATTTCCCAAAGGCTCCTTTACAGCAAGGTTATTAATTAGCCCTTTCTCATTACGCAACACTGAATCCAAAATAGCCCAATCCTTAGTTGGTTCCTCAACGTACTGCTCCAGGAACCCATCTCGTCCACACTCTAGGAATTCCTCCTCCACAGCATTAATGCTGATTTGGTTAATCCAGTCTATGTGTAAATTGAAGTAGCTCATTATTACTGTATTATCCACATTACATACATCTCTAATTTCCTGACTTGTACCATGCCCAACTTTAGCACTACAGTTTAGAGGCGTCTAAACCACTCCCACCAATGTTTGCTGTTCCTTGCTGTTTCTTAGCTTTACCCAAACTGATTCTATATCTTGATCCTTTGACAGAAACATAGAAACATAGAAACTAGGAGCAGGAGTAGGCCATTCGGCCCTTCGATCCTGCTCCACCATTCATTATGAACATGGCTGATCATCCCAACTCAATAGCCTGCTCCCGCTTTCTACCCATATCCTTTGATCCCTTTCACTCCAAGAGCTATATCTAACAGCTTCTTGAAAACATACAATGTTTTAGCCTCAACTACTTTGGTAGTGATTTCCACAGGCTCACCACTCTCTGGGTGAAGAAATTTCTCCTCATCTCAGTCCTAAATGGTCTACCCCGTATCCTCAGACTGTGACCCCTGGTTCTTGGCTCCCCCACCATTAGGAACATCCTTCCTGCATCTACCCTGTCTAGTCCTGTTAGAATTTTATAGGTTCCTATGAGATCCCCCCTTCATCCTTCTGAATTCCAGCAATCTAAGATATCTCTTAGTAATATTCTGATCTCATCCCTTATTAAGAGTGCTACCCCACCTCCTTTTCCTTTTTGTTAATCCTCCTAAATGTCAAATATCCTTGGATATTCAGTTCCCAGGTTTGCTCACCCTGTAGCCACGTCTCTGTAATGGCAATTAAATCAAACCCATTTACCTCAATTTGTGCATTCAAAGCATCAATCTTTTTGCGAATGCTATGTGCATTCAGATAGAGTGCCTTTAAATCTGCTTTTTATAAAATTATTCTCGATTCTGATCCTATTTAATGCTTGCCTATGTTTCATCTGGCTTCTATTTTTGCTTTCCGCTACCTTTTACCAGTTTAGCTTCCCTTGAATCTGAGCTCCCTCTCAGGTTCCCACCGTCCTGTCAATCTAATTTAAACCCTCCCCTACAGCATACAGCACTAGTGAATCTCTCTGCGAGGATGTTAGTCCTGGTTCTGCTAAGGTGCAGTCCGTCCATCTTGTACAGGTCCCACCTACCCCAGAACGGGTCCCAAAGCCTCAAAAATCTGATGCCCTCCTTCCTACACTAGTTCTCCACATGTTCAATCGTTCAATTCTCCTGTATCTATGCTCAATGGCAAGTGGGGCAGGAAATAATCTTCAGCTTACTGCTTTTGAGGTTCTGCTTTACTTTCTCCTCCCTAGCTCCCTGAAATCTGCTTTCAAGACCTCACCTCCCCCCCCTTCCTACCTAAGTCATTGGCACCGACATGAACCAAAAGCTCTGGCTGTTCACCCTCCCCCAGAAGAATGTTCTGCACCCGCTGCATGACATCCTTGACCCTGGCGCCAGGGAGGTAACATATCAGTGTGGAGTCACGACTACAGCCACAGAATCGCCTGTAGTTCCTCTAACTAACAAATTGCTATTCCCCTCTTCATCTTCTACGGCTGAGCCACCCGTAGAGCCACGAATTTGGCTCTGACTGCACCCCTCCGAGGAATCAATGCCCTCACCAACATCCCAAACAGAAAACCGATTAGCGGGCATGACCTCAGGAGACTCTTGCACTACCTGCCTGGCTCTCTTGGACTGCCTGGTAGTCACCCATTCCCTTTCTGCCTCCATGCTCCTAGCCTGCGGCGTGACCACCTCTCAGGACATGTTATCCACGTATCTCTCAGCCACAGTGGATGTGCCACAGGGACTCCAGCTGTCGTTCAGGCTCCAAAACCCAGAGCTCAACTTCCTGCAGCTGGTGGCACTTCCTGCACAAGTGGCCATCTAGGTCACCAGTACTAGAGGATACTCATTCCACATGACCGAGCTGCCCTGTTATGTCTTAACTTTGCTTCGCTTACGTTAATTTCATTTTACTTCGGTTTACTTATATTAACTTTATTTTACTTGGCCTTCACTTAATAAACCTTACAACTATTGATAAAGCTTATTAGTACTGATAAATCTGACTAACACACTTTACTAGTTGCAATAAACCTTCCTTAAAACACCTCTTCCCCGCCCCCCCCCCCCCCACGCACCAAATTCCGACATGAACCTAATTCATTACTCACTCGGTCTACGCCTCACTCAGGCGTAGTCTCCTGACCGTGCACCCCTTACTGTAATTTCACAGTCACTGGCAATGTTGTCCTTGCCCTGCTCTGAGACTGCAGGTCTGCCTGTAACTTTTCAGTAATACCTCTTTGGTGAAGTAGAGGCAGCCAACGCACTGTTCCTCTTTGAGGTTGAGGTGGAGAATCGCTCTCTGAAGACCCTTGATGAAAATGGTCTCCTGTTAAGAGCCCTTCTTCTCCTCCCTCTTTGAATAACTTGTCCTCTTCAGTTGCCTCTGTCATGCTGTAGGCCAAGAGGGATGGGAACTACAGCACACATCACAAGGAAAAAGTGATCTGAGCAGAACACGTGAAGTGAGAACCAAAGCTTTTGCCGTGTACCTGTAGACTTCATCAACTTTAATGACAGTACAAACCACTGAACAGTTGACTCAGCAACAACCGGTAGAAACCAATCAGCATCTAACCTGAGATTGATGTTCACCTTAAATATCACTGGTGGGGAGACTGGGGCTGGCCCTTCCCACTGCAGAATGTATGCTTAGCTGTGGAAGGTTAGCTGGGGAGTTGTGGTCGAAAATGGCAACATTAGAGTTTAATCACCGTTACACACTGGTGACACTGTGTTCTCCCTTAACTGCCAATTTTTGGTGCACACTCAAAGCACCCAGGCTACTGACCTACCCAAAATGGGATCCAGCACAGCTTGCACCAAAAGTGTGCTTGCAGACATGCATGGTGCTTTGGACCTGAAATGGCAACCCCAGCACCAGAAATACAGGCACCACATAACATTCATTCTTTAATGGCTTCTAATTCAAACCCTGCTATTGGATTCGCTCTCAGTCCTTTTCTAATATTGGGCTCATCTTGTCGTTTTTAATCACTTGTCTCAGTTAGTACCCCGTCCCGGTACACCATTTGACCCCTTCCGTGCTCAGTAGGCACTGTGGGGACTGGGATGTTTTATTGACCCCTTTGATCACAGTTTGGTTTAATGTTTATAAGTTTCCTTTAAACTTTGTCCTTGGTTTTACAGCTGACCTGACTTAGGGGCTGTGCTTGATTTATCCCTCATTTTGTTCATTTAGTTTAATTGTTTTAACTCTAAAAGAGTTACACCATTTGACCTTAATGTTTTAACTAGCTGCGTCTAACAGATCGGGCAGAGTCCACTATACGACAGAGTGTGCATGGTACATGGATGGAGCAGATTTGTCGGGACAAATCCAAGTCCATCATTCCGTACTTTCCCCCATTCCGATTCCTCCTGCTGCTTTAGGCTGGTCTCTGCTCGCATTCCAGCACCGAGGCTCTGTATTCAGGCCTTGAGCCCAATTTAAAAAGCTGTGATCCTGGGGAAACAGATAGTAAAGCAGAACAGGTGATGGCATCTTTCTGCCTGGTTCTCAATGCTTGAGCTTTTCCTTTGATCGTGATCTACGGCCAAAGCTAAAAGCAACTCATTTCTCTCAAAGGGTGAAAAGCATCCAATTATTGTCCCGAGCGCATTGCTGGGGGTGCGTTTCTGGGCGCGATATTCAAACTGGGTTTTTGTTTTGCTGTTCGCACCCAGGTTGTTACTCATCCGACAATGACGGACAAGTGATTCTGGCAATCTAATCACCGTGACAAGCACGGCACCACTTTGCAAGAGCTTCCATGACAGCCTTGGTCCACTGCTCCGCAGATATTGCCTGACTTCCGGTGATTGCGGACAAGATGTATCTCCGTCTGGAACTGGAATTTTTTAAGCTCTTCCCAGGTAATTCTCTAGCCAGAGTCCACACTTTACACGGGGATCCAGTCCAGAGGGTAGCTAGCTACTAGTGATGTCCAAAGCAAGTGCAAACTGTTCACTCGGAGGCTAGGTCGGATGGTTAGGCAGAAGAATCCTCGAAAATAATATGGTCCTAAAACGTGGGGAGGTATTGCAAAAGTTCACAATACACCAGAAGATGGAAGGAATTTTTTTTGCTTTCCCTGAAAGGCCCTAAAGGTCACCTTTTAGGTAACCCTTAAGATGCTGCTTTAGACCTTCAAGCGTTTTGTCACTTGTCCTCATGTTCCCTTCTTTGACTCAGCGTCAATGTTTGTCTCACAGTGTACCTGCAAAGCGCCTTGGGGTGTTTTACTTTGTGGGAGGTGTCATATAAATCTAAGTTGTTGTTGTCGTTGTAGTTCAGGCCGAATGGCCTGTTTCTGTGACGCATATCCTGCGCTTTCCTATGTAAACACACTCAGGCATGTCACACTGAGGAAGCTTTTCCTCAGTGAAGCTCAATGCAAACTGGAGGAACAGCACCTCATCTTCCGACTAGGCACTTTACAGCCTTCCGGACTGAATATTGAATTCAACAACTTTAGATCTTGAACTCCCTCTTCCATCCTCACCCCCTATCTCCCCCTTCATTTTGTTTTTTCCAATATTTTATATAGATTTTTCTTTTCCCACCTATTTCCATTATTTTTAAATCTTTTATGCTCCCCCCATCCCCACTAGAGCTATACCATGAGTGCCCTACCATCCATTCTTAATTAGCACATTCATTTAGATAATATCACCAACTTCAACACCTCTATGTTCTTTTGTTCTTTTGTCTGTGACATCTTTTGATCATCTGCTCCTATCACTGCTTGCTTGTCCCTACAACCACACCACCCCCCCCTCCACTTCTCTCCCCCCACCCAACACCACCACCCCTCCCCCCCACCCACCTTAAACCAGCTTATATTTCACCCCTCTCCTTGGATTCACCCAGTTCTGCTGAAGGGTCATGAGGACTCGAAATGTCAACTCTTTTCTTCTCCGCCAATGCTGCCAGACCTGTTGAGTTTTTCCAGATAATTCTGTTTTTGTTTTGGATTTCCAGTATCCAAAGCTTTTTGTTTTTATCTCTGCCGCCTGCCTGATTAACTATTAACCTATTAACTTCAACGGGTGGAAAATCTGTCGGCTCTGACCCCCCACCCCCCCCAACCACCCTCCCCCACCCACCCACCCATCCTTCAGACGTGGGTACAAAGATCGTCACACAGGCAGAAACAGCAAGGCCTATTTACCTGCTGTGAGAGAGAGAGTCAGGAGAGAAGCTATATCTAATGCAGGGCTGTCTTTGCCAGGATCCACCAGCTGCTCTCACTGCAGGACTTCAACATCTGTTCTATCAGAGATTTGTGGAATGCTCATTCGGATGGTTCTGCAGATCCATTAAGCAGCACATACGACGCCTGCTGGATTATATAATGTCGTCATATGGTGCTCCTCTGCACTCCCAGCAACATCCTGAATCAACTATCATGGCACCAGGCCCTCTGTGGGATATCGGCTATGTATCATTTCAGGCTTTATGTCTGTTGTAAATGCATCAGTTTGCTTACTTGTGGCAAGTTCTGTTGCTTTGGGAGATGGGCATTTTGTACACAGCTGAACGAATGACTTACAGATGATGCCAATGTTACTACGGAGAGCGTAGCAGTTAAGGGAGATAAGTTTGAAAATATTACTTTATGAATGAAATAGGAAAATTCCATACTGAAATCAATAAACTTCTAGTTAATGCGTCAGCGGCAAATTCATTAAATTCGTATAGGTGGCTTGGCATTGGCGATGGTGGTAAGGGCAACAGTGGGCACTAGCTGGCCTTTGCTGTGCTAAAGCAAGTCGAGTTACCTCAAATCTTCCAACAAGACCTGCAATCAGATCTGTTAACAAGGGTTGAATTTAGGTGTGGAGGAAATCAGGTCAAGCCAGCACTGCCATTGGAGGCTAAGGTGAGTCTGCTGCTAGGAGTCGGGTTGCATTGGGCTCAGCAGCGCCGCTCAGGTTTGGGGCAGCCAGCAGGAGCTGCACCGGGTCAGCGGGAGTCCATACTGGGCGGGATCTTACCAGCCGCCCGGAGACACCTTTGGAGACAGGGATGGCTGGGAATTTTTGCAAATTGAGCACCAGGTCCTCTACCCAACATGCCCCTGCCCTCCACATGATCTTGCCAGAGGCAGGATCAGACCTGCCCAAGCAGCAGAAGGTGTCAGAATTAGTGTCAACTTAGTGCCCGTTTGGCGGCAAATTTGTGACCCTGCTGCGATCTTCCTGGCAGCAGATGGGCACCCACCCCACCCCACCCCACCCCACCCCACCTCACCCCACCCCACCCCACCCCACTGGGGCCAAAGCCCAACAGGTACCTGGAGCTGGTCTTCTGGCAGCAGGTCAGGCACCAACTAGGCCTCCATTAATTTCAGCCCCCCACCCTCACCACCCCTGCCCCTCATTTCCAGAGTCATGGGGATCAGATGGTGACTGCCACAGCCTCAAGCCATCCTGGGGAGGGATTCCACCTCCATTGGCAGCACCCACCTCTCAGGCACTCTGGTCGCCTCACCTTAAACAGACGGTGAGCAGAGAGGCATCCTGTTAATTGGCCACCTCCGGGAAGATCGAGCAAGCGGACAGGCCTCATAAACCAGCTTATATTTCACCTCTCTTCTATTTTTCCTTAGTTCTGTTGAAGAGTCATACGGACTCGAAACGTTAACTGTGTCTCTCTCTGCTGATGCTGTTGGACCTGCTGAGTTTTTCCAGGTATTTTTATTTTTGTTTTTGTTTTGGATTTGCAGCATCTGCAGGTTTTTTTGCTTTTAGGCCTCATAAATCATTGGGGTTGGGATGCGCTTTTGATCCCAACAACAGGAAAACTTCAGAGGCTGAAGATTCCACCCATTGGGTTCGCCGATTGGTTCTTGACAACTCTTTAGCAATCCATCAAAAAGATTTCTTTCATGTACTGGCCTTTGAAAATGTAACTCAGTTTGAACCTTTAAAATATGAAAAATATGTTTGTTTCTCCCGTTGTTGCTCTCCTGTTAACTTGTGTCCACTTTTTTGGTCAAATGTTTCTCTCCTCTCCCCCATCGATGAAAACAGTGTTATAAAAACAGAAATTTCAACAGTGTTGGTCAAAGCGCCTTGCATGAGGGAGGAAAAAGAATGGGTATCAAGCAAAGGGAAAATGGAGAAAGTACTCTCTGTTTACATTAAAACCAACTTCCTGCATTTACATTATTATACTTCAATAATTTACTTAATAGAATGCAATTAGATGACTTGACCTTGCTTTGTTTTGCATAAAGTAAATTATAGTTTATTCATGGCTCATTACTTGTACACAATGGGATTACCATGGGTCTGATTGTTTACATTCCTAAAACCAGCTCCCTAAGTTAGCGTCACTAAGACTAGTTCCCAAAGTTAACATCACTAATACCAGCTGTCTGGATTAACGTCGCTAAAACCAGCTCTCTAGGTTAACATTACCAATACCAGCTCTCTGGGTCAACATCACTAAAACTAGCTCCCTAGGTTAACATTACCAACAGCAGCTGTCTGGGTTAACATCAGTAAAACCAACTCCCTAATTTAACATCACTAAAACCAGCTCCCTAGGTTAACATCACCATAACCAGCTCCTTAGGTTAACATTACCAATACCAGGTCCCTGGGTTAACATTACCAATACCAGATCCCTGGGTTAACTTCATTAAAACCAGCTCCCTCAGTTAACATCACTATAACCAGCTCCCTAGGTTAACATTACCAATACCAGATCCCTGGGTTAACATCATTAAAACCAGCTCCCTAAGTTAACATCACTAAAACCAGCTCTCTAGGTTAACATAATACCAAATCCCTGGGTTAACATCACTAAAACCAACTCCCTAGGTTAACATTACCAATACCAGCTCTCTGGGTTAACATCACTAAAACCAACTCCCTAGGTTAACATCACTAAAACCAGCGGGCTAGGTTAAAATCACTATAACGAGCTCCTTAGGTTAACATTACCAATACCAGATCCCTGGGTGAACATCATTAAACCAGCTCTCTCATTTAAGATCACTTTAACCAGCTACCTGGTGTAACATTACTAAAAACCAGGTCCCTGGATTAACATCAAAGACCAAAATGGAAAAATTTTAGACTCTTGAATAATCTGGATCTATGATCTGTGATCAGGAAATGTGTTTTAAACATGGGAGCTTGCTTTAGCTTTTTAAATTTATACGGATAGATTATAATTTTTACCATTCCGTGGAATCTTGGTGATACAGTTTGACCCACCCCTTAAACCCTTTATCGGATTTTGTTTTCCATTGACTCCAGAGGTCAAGGTATATAAAATGCAGCCAATCCAACACCACAGGTTTCTGCTCAGCCGGGAAAGTTACAATCAATCCTCATAAATGTAAGCCTTGGCTCAGTGGGCACTCTTGCCTCTGAATCAGAAGGTTGTGGGTTCAAGTGCCACTCCAGAGATTCAAGCTCAAAAATCTAGGATGACACTCCAGTGCAGTATTGGGGGAGTGCTGCACTGTCGGAGGTGCTGTCTTTCAGCAGAGATGATAGGTGAGAATGGAGGTGGGCAGGTACATAATTTTGCGAAAGATGGGTAGTTGGTCAAGCTAATCTAAAGGCTAATTAAGGCCAATTACCCGAGGTTAACTGGAATTTTCCAGTCATCATATGGGGACCCTATGGCATCATCGGCATAGCAGCTGGCTGGGGGTGGTCTCCTGGCAGCAGACAGGCGTGCCCATGCTCCATTGTGCCTTTGAGCACCCACCACCCCCCTCAGACATCTGTGGCCATCTTTTATTTCGAATTTGTTAAAGTTGCTAAGATGACACCTCAAGATGGAAGAGCTCTCTTTCTCTCTTACCTGTATCGGCAGGCTGCAGCTCCCTCTGTGCCGGAGGGGACCTCCGGGCTCGAGAACCCGGTCAGGGTGGCCAGAGCGCACTCTGGTCACAAATTGGTCAGTTCAGGTAAAATCACTGGGGTGGGCTGGGGCTGGTCCCAACCCTGTGCAGGGTTACAAACTCCCATTTGACTCCAGCATTGGAATCCTGCCCGAGATCTTTAGTTTCTTTTTAAATGCAGGAAACCAGTACTTGGATGCCATCTTCCCACAATCCAAGTTAAACATGTGTCAACATATAAAGGTCCTTAACACTACACTAACTAAATTCACTCAGTACAGACCACAGACTGAAATTGGGCCCTTCCTGATGTGTGTGAGTCATTCTGCACTGGGCAGTGCATTGACTACCCCACACATCATAAGAGCTATTTCTCCGAAAGATTAACTTGTTTTAAAAAAAAGTATTACAGGCCCAGGACCATAGACTGTAACACAGTGGGATCTTTTAAAATCTAATCTCAGTTTGCCTGACAAAACATCAACTGCAGCTTAATCCTCATAAAAGTTTAACTAGTTAGTCAAATAATGATCAAGATCTTGGATCAAGGACCACTCAAAGCCCCAGACAAACAGAGGCAAATTGCTTCCCTTTGTACCACAGACCATTTAATCATTTATTCTAGCAATTTAATCTCATCACAAAACCCAGAGGAAAAACACTGAACAGAGGCAGCAGCTTTACACATTCTGGCTGGAGTTAGAAGATAGTGATCAGACACAGGATTTATTCCCTCTTTCCTAGCCTTGGGGCGCTGAAGTCAATTGTAATATTCCAGCTGCCACATTGGCTCAAATCAGATTTGTGAAGTGTGCAGCCGTCTCTGTGGAGTGGATTTTACAACAGAACGCAACCAGTGCCATGTGTGTTAATCAGGATAACGCACGTGAGGGTGAGTATTCGCCATTCGCAGCTGGCAGAATTGAGTGCCTGTCAGTCGCTTGCCTCCTTTACCCTTCACTGCCTAGCTGCTGTCTACGAGAACCGTATAGGCTCCCCACAAGGTTCAGGTCGGGAACATGATGGAATATTCACCACCTGCCTGGGCGAGTGCAAGCTGCAACAACACTTCAAATTGAGCTGTCATTGAAACCAGCGCTGTAAACTTCTTACCTGCACGTTCAATGAACCTGCTGTGTGTTTTTTGGGGTGCGGGGTTCTCTGCATGGCGAGGTCTGTCCCTCTGTGTCGTTGAACAGTGGGCTGCAGACCTTCGCTGTCCCCAAGCATTCAAAATAACCAGCAGCCACGAGCCAATTTTCATTTTTGAGGGTCTTCGGGCCAATAGGGGCTTTCCAGGGGTCTGAATGAGCTAATTGTGTGGTCAGAGCTGATTCAAGTAATATTGGCGATCTGACAGCCTGAATAAGCATTGGCAGGTGGCTCGCCAATCAGCAGGAGGGTGGGGGGCAGGGAGATGGGGGTGGAGATGGGGGTGGGGAGGGGGGCAGGGAGATGGGGGTCGAGGGTGGGGGGGGTGCTGGCGTTGGCAGGTTGGGAAATCTAGCAGTTCCTCCAAGGGGTTTATTGGAAATGGGCCCCATCTAAAAATCATTGTGAATAGGAACACTTTGTGAGCGCACTCTTAACCCCCCCCCCCCTCCCCCTTAATCCCCCTATATTGGCGACAGGATACTCAGTTCCATTGAACAGAGTATGTGCTATGGCCAACAGAAAGGTTGAGTTTTGGTGGCGGGAGCAGAAGTGACAGTGATTTCGGCTGTGGGGGGTGGGGGGTGAGGGAGCAGAATGGCTGACCACACGCAATCTTGCGCTGTTCACCTCATTAGATATGCATCTGTGAGCAGCACAGCAAATCTCGCAGGGAGGTAGCCAATCAGTCAACGTCCCCACCGTTACCTCATGGGGTCAAAAGTCTGGGCACCATATTTAAAGGGCGTCTGGACATCCCGCGCTCTCCCTCTCCGGACATCCCACACTCTCCCTCTCCGGACATCCCGCTCTATCCCTCTCCGGACATCACACACTCTCCCTCTCCGGACACCCCACACTCTCCCTTCCACCTTTGCCTGGCCACTGCTCCACCATTCCCCGCTCACCTTTCCTCCCTCCCTTGGTCACCCTCCATGTAACTTGCACTGTTACCAGCTGGTCCCAAGTATAGACTGGCATTTACAGACTCTCCCTAAAGAGGACAATGCAGCAGCAACTCACCGCTAATCATGGAAGAGGTTGACCTCACCAGGTGCACGTCTCTTACGTGCAGTTGTAAAAGTGAACATTCAAATCTCTCGCTGGTGAGGAGCTTAATTCCGAGGGAGAGCTTAATTCCGGAGAGATGGCCTTTTAATGAGCCTGCATAACAGGCTGATACATGCAAAAAGCGCTTCCTGACATTATTTGTTGCGAAGCTCATCCTGCCTTTAAAGGCCCAAGAACATAACTGCTGAATTTCATCCCGCTGGCGGGAAACTGATTTTTAGCCTCCCACCAAATTAAACCCCCTTGCTGTGCCATATCTACACCTAGAGTATTGTATATCTTTATCTTCAAAAAATGTCAACAAGCTATGGTAGTGTGAATCATACCAAAGATAGTTATGTGGAGAAAACTCTTGAGTCTCTGCTCTCAGCCCTATAGCTGCACTCTCAAACCGTTCTCAACAGCTGCACTGGGACAGAATAAGACTAAGGCTATCTTTCATTCGACAGTAAGTGCCATTAAACTGGCACTTCCATTCACTGAGGCAGTGTAGAGAGCTTCACTGAGCATCTACCCATTGCTTTCCCTGATCAGCTGAAGTAACATATAGAGCCAAACAGAGAAATCTTCCACTCCCACCACTGACATGACACACAATGACGTATAAACGGTTACCACAACAACAAATATAGTCAAGACAAGTTACTATGCACAGGGACTTATAAGTAGCTGGTGATTTTGCATATATGCAATCCCAAGCATGTGGGGAAACTTTGGCAGGAAAGAATAAAAATGTAGAATATTACTTAAATGGAGAGATACCGCAGGGTGCTGTGGTACCGAGGGATCTGGGTGTCCTTGTACATGAATCACAATATGTTAGCGTGGAGGTACTTCAGGTAGTTAGGAAGGCAACTGAAATGCTGGTCTTTGTTGCAAAGGGGATGGAGTATAAAAAATAGGGAAGTCTTGCTACAGCTGTATAGGGCCTTGGTGAGACTGCACCCAGGTCACAATTTTACACTCCGCCCCCACCCCCCACCCACCCTGCCTGCCCCCAGCAGGTTTTAAGGTGGTGGGTAGCGTAAAATTGCAGGGATGGGATTCCCCCTAGGCTCCCACCCACCCTGACCTGGTAGGGTGGGGAGAGCAGGGCCTTGGACAGAAAGCCCACCATTGCCCCGATTCCCCAATTAAGGCTCAATTCCGCAATTATTAGGCTGACGAGCAGATGACAGATCAGTGGGGTTTGGTGGTGGTGGGGGGGTGGGGGGGGGGGAGGAACCCCAAAAATAAGCTGAGTTTGGTCTCGGGTGGGATGGGTTGGGAAGGCGCCTCCCTCAGAAGGCCCCTTCTGACTGGGGTCACCCTCCCTTGGGGGCCCGGTGACCTTCTGGCCCTCCTTCACCCCCACCGACCTATTCCCCGATTGCCCCCCTCGCGAAGCCACAGATGTTGCCCGCCCTATGACCCCTGCCACTTAACCTGTCCTCCGGCTCCCCGGACTTAGTTCCGGGTAGCTCCCTGCAGTCCCACTCCCGGCCACTGCAGCGCCGCGCCCGGAGGGGCTGGAGAGCTGCCGGCCGATATGATTGGCTGGCAGCTCTGCAAGGCGGGGCTTCCTCCCGAGCGAGGGCAGAAGTCCCGCCTTATGCCAATCAATGCTGGTTAGAGTGTAAAATTGTGTCAGGGCTGCAGGCGTTGGCGGGGTGTGGAAGTTCAGGCCCTAGAGTACTGTGTACAGTTTTACTCACCTAGGGAGGGATATAAACAAAAAACAAAAAAACTGCGGATGCTGGAAATCCAAAACAAAAACTGAATTACCTGGAAAGACTCAGCAGGTCTGGCAGCATCGGCGGAGAAGAAAAGAGTTGACGTTTCGAGTACTCATGACCCTTCGACAGAACTAGGCGAATCCCAGGAAGGGGTGAGATATAAGCTGGTTTAAGGTGTGGGGGGTGGGGGGGGGGGGGCCGGTGGGGGGGGTGGTGGGGTTGGGTGGGGGGAGAGAAGTGGAGGGGGGGGTGTGGTTGTAGGCAAAAGCAGTGATAGAAGCAGATCATCAAAAGATGTCACCGACGGCAGAACAAAAGAACACAGAGGTGTTAAAGTTGGTGATATTATCTAAACGAATGTGCTAATTAAGAATGGATGTAGGGCACTCAAGGTATAGCTCTAGTGGGGGTGGGGGGAGCATAAAAGATTTAAAAATATTTTAAAATAATGGAAATAGGTGGGAAAAAGAAAAATCTATATAATTTATTGGAAAAAAACAAAAGGAAGGGGGAAGAAACAGAAAGGGGGTGGGGATGGAGGGGGGAGGTCAAGACCTAAAGTTGTTGAATTCAATATTCAGTCCGGAAGGCTGTAAAGTGCCTAGTCGGAAGATGAGGTGTTGTTCCTCCAGTTTGCGTTGGGCTTCACTGGAACAATGCAGCAAGCCAAGGACAGACATGTGGGCAAGAGAGCAGGGTGGAGTGTTAAAATGGCAAGTGACAGGGAGGTTTGGGTCATTCTTGCGGACAGACCGCAGGGTCTGGGATATAGACCGCAGGGAGGGATATACTTGCCTCAGAAGCATTTCAAAGACGGCTCACTAAGCTGATTCCTAGAATGAAGGGATTGGCTTATGAGGAAAAGTTGAGCAGGTGGGGCCTGTACTCAGAGGAGTGTAGAAGAATGAGAGGTGCTGTTATCGAAGCATAGAAGATTCTGTGGGGGATTGACAGGGTAGATGATGAGAGGATGTATCCCCTTGTGGGGATATCTGGAGCTAAGGGGCACAGTTTAAAAATAAGGGACCGCTCCTATTTAAGACTGAGGGAGGAATTTTTTCTCCCAGAGGATTGTTAGTCTTTGGACCTCTTTCCCCAGAGAATAGTGGAGTCTGGGTCAGTGAATATACAGTGAAATCGTCAAACTCGGATGACATGAAATTCTGGTTATGTCAAAGTCATCAGCCATTCCCACCTGCAGAATAGCAAGTCCCATAGCAAGATGCCTGCAATAAGCCAAAATTCCACATTGGTTACTGCAGATTAGCTGAACCTGTGTAAACTTGTCATATAACCATGCCAACCAATCAGAGTGGAGCTAGACCACACAAGAGTACGAATTCAAGGAGCACTGGGCAAGCCATCATTTGACATCGAGATCTCCCAGTGAAAGGATGTGCAAAACCTGCGAGTTTGGCTAAACCTGTCAGAAAATTAAAAGTGTTGTCGATCAGAGAGAAGGTGAAGTTGATATGGCAAGTGGAAATCGGTGGCATCAAGTGGAAAGCAGACATCGCAGGAGAGTGGGAGATTCCATCATCATGACTGTCCACCATCTTGAAACACAAGGTGAGCATCTTGGGACAGTTCAAAAGCAATAATCCTCTCCAGCAACGAAGACAATGAGTATGGCTGCCTATCCCGATGTTGAAGATCTGCTAATGTGGCTCAAGGATGTCCAAGCAGAGAACATTCCCATCTCCCGGTCCAATCTTGCAGGAAAGTACGTTCTTCAATCTAGGAGGCCAATGACCCTGAGAGTCTGGTCAATGCCCACCCATTTTCCCACCGTTTTCCCTAGCCGATGCCACAGGGGCCGCAGAGATGCTCCAGGATTTTACACTGCAGCACGAGAACGCCAGAAACATGATTGACTCCACTGACGACATGGTGAACTAAATCACACACGTCTGAAAAAAGCACTCTAAGCAGACAAGGATTATGGAGTATTACCCGAGCTAACTCCCGGCCTTTCTCAATGCAAGGCCCCAGCCTTTTACTCGGCTGGGTCATTATAAGGTGTGAACAAATTGAATTAAAAACCTCTTCACAAATTTGCTGCTTTACTGTGTTTTCATTTAGCATTTGAATCTGTTGTTTTTGACATAGTCTGCGTTTGTAGGCATATCGAGATATAGTGAGGTGTATTCTGTATTCATGTGGGAATGGGGCCTCCATGGCTATTACAAAGCTCAAATTTGGAGGCAGTTCTCCTGGGATTTGACTTATCGGGATTTTACTGCATTCAAGGCTAAGTTAGACAGATTTTTGATCCAGAACGAAGTCAAGGGTTATGGGGGACAGGCAGGAAAGTGGAGTTAAGACCACAGTCGGATTTGCTATGATCTTATTGAATGGCAGAGCAGGCTCAATGGGCCGAATGACCTATTCCTGCTTCTAATTCGTATAATATTCCCCATAGCCATGATGACTTTGTGGCTTTACCCTACATGTTGAGTTCAACGTCACAAACCACTCCTGTAATTGAGCCCCTGCTCCTTATGACCTGGAGCATGTGCTTTCTGAATCCCATATTGATCCCAAGGATCCAAAACACTGTCACTGTATTTTGACATTCTGGATGTACCATGTATCCTCTTGATTTTCTTGAATATGGAATGTGGAAGAATAAACTCTCTGTCAGAACGTGGCTTAGATTACAAAGTGCCAGATAGGCTTGTGAATGGCAAACTGATGACTGAAGTGCGTCGAATGCAAACAGTGCGTTTAGAGTAAATTCAGAATTTGCTATTTCTTTGTAGAATACTGAGAAAACATCAAAGTGCTTTGCCTGTGTTGACTCTCACCACAACCTATCCCAGAGGCATGGTCTTGAACTAAACATACTTGGTGACTCACTGCTGACTGCCTGACAAAGGCTCTGGTGTATGTCTGTCATCAGCGTCAGGCACATATTCAAATCCTTTCAGGGCAAACCACACCAGAGGAAATTCAAAATGTTTCTCTTGAATTCAGCAGTGCTGGCAGTCAAACGTGCACCAAAAGATGTTTGTATTTGAATTTAATGGCTTGACCCTGCTTCCCCACCACCGCCCCACCCCCCTCCCCCCACCAACATTCTGCCTGGGGGAGAAAAGATCATGTCCCATCAAAATGTTGCTGGAAGAATCCAGTTCATGTCTATAAGTAACAGCATTTGGATTTAGAATGCACTGAGCTCAGCAAGTAGATGCAGAGCCATAATTTACATGTTATTGACTCTACACCATTTACATTAGAAACATATAACACTCGAGATATAATGAACGGATCCTTGTCTTCATTGTCTGGGTAGTAATCTGACAGAGCAGATTACCTGACCCCTATAGAACGCACATCATTTTCATTCCTTTTGATAGGAACAAAATGAAAATCAGGAAGATTATATAACACACTTTGTCTAGAAAACTTCTGATCCTATTTTCTTAACAAGAACCTTAATTTTAACCGTGTGCACCACAACCCAAGAAAGGCAATAAACCAATACGCTATGAATAAGAATGTTTCATTTTTGTCACAGTGCCAGTACTGTAGAATCTGTCCATAATTAAGGCAAGACAGAATTCCTATACTCCTTTACATTAAAATCCCAACCGAAGTGTGCTGAAATGTAAAATCAGGCCGAGAACTGCTTTTGGAGGAATGGAAATGGGATTTGCATTCGCTTGCCTCTCTGAAAGATGGAACATCACCACGACAAGCATATTTTTTATTTATTTAATTATTTGTTCTCAGAATGTAGGCTGGATTGGCAGCCTGACATTTATTGTGCGTCCGTAGTTGTCTTGAGAAGGTGATGTTGGACCACCTGCTTGAACCCTTGCGTTTATGTCCAGTTTGCTACAACTGAATGGCTTACTAGGACACTTCAGAGGGCAGTTAAGAGCCAATCACATTGGTGTGGAACTGAAGTAACATAAAGGCCAGACAAGGTGGAGGGCAGGTTTCCTTCTCTGAAGGACATTAGTGAGCCAGTTATCTCTTTTTTTTTGACAATCCATCTACTTCATTGTCACAGACACCAGCTTTTTAGATTCTATATTCCAGATTTTATTTTTAAACAAAATTCAAACTTTCAAAGTGTGATTTGAACTTGCATTACCTGGATTATTAGTCCAGGCTTCTATACTACGCTACTATAACCTTGGCCCAAGCCCTCTATCTTTCTCTGGCTGCAGCCAGAAATTAAAATTGGTTTCCAGGATAGCTGAATAACTCCTAAACAACTGATTTCCCCTCCACTGACATCAGCGTCCAATACGAGAGCAGAGTTTCTCTTTTGTATCCGTTTATAGGATGTGGGCATTGCTGGCTAGGCCAGTATTAGTTCCCCACCCCCTAGATGCCCTTGAGAAGGTGGCGGTGAGCTGCCTACTTGAACTGCTGCAGTCCATGTGGTGTAGGTACACCCACAGTTCAGCATATTGACACAGCAACAATGAAGGAACGACAATATTGTTCCAAGTCAGGATGGTGTGTAGACTGGTGTACAGCTGGTGGTGTTTCCACGGGTCTGCTGTCAAAGTCGTGGAAGGTGCTGTCGAAGGTGACCTGGCGAGGTACTGCAGTGCATCTTGCACATCGTACACATTGCACACACATGATGGGCCACTGGTGGAGGGAATGAATGTTTAAGGCAGTGGATACGAAGATACGAACATACGAAATAGGAGCAGAAGTAGGCCATTCGGACCCTTGAGCCTGCTCCACCATTCGATACTATCATGGTTGATCTGTTTGTGTTTCAAATTCCACATTCCATCTAACCCTGATAACTACTGATTCTCTTGCCTAACAAGAATCTATCTACCTCCACCTTAAAAATACTCAGTGACCTCGCCTCCACTGCCTTCTGAGGCAGAAAGTTCCAAATTCACACAACCCTCTGAGAGAAACAAATTCTCCTCATCTCTGTCCTAAAAGGGCAACCCCTAATTCTGAAGCAACGCCCCCTAGTTCGGCACTCACCCACAAGAGGAAATATCCTTTCCATATCCACTTTACCGAGACTGTTCAGGATCTTATAGACTTCAATCAAATCATCCCTCATTCTTCTAAACTCCAGTGGAAACAAGGCCAGTCTGTCCAACCTTTCCTCATAAGACAACCCACCCATTCCAGGTATCAATCTAGTAAACCTCCTCTGAACCACTTCCAACACATTTACATCCTTCCTTAAATAAGCAGATCAAAACTGCACGCAATATTTGAGATGTGGTCTCACCAATGCCCTGTGTAACTGAAACATAGCATCCTTACTTTTATGTTCAATTCCTCTCATAATAAAGGATAGCATTCCATTAGCTTAATTATTTGCTGTAACATTTTGTTACTCATGCACTAGAATACCTAGATCCCTCTGCACCTCAGAATTCTTCCTGCCAAACTGATCAACTTCACATTTTCCCATATTATACCCCATCTGTCAGATTTTTGCCCACTCACTCAACCTACCTATATCTGCCTGCAAACTCCTTATGTCCTCTTCACAATCTGCTTTCCTACCTATTTTTGTGTCAACTACAAATTTAGCTACCATACCTTCGCTCCCCTCATCTAAGTGATTGATGTAAATTGTAAAAAGTTGAGGCCCCAGCGCAGACCCCTGTGGGAGTCTACTCATCACACCCTGCCAATCAGAAAAAGACCCATTTATGCATACTCTCTGTTTTCTGCCAGCCAGCCAATCTTCTATCCTGGCTAATATGTTATTCCCCCCCTACACCATGAGCTTTTATTTTCTGCAATAACCTTTCTTGTGGCACCAGATTAAATGTTTTCTGGAAATCCAAGTACAGTACATCTACAGGATCCCCTTTATCCATCACACAAGTAACTCCTTCAAAGAACTCCAATAAATTGGTTAAACATGATTTCCCTTTCGCAAAACCATGCTGACTCTTCCCAATTGCCTTGGGTTTCTCTAAGTGTCCAGCTATAACCCTCCTTAATGATTATTTCTAACACCCTCCTCATGACAAATGCCAAGCTAACCGGTCTATAGTTTCCTGTTTTCTGCCTCCGTCCCCTCTTCAATAGAGGGGTTATATTTGCTATTTTCCAGTCTGATGGAAACTTTCCAGAATCTAGGGAATTTTGGAAAATTAACACCAACGCAGCTACTACTCATTAGCCACCTCTTTTAAGACCCTAGGATGAAGTCCATCAGGACCTGGAGACTGGTCAGCCCGCAGCTCCATCAATTTGTTCAGTACCACTTCCCTAGTGATTGTAATTTCATCAAGTTCCTCTCTCCCTTCCATCTCCTGATTTACAGCCATTACTGGAATGTTTTTTGTATCTTCTATAATAAAAAAGCAAAATATTTGTTCATTTCACCCGGCATTTCCTTATTATCTACTATTAACTCCCCATTGTCACTCTCTAGAAGACCAACACTCACTTTACTTACTCTTTTCCATTTTAAATACCTATAAAAACTTTTGCTGTCTGTTTTTACATTTCTAGCTAGCCTCCTGTCATACTCTAAATTCTTTTTTCTGATTTCTCTTTTAGTCATTCTCTGTCATTATTTATACACAGGCCAATCATCTGTCCTGCCACTCATCTTTGCACAGTTGTATGCTTTTTCCTTAAGTTTGATGCTTTCCTTAACTTCTTTAGTTAATCACGAATGATGAGTCCTCCCCTTAGAATTTTCCTTTATAGTAGGAATATACTTATTATTTATTCTGAAATTTTCATTAAATGTCTGCAACTGCTTCTCTATTGATCTATCCTCTAGCCTAGTTTCCCAGTTCACTTCAGCTAGCTCAGCTTTCATCCCCACATAGTTGCCCTTATTTAAGTTTAAAATATTAGTCTTAGACCCACTCTTCTGTCTTTCAAACTGGATGCAAAATTCAATCATATTGTGGTCGCTGCTACCTAGAGGTGCCTTTATACTGATGTCATTAACTAATGGGGTGCCAATCAAGTGGGCTGCTTTGTCTTGCATGGTGTTGAGCTTCTTGAGTATTGATGGAGCTGCACTCATCCAGGTAGGTGGAGGGTATTCCATCACACTCCTGACTTGTGCCTTGTAGATGGTGGACTTTGAGGGGTGAGGAGGTGAGTTGTAGAATTCTCAGCCTCTGACCTGCCCTTGTAGCCACAGTATTTATATGGCTGGTCCAGTTAAGTTTCTGATCAATGGTGACCCCAAGGATATTGTTGATGAGGGATTCTTTGCTGGTAATGATATTAAATGTCAAGGGAAGATGGTTAGATTCTCTTTAGTTGGAGATGGTTATTGTGATATGACGTACATGTACTTTTAAGGGAGCATATTTTAAACTGCTGTCAATCACTACCACCAAAACAGGATGTGATGTAGTAGCCCCATGACTTTACTCAGTGTACAGCAGCAGATGTAGAAGTCAGATGTGCTTTTCCCAGCCTCCAAGTTAACATTATCTGTATATGGTCTTATCTTCAAATAAAGCCTCACATTTTTGTTTTACCAATCCCTGTCGTATGATTGGTACATTTATGTTGAATAGAAGAACGTAACAGTTATGGCCTGGCACTTGTGTGTCGCCAATGCTGTTTGGGTAGATTTTTATGTCTCCCAGCAGCCTAAGGAATCATTTTTGCCTGAAGCATCTGTGCATGCTACAGTACCCATTAAATCTGATAGAGTTTTGGCATCATCAGAACAGGATTTTTGTAAAATATTTTTTATATGACCTGTCTTTTGAAACTGTTCAGACCCAGCTCATATAAAAGTAGTTACAGGTTCAATGCGTCTGCTGTTACCACTGATATCAACTCCAGCTGGGCATTTCCTTAAGAGCAATAACCTCATGGGCATTCTGTAAACAGGAACGTCGGCCTCAGAAGATGACATAAACAATGAAAGTAATTCTTGACAGTTTTATAGTCGAATAGTATTCATCAAAATCCCGTGGCAGAATTGCTGTGTCATAATCACTCCAACATATCCATTGTGTCTGACTCACTCTATAGTCTTGCCAGACCTTTGATTTTCCAAATACCTATACTCAGATGATTTCTACATAATTACAGCAGGGGTTGTCTAAAACTTTAGTCATCAAGGCCATGTTTGCCATAGTATGGAGCTGCATTTCTCTTTTAGTCATTCTCTGTCATTATTTATACGCTGACCAATCATCTAACCTGCCACTCATCTTTACACAGTTGTTTGCTTTTTCCTTAAGTTTGATGCTTTCCTTAACTTCTTTAGTATTGTAAGGAGAGATGTAAATGCGTTAGAAGCAATTCAGCAAAGGTTTACTAGACTAATACCTGGGATGGGCAGGTTGTTTTATGAGGAAAGGTTGGACAGGGTAGGCTTGCATCCACTGGAGTTTAGAAGAGTAAGAGGTGACTTGATCGAAACGTTTAAGATCCTTTCAAGCAAAGTCACCTGGTGGTTATAAGCAAATAAGAACATAAGAAATAGGAGCAGGAGTAGGCCATTTGACATTTGAGTCTGCTCCGCCATTCAATAAAGTTATGGCTGATCTTCTTCCTCAACTCCACCTTCCTGCATTATCCCCATATCCCTTAACTCTCTCAGTACCCCAAAATCTATCAACTTCAGTCTTGAATATACTCAGTGCCTGAGCATCCACCACTCTCTGGAGTAGAGAATTCCTTAAGATTCACAACCCTTTGAGTGAAGAAATTCCCCCTCATTGCAGTCCCGAATGGCTGATCCTGTATTCTGAGACTGTGACTCTGTATCCTAGCTCCCCCAGTCAGGGGAAGCATTTCCTCAGTATCTACCCCATCAAGGCTCTTAAGTCCCAATGTGAAACCTTCTCCATGTTCAGGGCCAGCCAGAGCTTAGCAACATCTGAACAGTGGTTTGCAGCTGCAGTTTGAGTGCCCTTGGCTAGGCCACAAGGAGTTCATAGCAGTCCAACCCTGATGTCTGGAGGTGGGTGAAAGAGCCAAAGTGGCAGGGGCCCAAGCTGGTTCAGGCACTCCTGAAGAAATACTCCAGCTCGCCCTGATCCCACAAGGAGAAAAGGAATCCACTTTGAATATCCTCTTCACTCCAAGCCACCAGCTGATATGGGCCAGAATGTGGGCTGCAGGCACTTTAGCCGAAAACAGCGATCAGTGTAGTCCTAAGCACAACACAGGACCCAGTTAGCATCTTAAATAAGCCCGACAGCTTGACTCAAGGGGCAACAGGCCTGGGGTCACATTGCCAGAGCGAACGAGGCAATAGGTCATTGTCCACTGTTTCCACAGCTCTGCCAACCCCTTTCCACCAGGCAGTAGGCTCTCAAATTCAGGCTTTGATGTTTAAATCCTACCTCCCATATATCTCTGAAGGGGCTGCAGGAAAGATTTATGAGAACAGTTCCAGGACTTTAGTCTTGTGTGTAAATTGAAGAAGCCAGTGTTGTTCTCCTTAGAGAAGATTGAGAGATGATTTGATAAAGGTATTGAAAATCTTGAGGGTTCTAGGTGGGGTAGATCGAGACAAACAGTTCCCATTGGTGGAGGAGTTGAGAACCCAAGGATCCAGATTTAAAGTGACAGGCAAAAGAAGCTGAGGCAACGTGAGGAAAAACTTTTAAGCAGCGAGTGGTTATGATCTGGATTATACTGCCTGAAAGGGTGGTGGAGGCAGATACGATTGTGCCTTTCCAAAAGGGATAAGCTTGGAAGGAAAGAAGATTTGCAGGGCTACAGGGTAAGGGGATCGCAGTGGGATTGACTAAGCTACTCTTGCAAAGAGCGAGCATGGGCTTGATGGACTGAATGGCCTCCTTCTGTGCTGTAATAATCCATGATTTTACAATCTCAAGATGCCAATATCAACAGGTTTTGGACTTATTCACCAATAAGGCAAAACACAATCCTTCCAAACATCAGGGCTGCCAAATTCAAACTGGGCAAATCAATAAGCAGTAAATATAAGCGTAAATCGGACTGAGCTGCCTGCGTTTGAAGGGTCAGATACCCAGAGCTCAGGAACTGTATGTAGTCCACAGGCTAAATATGAACATACAAACATATAAACTAGGAGCAGGAGTAGGCCACTCAGCCCCTCAAGCCTGCTCCACCATTCAATAAGATCATGGCTGATTGTAATCTCAACCCCCCATTCCTGCCTACCCCCGATAACCTTCCACCTCCTTGTTAATCAAGAATCTGTTTGGCTCTGCCTTAAAAATATTCAAAGACTCTGTTTCCACTGCCTTTTGAGGAAGAGAGGTTCAAAGACTCATGACCCTCTGAGAGAAAATATTTCTCCTCACCTCTGTCTTAAATGAGTGACCCCTTATTTTTAAACCTAGTTCTAGATCCTCCCACAAGAGGAAACATTTTTTCCACATCCACCCTGTCAAGACCCATCAAGATCTCAAACGTTTCAATCAAGTCACTACTTACTCTTCTAAACTCCAGTGAATGCAAGCCTACCCCGTCCAACCTTTCCTCATAAAACAACCTGCCCATCCTTGGTATTAGTCTAGTAAACCTTCTCTGAACTGCTTCTAATACATTTACATCTTTCCTTAAATAAGGAGACCAATACTGTACACAATATTCCAGGTGTGGTCTCACCAGTGCCCTGTACAACTGAAGCATAACCTCCCGATTTTTGTAACCAATTCCCCACACAATAAATGATAACATTCTATTAGATTTCCTTGCTACTTGTTGTACCTGCATACTAGCTTCTTGTGATTCATGCACTCGGACACCCAGATCCCTCTGAATTTCAGAGCTCTGCAATTTCTCACCGTTTAGGTAATAAGCTTTTTATTCTTCCTGCCAAAATGGACAATTTCATCTTTGCCCACATTGTATTCCATTTGCCAGATCTTTGCCCACTCACTTAACCTATCTTTGTCCCTTTGTAGCCTCCTTAAGTCCTCTTCACAATTTACTTTCCTACCCATCTTTGTGTCATCAGCAAATTTAGCCTCCGTACCTTTGGTCCCTTCATCCAAGTCATTTCTATCAATTGTAAAAAGTTGAGGCCTCAGCCCTGATCCCTGTGGCACACCATTCGTCACATCCTGCCAGCCAATAGTTTGGGCACCCCGGTATTTTAAAATCAGAATTGCCCTAGCATCTCCAGGATTTAAAGTTTAATTTCCAGCAGACAGCTGCAAACAATCCAGGTTTTATTTTTCAACACGATTGTGCGTTTTCTTTGAACTCTTTCATAAAAAAAATTGGAGACGGAGATTAACGGCTGTTTCACCGACAGTCAGGATTAGCTGTTCCCTTTCCAATTGGCAAGGGAAGGCCGGATGGACCAGTGTTGGAAGTGTGGGGTTTATGGTTTGGAGGTCATGTGATAAAACCTCGTGGCATCCACCTAACCTGATGTTGGCAATGTCACGTCATCCAACTCATTAGTTCAATCTTTATGAAAGCTGCCAGTAGATTGGGGTAGATACAGAGAACAGGACGGGAAAATGAATCTGAAGCCAATGTCGGATCGGCCAAGATCTTATTGAATGGTGGAGCAGGCTCGAGGGGCTGAATAGCCTACACCTGCACCTAATCCTTATGCTTTTATGCAGATCTGAATTTATGATCTTTGCCTGCAGCTCTCCCATCCCCCTTTATGTTTTCTTAGCATCCTGTCTTTACGAGTCCTTACGATTCCTTTAAAAAGCAGCTTCTGTAGCCCGGACACGCCAATTTTCATGAATGATCAGCGTTGAACCTACTTTTCTCTGCTAATCAGCTTGTTCTTCCAACATTTTCCAGCTACATAGAATCTCCTAACTGCATGGAGACTTTGTCATTGAAACTTTAGTGCCTGCAACATGGGACCCTTCAATGTCTGAGAAATAATAATTAACAAAAAAATATGAGCATGCATTATCAACAAAAGTAAAAGCAAGGTCCCATCTGTCTGCAGTTTCGTTGGATGTTAAAGGTTGCATGGCACTATTCAAAGTGCGGCAGGGATTCTCCAAGTCTCCCAGTTAAATTGCCTTCCTCAAGCAACACCAAAGGTAAAACAGATTAACCAATCATTCATCTCACTGCTCTTTGTGGGATGTTGTTCAGACAGGTTGGTTCTGGGATCTGCCTACATGACATCAATCATCACAGTCCACAAATAATTCATTGTGAAGGACTTTGAGACACTTTGCAATGATAAAGCACTACACAAGTACCTTCTACTTTTTTGTGTTCAGTAGGTAGTGCATATATTATAAACAACTTGGTCAGTACACGTCAAGGATATTAGTCTGTACTAGAATATGAAAATGAAGATTTGCATTTATATAGCACCTTTCGTGAAAACCAGGCATCTCAAAGTGCTTAACAGCCAATGAGGTACTTCTGAAATCTAATCACTGTTGTGATATAGCAAACATGGCAACCAATTTGCGCAAAGCACGGTCCCACAAACAAACAATGTGATAATGATCAGATGATCTGTTTTTTTTTAGTGATGTTCACTGATGGATTGCCAGCGGATAACTCGCCTGCTGTGGCAACTTTTAATCTACTTGAGAGGGCAGAGAGGGCCCCAGTTTAGCACCTCATCCAAAAGACAAGAACCTCTGACAGTGCAGGACTCCCTCAGTACTGAACTGGAGCCTGTGCTCAAACCCTGGGAACCTCTGACAGTGCAGCACTCCCTCAGTACTGAACTGGAGCCTGTGCTCAAACCCTGGGAACCTCTGACAGTGCAGCACTCCCTCAGTACTGAACTGGAGCCTGTGCTCAAACCCTGGGAACCTCTGACAGTGCAGCACTCCCTCAGTACTGAACTGGAGCCTGTGCTCAAACCCTGGGAACCTCTGACAGTGCAGCACTCCCTCAGTACTGAACTGGAGCCTGTGCTCAAACCCTGGGAACCTCTGACAGTGCAGCACTCCCTCAGTACTGAACTGGAGCCTGTGCTCAAACCCTGGACCTGAATTTTTTTGCTCGTCGGGTGTGTGTGATCGGCGGGTCCGTGAGTGGATGGGAAACAGGACCCCAGCTGCAATCAGCCCCCGACCAGCCAGGGTGAAGTGCGCACTGAGAAAGGCTCAGCACTGCCAGCGGGGGGGTGGGAAGAGGGCAGGTGCTGACCTCACCGCGGGTGATGCTGAGTGTTTCCAGTGAACCCCCCCAGGACAGACAGCTGTCTCAGGGAGCTGCAGACCTCCACAGAATAAACCAAATGACAAAAACGCTGCAAAATATGTCCTTGCAGCTACACAGGAAGTAAAATTCTGTCCCTGGAGTTGGACTTGAGCCCAGAAGCTTCTGATTCAAAGATAACAGTTCAAGCAACAAAACTATGGCTGGCATAGAAAATCAAATTGGTTCAGTGGTTTATCACGCTGGCCTTTTCAGGGCTGGGAGTTTAATTTCACTTAAGAGAAAATATTAAACTGGAACAATCAAGAAGTTATGTAATAGAGTCATAGAGTCACAGAGGGTCTACAGCACAGAAAAAGGCCCTTTGGCCCATCGAGTCTGCGCCGGTCAAACAACTACCTAACTATTTGAATCCCATTTTCCAGCACTAGGCCCACAGCCTTGTATGTCATGGCATCGCAAGTGCACATCCAAATACTTCTTCAATGTTATGAGTGTTTCTGCCTCTACCATCCTTTCAGGCAGTGAGTTCCAGATTCCCACCACCCTCTGGGTTCAGTTCTGTACTGAGGGAGTCCTGCACTGTCAGAGGTTCTTGTCTTTTGGATGAGGTGCTAAACTGGGGCCCTCTCTGCCCTCTCTTCCTCACATCCGCTCTAAACCTCCTGTCCCTTACCTTAAAACTATGCCCCCTGGTTATTGATCCCTCCACCAAGGGAAAAGTTCCTTCCTGTCTACCCTATATATGCCCCTCATAATTTTATACACCTTAATCATGTCCCCCCTCAAGCTCCTCTGCTCCAGGGAAAATAACCCGAGTCTATCCAATCTCTCCTCATAACTAAAACTCTCCAGCCCAGGCAACATTCTGGTAAATCTCCTCTGCACTCTCTCTAGTACAGTCACATCCTTCCTATAATACAGATTCCAGAACTGCACGCAATAGTCTAGCTGTAGCCTAACCAGTGTTTATACAGTTCCAGCATAACCTCCCTGCTCTTATACTCTATGCCTCAGCTAATAAAAGCAAGTATCCCATATGCCTTCTTAACCACCTTATCTACCTGTCCCGGTACCTTAAGGGATCTGTGCACATACACACCAAGTCCCTCTGATCCTTGGTACTTCCCAGGGTCCTACCATTCATTGTGTATCCCTGTGCCTTGTTTGTCCTGCCCAAGTGCATCACCTCACACTTATCTGGATTAAATTCCATTTGTCACTGATCAGCCCAAGTGACCAGCCCATCTATATCCTCTGTAATCTAAGGCTATCCTCCTCACTATTTACCACTCCACCAATTTTCATGTCATCCGCGAACTTACTGATCAACCCTCCTACATTCAAGTCTAAATCGTTTAAATATACCACAAACAGCAAGGGACCCAATACCAATCCCTGTGGAACCCCACTGGACACAGGCATCCAGTCACAAAAACACCCCTCGACCATCACCCTCTGCTTCCTGACAGCCAATTCTGGATCCAATTTGCCAAATTGCCTTAGATCCCATGGGTTTTTACCTTCGTTATCAGTCTCCCATGTGGGACCTTATCAAAAGCCTTGCTGAAGTCCAAGGAGACTACATCAAATTCATTGCCCTCATCTAAACACCTGGTCATCTCTTCGAAAAATTCAATCAAGTTGGTCAGACATGACCTCCCCTTAACAAAACCATGCTGACTGCCCTTGATTAATCCCTGACTCTCCAAGTGTAGATTAATTCTGTCCCTCAAAATTGCTTCCAATAGTTTCCCCAACACTGAGGTTAGACTGACTGGCCTGTAGTTCCCTGGTTTATCCCTTCCTCCCTTCTTGAATAACGGTACCACAATGGCTGTCCTCCAGTCCTCTGGTACCTTTCCTGTGGCCAGAGAAGTATTGAGAATTATTGCCAGCGCCCCTGCTATCTCCTCCCCTGCCTCGCTCAACAGCCTGAGATACATTTCATCCGGGCCTGGAGATTTATCTACTTTTAAGCCTGCCAGACAACTTGGAACCTCCTCCCTTACTATGCTAATTTCTTTCATTATATCACAGTCCTTTTGCCTGATTTCCATATCCACATCGTCCCTCTCACTTGTGAACACCGACACAAAGTAATCATTTAGAACCCTACCTATGTCTTCCGGCTCCACACACAAATTACCACTATGGTCCTTAATGGGCCCTACTCTTTCCCTAATTATCCTCTTACTCTTAATGCACTTGGGTTTTCCTTTATTTTACCTGCCAATGTTTTTTCACGCCCCCTTTTTGCTCTGCTAATTTCCTTTTTAAGTTCCCCCTACACATTCTATACTCCTCTAGGGCTCCTGCTGTTTTGAGCTCTCGGTATCTGCCATAAGCCTCCCTTTTTCTCTTTATCCAATCCTGTGTATCCCTCGACATCCATGGTTCCCTGGATTTGTTGGTCCCACCCTTTGTCTTTACTGGAATATGTTGGCCCTGTACTCTCCCTAATTCCTTCTTGAATAAGTCCCACTGCAGATTTACCTAAAAGTAGCTGCTCCCAGTCCATTCTGGCCAAATCATATCTGATCTTATTAAAATCGGCCTTGCCCCAATTTAGAACTCTGATTTCTGGCCCACCCTTGTCCTTTTCCACAATAACCTTGAAGCTAACGGAGTTATGATCGCTATCTGCAAAATGCTCCCCCACGGATACCTCTACCACTTGCCCGGCTTCATTCCCTAAAATTAAGTCCAGGACCACCCCCTCCCTTGTAGAACCTTCTACGTACTAGCTTAAAAAGCTCTCATGGGTGCATTTTAAGAATTTCACTCTCTCTAAACCTATCACACTATGACTAACCCAGTTAATGTTGGGAAAGCTGAAATCCCCCACTATTACTACACTATTATTTTTACACTTCCCTGAAATTTGCCTACATATCTGCTCTTCTATTTCTCTCTGACTGTTTGGGGGCCTATAGCACACTCCCAGCAATGTGATTGTTCCTTTCTTGTTTTAAGTTCTACCCATATGGATTCATTTGAGGAGCCTTCCTTACTGCTGTAATTGATTCCTTGATCAATATTGCGATACCCCCTCCTCTTTTACCTCCTTCCCTGTCTCGCCTGAAGACTCTATATCCTGGAACATTGAGCTGCCAATCCTGCCTCTCTCTCAACCGTGTCTCTGTGACAGCAATGACATCATAACAACCTGTTATGTAATGTAAGGGAAATGCAGTATTCATTGGAAAAATGTTAGAGTCTGTTATAAAGGATGTAATAGTGATGCATTTAGAAATACATAATATATTCAATTTAAAAGTACAGGCATAGAGGACAAGAGTAGTGAGTAATGAAAAATTTGTGCAAGGCACTGATATAAGTTGGAACATTCTGTGTAGTATTGGGTGCCCTACTTTGTAAAGCACATTAAAGCCCTAAAAAGGTATACAGCTTAGATCCATAAGGCTCCACAAGGAATGGGAGAGAGATTGCATATATAGTGCTTTTCATGATCTAAGGATATCTCAAAGTGCTCAAACCCAATTAAGTGCTTTTTGAAATGCAGCCACTGTTGTAAGGGAAATGCAGTATTCCTTGGGAAAATGTTAGAGTCTGTTATAAAGGATGTAATAGCAGCACATTTAGAAATACATAATATAATCAAGCAGAGTCAGCAAGGCTTTGTGAAGGGGAAATCATGCCTGACAAATTTATTAGAATTCTTTGAGGAGCTAACAAAGCAGGATAGATAAAGGGGAACCAGTAGATGTAATATATTTGGATTTCCAAAAGGTGTTCGATAAGGTACCACATGTAAGGCTACTTAATAAAATAAGAGCCCATGGTGTTTGGGGTAGCGTATTAGCATGGATAGAGGATTGGCTAACTAATAGAAGACAGAGAGTTGAGATAAGGGGGGCATTTTCAGGAAGGCAACCTGTAACCAGTGGAGTGCCACAGGGATCAGTGCTGGGGCCACAATTGTTTATAATATTTACATATTAATGACTTGGATGAGGGAAGTGAATTTGCTATCGCCAAGTTTGCGGATGACACAAAAATAGGTGGGAAGGCAAGTGGTGAGGATGACAAAGAGTCTACAGAGGGATATAGGCAGGTTAAGTGAGTGGGCAAAAACTTGGCAGGTGGAATATAATGTGGAAAAATGTGAGGTTATGCACTTTGGCAGGAAGAATAGAGGAGCTGAATATTACTCAAATGGAGAAAGACTGCAGAAAGCTGCAGCACAGAGGGATTTGGGGGTCCTCGTGCATGAATCCCAAAAAGCTACATACAAGTTCAGCAAGTAATAGGGAAGACAAATGGAATATTGGCCTTTATTTCAAAGGGAATGGAGTATAAAAATAGGGAAGTCTTGCTAAATCCATACAAGGAACTAATTAGATCGCACCTAGAATATGTGAACAGTTCTGGTCCCCTTATCTAAGGAAAGATATACTGGCATTGGAGGGAGTCCAGAGAAGGTTCACTAGGTTGATCCCGGGTTTGGAGGGATTTTCTCATGAGGAGAGGTTGAGTAGGTTGGGCCTGTACTCATTGGAGTTTAGAAGAATGAGAGGTGACCTTATTGAAACATGTAAGATTCTTAGGGGGCTTGACAGGGTAGATGCTGAGAGATTGTTTTCCCTTGTGGGAGAGTCTAGGACCAGAGGGCATAATCTCAGAGTAAGGGATCGCCTGTTTAAAACAGAGATGAGGAGGAATTTCTCCTCTCAGAGGGTAGTGAATTTGTGTGATTCTTTACTGCAGAGGGCTGTAGAGGCTGGGTCGTTAAGTATATTCAAGGCTGAGATAGACAGATTTTTAATCAGTAAGGGAATCAAGGGTTTTGGGGAAAAGGCAGGAAAGTGGAGTTGAGGATTAGCAGATCAGCCATGATCTCATTGAATGGTGGAGCAGACTCGATGGGCCAAATGGCCTACTTCTACTCCTACGTCTAATGCACTTATGGTCTAATCACTGTGTGCACAACAAGCAGTAATGTGATGATTGACCTGATCATTTGTTCCTCAGTGATATTGGCGCAGGGATAAATATTGGCCAGTGCACCAGCAGAACTCCTTTGCTCTTCTTTGATCTTTTATGTCCAGTTGAGAGGTGAGGGCCAGGGCCTCGGTTTAATGCCACATCCATGAGACAACACCATTGATAGTGCAATCTAGTTTAACGACTCTCCCTCATTCTAGTTTAATTGGAGTTAGGTGTGAATACACAGCCACCTCACTCTCAGGCAAAGGTGCTACTAGTGCACAAAGGCTGACACCTTGTCAAATACATGAGGTCTGATCTGACATAGTGGGATTATTTCCACTGGATCAGAGATAGCTGATGGGAGATTTTATTTAATTATTTTTCTTAATGAAGAAGAGTTTTGATAGGGTGAATAGGACTGTGCGCTGTGGTTGGGGAGTCAGTAGTCAGGTTAAGTCAAATCTTGCTGCCTGACCAGAATTGGCAAATGCAGGTAACTATATTGATGAGTACGAGTAACCATATTGATGAGTAACCATATTGATGAGCATGTTCGCTCAAGTTAACAGACTGTGTCACAAATATTGAGAATATTTATATTATATTATAAATTAATACATAATCTATAATAAATATAGACTGAAGAATTTAAGGTGTAGCTTGGTTTTGTTACGTAATCTAATTTAACCTTTCTTTCATCCCCTTTGTTAAAGCTTTGAAATCAAAAAACCCGTAACTTCAAATAATAATTTTAATTTTCAAGATTGCCAGCTGGAAAGAACTTTTATTAAGGATTAAACCATCCACTGCAATTTCTCTATTATGTTCCTCCCTCTTCCATTTATTGCAGTGACTGGTGTTGGACATAGTTTCATGATCACTAACCATCTGCTGCTACCTCACCCACATGGTCTCTCCTGCATTTCCAGCTTCCATTTTAGATTTACAGCACTGGTAGATTTTTAAATATACCTTTATGTTGTTGTTATGTTATGCTACAAGGAAATATCATTGGCTACACTTAGGGGCACTGGGCTGAAGAGTGAGATGGACAATGACTTTTCACTGTTAGGATTTAGGATCAAATTCAGTCCTGATTTGAACATAAAATAGCAGACAGCCATTCAGCGACTCGAGTCTGTTCCACCATTCAATTAGATCATAGCTGATCTGTATCTTAACTACACCTGGATTCCATATCCCTTAATACACTTGGCAAGAAAAACCTTTCAATCATAGTTTTGAAATTTTCAATTAGCCATACCCTGAGCCTCAAGAGCTTTTTGGGGGAGAGCGTTCCAGATTTCAACTACCCTTTAAGTGAAGAAGTGCTTCCTAACATCACCCTGGATAGCTTAGCTCAAATTTTAAGGTTATGTCCCATAGTTCGAAACTGCCTACCTGAGGAAATAACCTTTCTCTATCTACCCTGTCAAATCCTTTAATCATATTAAATACATATGGACCCTTAATCTTCTATATTCGAGGGAACACAAGCTTTTCTACGTAACTTGTCTTCATAACTGAAACCTTCCCGTCCCAGTATAATTCAGGGGAATCTGCACTAAACCCCCTCCAAGACCAATATATTGTTCCTAAGTTGCAGTGTCCAGAACTGACCACAGTATTCCAGATGTGATCCAGCCAAAGCTTTATAAACTGTAGCACGGTGTTGTACTCCAACTCCCTTGAGGTGATAGCTAGATTTCATTAGCCTCTTTAATTATTTGTTCTGCCTGACCACTAGTTTTTAATGATTTCTGCACATGGATAACTAAATCTCCCTGTTCCTCCAGTTCCTAGCTTCGCGCAATTTACAAAAGATTCAGGTCTATCTTTCTTAGATCTACAGTGTATGACCACACCCTTCACCACATGTTGAACCTCATTGGCCATCGTTTTCCCCAGTCACTTAATCGATTATTCACTCATTGCAACTTTCTGTTCCATCTGCATTACTTACTCTGCCAGTTGTCTGTTTGTCATAAGGATCCTACATAAAATGACCTTGGTCAGTCATAACTCAGTTCTTGTTAGTCAATATACAACAACAACAACAACTTATATTTATTTTGCACCTTTAACATGCTTAAAAAGTCCAAAGCATTTCACGGAGCATTATAAAACAAAACGCAGCACCGAGCCCATAAGGAGATATTAGGTCAGGTGACCAATAGCTTGGTCATAGGGGTAGGTTTTAAGGAGTCTCCTAAAGGGGGAGAGTATGTTACAGAGGTGGAGAGGTGCAGGGAGGGGATTCCTGAGCTTAAGGCCTAGAAAGCTGAGGCTGCTGCCACCAATGGTGGAGCGATTAAACTCGGGGAAGTCCTAATCCTTTTATCAATTGGGCAATCGCATTCAGAGAGGACCAAAGATGGCAGGCAGGTTTAGCAAGCAGGGAAATATCACACTGGCGAAATAAGGAGCTGCTCATCTGAACTTGGCCTGAAGCACATTGATGGGGCACAACAGAGTGTTACACCCGACCTGAGAATCCTTGATGCGAGCAGGACATGGAAATGGACAGTGTTCTATCCACAACCCAAACCTGCCTCACCTGAATGAGGAAGAATGAATCAGCAGGTAAAGATAGATAACAGCTTTGGTGAGGTTGACTACTTTATCCCTCATCAGAGTCACTGGTGAGTTATTTGATGGGCCTTGTGACTGGAGCTTTATGTTTAATTGTTTGGCTATAACATGGCTCGATTGATCTTGTGATTTATTGGTGAATGAAATCTTTCTCTTCTGTGGGATCACAATTATATTGTTTGATTGCAACAAGCCGATTCATTGCACTGCTGAAAGAAAATGATGGCACTTAAAAGCTTTATGCGTTCGGACATGTGTTTTTGATTCTCATAACCCTGTGTCCTTGTCAATTCTTTACTTTAAAAAAAAACTTCCTCTCAAATAACTGCCTTTGGAGGACAAAGAAATTCCCTAAAAGGATGAATGCAAATTAATTGTGGATGTGGGTTCAAAGAGCGATCGTTTCAATTTATAACACCCATGTGGACCCAGAAACTGTGGAAAATAAAATTCCTTTTCATGCCGCTTGTATGATCTTGCAGCTGTGCAAGTCGGAATCATGTTCCCGAAGCTGCCACATCATCAGCCAGGATGCCGGGGTGATTACCAGATTAGGAGGCTGGCCTAGCACATTGGCACAGATACCAGGCTGCGCACAATGAACAGCGTCCTGACACAGATACCCGTCCATACACACTGCCCAGCATCTTGACACAGATACCAGTCCATACATAATGCCCAGCATCCTGAAACAGATACCGGTCCATACACACTGCCCACCATCTTCACACAGATACCAGTCCATACACACTGCCCATCATCCTGACACAGATATCGGTCCATACACACTGCCCATCATCCTGACACAGATACCAGTCCTTACACTGCCGAGCATCCTCACACAGATACCAGTCCGTACACACTGCCCAGCATCCTTACACAGATACCGGTCCATACACACAGCCCAGCATCCTGACACAGATACCAGTCCTTACACACTGCCCAGCATCCTCACATAGGTACCAGTCCATACACAATGCCCAGCATCCTGACACAGATACCAGTCCTTACTCACTGCCCATCATCCTCACACAGATACCGGTCCATACACACTGCACTGCATCCTGACACAGATACCAGTCCACACACACTGCCCATCATCCTCACACAGATACCAGTCCATACACACTGCCCAGCATCCTGACACAGATACCAGTCCATACACACTGCCCATCATCCTCACACAGATACCAGTCCATACACACTGCCCAACATCCTGACACAGATACCGGTCCATACATGCTGCGCTGCATCCTGACACAGATGCCAGTCCTAACACACTGCCCAGCAGCCTGGCACAGATACCAGGCACTACACACTACCCAGCAGACTGGCACAAATACCAGTCCATACACACAGCCCCGAATCCTGACACAGATAATGGTCCATCCACACTGCCCATCATCTTGACACAGATACCGATCCATATTCGCTGCCCAGATTCCTGAAACAGATACCAACCAAACACACTGACCATCATCTCAACACAGATACCAGGCCCTACACACTGCCCACCATCCTGACAAAGGTAACAGATCATACACACTGCCAAGCACCCTGAGACAGGTACCATATCCTACACAGTGCCCAGCATTCTGACACAGATACCAGACCATACAAACTGCTCAGCATCCATTCACAGATACCAGTCCATGCACACTGCTCAGCATTCTGACAAATAACGGTCCATACACACTGCGCAGCATCCTGACACAGATACCGGTCCATGGACAATACCCAGCATCCTAACACAGATACCAGTCCGTGCACACTGCGCAGCACCCTAACACAGATACCGGTCCATACACACTGCACAAATCCTGACACACATACGAGTCCATACACACTGCCCAGATTCCTGAAACAGATACCAACCAAACACACTGACCATAATCTCGACACAGATATCCGTCCATACACACTGCCCAGCATCCTGACACAGATGCCAGTATATACACACTGACCAGCATCCTGACACAGTTACCAGTCCATACAGACTGCACAGCATCCTGACTCAGATATCAGTCCATACACACTGCCCAGCAACTAGAAACAGATACCAGTCCGGAAACACTTGCCCAAAATCCTGACACAGATACCGGTCCATACACACTGCCCATCATCCTGACACAGATACCGGTCCATACACACTGCGCAGCATCCTGACACAGGTACGAGTCAATACACACTGACCCGATTCCTGAAACAGATACCAGTCCATGCACACTAATGAGCATCCTGACATAGATATCGGTCCATACACAATGCCCAGCATCCTGACACAGATATCACTCTATACACAATGCTCAAAATCCTGACACAGATGCCAGCCTATACACACTGCGCAGCATCCTGACACAGGTACAAGTCAATACACACTGCCCAGATTCCTGACACATATGCCAGACCAGACACTCTGCCCATCATCTCGACACAGATACCAGTCCATACACACTGTTCAGCATCCTGACACAGACAACAGGGCATACACATTGCCCAACATCCTGACATAGATACCAGTCCATACACACTCCCGAGCATCCCGACAGAGATACCGGACCATACACACTCCCGAGCATCCCGACAGAGATACCGGTCCATACACACTCCCGGGCATCCCGACAGAGATACCAGACCATACACACTCCCGAGCATCCCGACGAGATACCGGTCCATACACACACCCGAGCATCCCGACAGAGATACCGGTCCATACACACTCCCGAGCATCCTGACACGGGTACAAGTCAATACACAATGCCCAGATTCCTGAAACAGATACCATAACAGACACACTGCCCATCATCTCGACACAGATACCAGCCCCTACACACTGCTCAGCATTCTGATACAGATACCGGTCCATAGACACCGCCCAGATTCCAGAAATAGATACCAGACCAAACACACTGACCATTATCTCGACATAGATATCAGTACATACACAATGCCCAGCATCCTGACACAGATACCAGTCTATAAACACTGACCAGAATCCTGACACAGATACCGGTCCATACACACGCCCACATTCCTGAAACAGATACCAACCAAACATACTGACCATCATCTCGACACGGATACCAGGCCCTACACACTGCCCACCATCCTGACACAGGTAACAGATCATACCAAGTGCCCAGCATTCTGACACAGAAACCAGACCATACAAACTGCTCAGCATCCATTCACAGATACCAGTGCATACACACTGCTCAGCATTCTGACAGATACCGGTCCATACACACTACCCAGCATCCTGGCACAGATACTGGTCCAGACACATTACCCAGCATCCTGACATAGCTGTCGGTCCATACACGCTGTGCAGCATCCTGACACAGATACCAGTCAATGCACACTCCCAAGCATCCTGACACAGATACCGGTCCAAACACTCTCCCGAGCATCCTGTTACAAACACGTGTCCATACTCATTGCCCAGATTCCTGAAACAGATACCACCCCAGACACACTGCCCATCATCTTGACACAGTTCCAGGGCATACACACTGCCGAGAATCCTGACATATATAACTGGTCCATCCACAGACACAAATCCCGACAGAGATACCAGTCCATACACACTCCCGAGCATCCTGATACAGAAACCGGTCCATACACACTGCCCATCATCCTGACATAGATACTGCTCCACACACAGTGCCCTGCATCCTGACAGAGATACCAGTCCATACATAATGCCCAGCATCCTGACACAGATACCGGTCCTTACACATGGCACTGCATCCTGACACAGAGACCAACCCATAAACAGACATGACAGATTAACAAGCATCTTCCAAAGATAACCAGTCGATAAACACTGATCAGTACATGACACAGATACAAGTCCATACACACTGCCCAATTACTGACACAGATACCAGTCCATACACACTGCCCATCATCCTCACACAGATACCAGTCCTTACACACTGAACATCATCCTGACATAGATACCGATCCATACATACTGCCCATCATCCTGACACTATTTTGGTCCATACACTATGCACAGCATCGTGACACAGATACCAGTCCTTACACACTGAACATCATCCTGACACAGATACCGGTCCATACACAGTGCGCACCATCCTAACACAGATACCGATCCATACACACTGCACAAATCCTGACACAGATACGAGTCCATACACTGCCCAGATTCCTGAAACAGATACTAGCCAAACACACTGACCATCATCTCGACACAGATATCAGACCATACACAAGGCCCAGCATCCTGACAGATACCGGTCCAAACACACTGCCCAGCATCCTGACACAGATACCGGTCCATACACAAAGCCCAGCATCCTGAAACAGATGCCGGTCCATACACACTGCCCAGCAACTAGACACAGATACCAGTCCGGAAACACTTGCCCAAAATCCTGACACAGATACCGGAGCATACACACTGCGCAGCATCCTGACACAGATACCGGTCCTTACACACTGCGCAGCATCCTGACACAGGTATGAGTCAACACACACTGCCCAGATTCCTGAAACAGATACCAGTCCATACACACTCCCAAGCATCCTGACACAGATACTAGTCCATAAACACTATCGAGCATCCTGACACAGATATCAGTCCGTACACAATGCCCAGCATCCTGACACCGATATTGTTCCATACACAATGCTCAGCAACTTGACACAGATACCAGTCTACACACGCTGCAAAACATCCTGACATAGCTACCGGTCCATACACACTCCCAAGCATCCTGACCCTGATACCGGTCCATACAAATTGTCAGCATCCTGACACAGAGCCCAGTCCATACATACTGACCAGCATCCTGACACAGATACCGGTCCATACACACTGACCAGCATCCTGACACAGATACCCATCAATAAACATTACCGAGCATCCTGATACAGATACGAGTCCACACACACTACCCAGATTCCTGAAACAGATACCAGATGAGACACACACTGCACAACACCTCGACACAGATACCAGTCCATACACACTACCCAGCATCCTGACACAGCTATCGGTCCATACACACTGTGCAGCATCCTGACACAGATACCGGTCCATACAATCTCCCGAGCATCCTGATACAGTCACGTGTCCATACTCGTTGCCCAGATTCCTGAAACAGAGACCACTCCAGACACACTGCCCATCATCTCGACACAGATACCAGAGCCTACACACTGCCGAGCATCCTGGCACAGATACCAGTCCATACACACTGTTCATCATCCTGACACAGATACTGGTCCATCCACACTGCCCAAATCCTGACACAGATACCAGTCCATACACACTCACGAGCATCCTGATACAGAAACCTGTCCATACACAGTGCCCATCATCCTGACATAGATACCGGTACTTACACACTGCCCTGCATCCTGACAGAGATACCAGTCCATACACACTGCCCATCATCTTCACATAGATACCGGTCCTTACACATGGCCCTGCATCTTGACACAGAGACCAACCCATAACACTGGTCAGCATCCAGATACATATACCAGGCATGACAAACTACATAGCATCTTCCAAAGATAAACAGTCGATAAACACTGCTCAGTACCTGACACACATACCAGTCCATACACACTGCCCAGCAGACTGACACAAATACCAGTCCATACACGCTACCCCGATTCCTCAGACAGATACCGGTCCAAAGACACTGCCCAGAAATCCTGACACAGATACCAGTCCATACACACTGCCCTGAATCATCACACAGATACCGGTCCATACACACTGCCCCGAATCCTGACACAGATACCAGTCCATCCACACTTGCCCAAAATCCTGACACAGATACCGGTGCATACACACTGCCCACCATCCTGACACAGGTACCATATCCTACACAGTGCCCAGCATTCTGACACAGATATCAGTCCATACACTATGCACAGCATCCTGACACAGATACCAGTCTACACACTCCACCGCATCCTGACACAGATACCAATCCATACACACTGCCCAAATCCTAACACAGATACCAGTCTATGCACTCTGTGGAGCACCCTAACACAGATACCGGTCCATACACACTGCCCAGCATACTGAAACAGATACCAGACCAAACACTCTGACCATCATCTCAACACAGATATCAGTCCATACACAATGCCCAGCATCCTGACATGGATACCAGTCCATACACACTGCGCTGATTCCTGAAACAGATACCAACCAAACACACTGACCATCATCTCAACACGGATACCAGGCCCTACACACTTCCCAGATCCTGACACAGATACCATTCCATACACACTGCCCACCATCCTGACACAGTTACCGGTTCATACACAATGGCCAGCTTCATAACACAGATATATTGTCCATACACACTGCCCAGCATCCTAACACAGATATCAGACCGTGCACACTGCGTAGCTCCCTAACACAGATACTAATCCATACACACTGCACAAATCCTGACATAGATATGAGTCCATACACACTGCCCAGATTCCTGAAACAGATACCAGCCAAACACACTGACCATCATCTCGACACAGATATCAAGCCATACACAATGCCCAGCATCCTGACACAGATACCGGTCCATACACACTGCCCAGCATCCTGACACAGATACAGGTCCATACACACTGCCCAGCATCCTGACACAGATACCAGTCCATACACACTGCCCAGCATCCTGACACAGATACCGGTCCATACACACTGCCCAGATTCCTGAAACAGATACCGGTGCATACACACTGCCCAGCATCCTGACACAGATACCGGTCCATACACACTGCCCAGCATCCTGACACAGATACCGGTCCATACACACTGCCCAGATTCCTGAAACAGATACCGGTGCATACACACTGCCCAGATTCTTGAAACAGATACCGGTGCATACACACTGCCCAGATTCCTGAAACAGATACCGATGCATACACACTGCCCAGCATCCTGACACAGATACCGGTCCATACACACTGCCCAGATTCCTGAAACAGATACCTGTGCATACACACTGCCCAGCATCCTGACACAGATACCGGTCCATACACACTGCCCAGCATCCTGACACAGATACCGGTCCATACACACTGCCCAGATTCCTGAAACAGATACCGGTGCATACACACTGCCCAGATTCCTGACACAGATACCGGTGCATACACACTGCCCAGATTCCTGAAACAGATACCGGTGCATACACACTGCCCAGCATCCTGACACAGATACCGGTGCATACACAGTGCCCAGATTCCTGAAACAGATACCGGTGCATACACACTGCCCAGATTCCTGAAACAGATACCGGTGCATACACACTGCCCAGCATCCTGACACAGATACCGGTGCATACACAGTGCCCAGATTCCTGAAACAGATACCAACCAAACACACTGACCATCATCTCAATACAGATACCAGGCCCTACACACTGCCCAACATCCTGACACAGGTACCATATCCTACACAGTGCCCAGCATTCTGACACAGATACCAGACCATACACACTGCTCAGCATCCATTCACAGATACCAGTGAATACACACTGCCCAGCATTCTGACAGATACTGCTCCATACACACTGCCAAGCATTCTGACATAGATACCAGACCATACAAACTGCTCAGCATCCATTCACAGATAACAGTGCATACACACTGCCAAGCACTCTGACACAAATACCGGTCCATACACAATGGCCAGCATCATGACACAGATATATTGTCCATACACACTGCCCAGCATCCTAACAGAGATATCAGTCCGTGAACACTGTGCAGCACCCTAAAACAGATACCGGTCCATATGCCCTGCCCAGCATCCTGACACAGATACCAGTCCATACACACTGCCCATCATCCTCACACAGATACCGGTCCTTACGCACGGCCCTGCATCCTGACACAGATACCAGTCCATACACATTGCCCAGCTTCCTGACACAGCTATCAGACCCTATAAACTGCCCAGCAAATTGATAGATATTGGTCCATACACAGTGCCCAGCATTCTGACACAGATACCAGGCCATACAAACTGTTCAGCATCCTGACACAGATACCGGTCCATACCCAATGGCCAGCATCATGACACAGATATATTGTCCATACACACTCCAGAGCATCCTGATACAGACACTTGTCCATACTCATTGCCCAGCTTCCTGAAACAGATACCACCCCAGACACACTGTCCATCATCTCGACACAGATACCAGGCCCTACACACTGCTCAGCATTCTAATAGACGCCAGTCCATACACACTGCCCATCATCCTGACACAGATACTGGTCCATCCACACTGCCCAAATCCTGACACAGATACCAGTCCATACACACGGCCCAAATCCTGACACAGATACCGGTCCATACACACTCCCGAGCATCCTGACACAGATACCAGTCCATACACACGGCCCAAATCCTGACACAGATACCGGTCCATACACACTCCCGAGCATCCTGACACAGAAACCTGTCCATACACACTGCCCATCATCCTGACTTAGATACCGGTACTTACACACTGCCCTGCATCCTGACACAGATACCAGTCCATACACAGAGGTAAAAACAAAAAAACTGCGGATGCTGGAAATCCAAAACAAAAACAGAATTACCTGGAAAAACTCAGCAGGTCTGGCAGCATCGGCGGAGAAGAAAAGAGTTGACGTTTCAAGTCCTCATTTCTCCAACAACTCATCGGCACCAACACCCACCTAGGACCCTCCACCCCTGCCTGTCCCTCCGTCCCCACCCCATCTTCCAATCCCAGCCCCAGCCGTGTATTCATTATACCCCCTGACCTTCCCCTCTCCGATGCTGAACGTTCAGTGCTCAGCAAAGGACTAAATTTCATACCCTTACGCCCTCACCTCAATGAATTTCGGGCTCGGCATGATGCTGAACTCTTCTTCCTCCGTCTTTGTCTCCGTGCTCACTTCTTTGGGCAGGAGTCCTCTCCCCATTCAACGGATCCTTTAACCCACCTCCAATATTCTCCCTCCACCTGGACCCCTCCCTCTGGATTCTTACCTTCTCTTGATCTTTTCATTGAGAACTGTCGGCGCGACATTAGTCGTCTCAATTTCTCTGCTCCTCTCACCCATTCTAATCTCTCTCTCTCTGAATTTACTGCACTCCATTCTCTCAGGTCCAACCCTAACATCGTCATCAAACCCGCTGACAAGGGTGGTGCTGTTGTTGTCTGGCGCACTGACCTTCAACTGGCTGAGCGTCAACTCGCAGACACTTCCTCCTACCTCTCCCTGGACCATGACACCACCACTGAACATCAAGCCATTGTTTCCACGACTGTCACTGACCTCATCTCCTCTGGGGATCTTCTGCCCACAGCTTCCAACATGACAGTCGCCCAACCTTGGATGGCCGGCTTCTACCTCCTACCTAAAATCCACAAACAGAACTGTTCCGGTAGACCGATCGTCTCAGCTTGCTTCTGTCCCACAGAACTCATTTCTCGTTATCTTGACTCCCTTCTCTCTCCCCTTGTCCAGTCCCTTCCCACCTACATCCGTGATTCCTCTGACACCTTACGCCACATCAACAATTTCCAGTTCCCTGGACCCAACCGCTTCCTCTTCACCATGGACGTCCAATCCCTCTACACCTCCATCCCCCACCAGGATGGTCTGAGGGGCCTTAGCTTCTTCCTCGAACAGAGGCCCGAACAATCCCCATCCACCACTACTCTCCTCCGCCTGGCTGAACTTGTTCTCACGCTGAACAATTTCTCCTTCAACTCCTCTCACTTCCTCCAAATAAAAGGTGTGGCTATGGGTATCCTCATGGGCCCCAGCTATGCCTGTCTCTTTATGGGGTATGTGGAAAATTCCTTGTTCCAGTCCTACTCAGGCCCCCTCCCACAACTCTTTCTCCGGTACATCGATGATTACTTCGGTGCTGCTTCGTGCTCTCGTCGGGACTTGGAAAAATTTGTTAATTTTGCTTTCAATCTCCACCCCTCAATCATTTTCACGTGGTCCATCTCTGACACTTCCCTTCCCTTCCTTGACCTCTCTGTCTCAATCTCTGGTGATAGACTGTCCACCAATATCCATTACAAGCCTACCGACTCCCACAGCTACCTTGACTACAGCTCCTCACACCCCGCTTCCTGTAAGGACTCCATCCCACTCTCTCAGTTTCTTCGCCTCCGTTGCATCTGTTCTGGTGATGCTACCTTCAAAAACAGTTCCTCTGACATGTCCTCCTTCTTCCTTAACCGAGGTTTTCCACCCAAGGTCGTTGACAGGGCCCTCAACCGTGTCCGGCCCATCTCCCGCACATCCGCCCTCACGCCTTCTCCTCCCTCCCAGAAACATGATAGGGTCCCCCTTGTCCTCACTTATCACCCCACCAGCCTTTGCATTCAAAGGATCATCCTCCGCCATTTCCGCCAACTCCAGCATGATGCCACCACCAAACACATCTTCCCTTCACCCCCACTGTCGGCATTCCGTAGGGATCGTTCTCTCCGGAACACCCTGGTCCACTCCTCCATCACCCCCTACTCCTCAACCCCCTCCTATGGCACCACCCCATGCCCACGCAAAAGATGTAACACCTGCCCCTTCACTTCTTCTCTCCTCACCGTCCAAGGGCCCAAACACTCCTTTATAGTGAAGCAGCATTTCACTTGCATTTCCCCCAACTTAGTCTACTGCATTCGTTGCTCCCAATGTGGTCTCCTCTACATTGGAGAGACCAAACGTAAACTGGGCGACCACTTTGCAGAACACCTGCAGTCTGTCTGCAAGAATGACCCAAACCTCCCTGTCACTTGCCATTTTAACACTCCACCCTGCTCTCTTGCCCACATGTCTGTCCTTGGCTTGCTGCATTGTTCCAGTGAAGCCCAACGCAAACTGGAGGAACAGCACCTCATCTTCCGACTAGGGACTTTACAGCCTTCCTGATGGAATATTGAATTCAACAACTTTAGGTCTTGAGCTCCCTCCTCCATTCCTACCGCCTTTCTGTTTCTTCTCCCTTCCTTTTGTTTTTTCCAATAAATTATATAGATTTTTCTTTTCCCACCTATTTCCATTATTTTTAAATATTTTTAAATCTTTTATGCTCCCCCCACCCCGACTAGAGCTATACCTTGAGTGTCCTACCATCCATTCTTAATTAGCACATTCATTTAGATATACATCACCAACTTCAACACCTCTGTGTTCTTTTGTTCTGTTGTCTGTGACATCTTTTGATGATCTGCTTCTATCACTGCGTGTTTGTCCCTACAACCACACCAACCCCCTCCACTTCTCTCCCCCAACCCAAACCACGCCTCCACCCCACACACCTTAAACCAGCTTATATTTCACCCCTTTCTTGGATTCACTCAGTTCTGTTGAAGGGTCATGAGGACTCGAAACGTCAACTCTTTTCTTCTCCGCTGATGCTGCCAGACCTGCTGAGTTTTTCCAGGTAATTCTGTTTTTGTACCAGTCCATACACACTGCCCATCATTCTCACACAGATACCGATCCTTACACATGGCACTGCTTCTTGACAGTGTTACCGGTCCTTACACACGGCCCTGCAACCTGACACAGAGACCAACCCATAAACGCTGGTCAGCATCCGGATACATATACCAGACGTGACAGACTACCCAGCATCTTTCAAAGATAACCAGTCGATAAACACTGCTCAGTACCTGACACACATACCAGTCCATACACACTGTCCAGCAGCCCGGCACAGATACAAGGGCCTACACACTGTCCAGCATCCAGAAACAGATACCAGGCCCTAGGCACTATCCAGCAGCCTGACACAGATATCAGTCCATACACACTGCCCAGCAGCCCGGCACAGATACAAGGGCCTACACACTGTCCAGCATCCGGAAACAGATACCAGGCCCTAGGCACTATCCAGCAGCCTGACACAGATATCAGTCCATACACACTGCCCAGTAACTTGACACAGATACCAGTCCATGCACAGCACCCAAACTCCTATCACAGATACATGTCCATACTCGCTGCCCAGATTCCTGACACAGATACCAGACCAGACACACTGCCCATCATCTCACGCAGATACCAGGACCTACACACTGCCAAGCATCCTGACACAGGTACCAGATATACACACTGCCCATCATCCTGAGACAGATACCGGTCCTTACACACGGCCCTGCATCTTCACAGAGATACAGGTCCTTACACACGGCCCTGCATCCTGACACAGAGACCAACCCATAAACGCTGGTCAGCATCCGGATACATATACCAGACATCTTCCAAAGATAACCAGACGATAAACACTGCTCAGTACCTGACACACATACCAGCCCATACACACTGTCCAGCAGTCTGGCACAGATACCAGGCCCTACACACTGCCCAGCAGCAGACACTAATACCAGTCCATACACACTGCCCCTAATCCTCATACAGATACCGGTCCATATACACAGCCCTGAATCCTGACACAGGTACCAGTCCATACACACTGCCCAGCATCCTGACACAGAAACAGGTCCATACACACTGCCCCGAATCCTGACACAGATAACAGTCCATACACACTGCCCCAAATACTCACACAGATAATCCATACACACTGCCCCAAATCCTGAAACAGATACAAGTCCATACACACTGCCCCAAATGCAGACAGAGATACCAAGACCTATACACTACACAGCATCCTAACACACTTACCAGTCCATACAAACTCACGAGCATTGTGACACAGATACCAGTCCACACACTACCCCGAATCCTGACACAGATACCAGCCCATACACACTGTGCAGCAACCACACACTACTTTGGGTCCAGACACACTGTCCAGCATTCTGACACAGATACCAGCCCATACACACTGTGCAGCAACCAAACACTACTTTGGGTCCATACACACTGTCCAGCAACTTAACATCGATACCGGTCCATACACATTGCCCAGCATCTTGACACAGATATCGGCCATACACACTGCCCTGCATCATGAAACAGATACCAATCAATAGACACTACCCAGCATCTTGACACAGATACCAGTCCATACACACTGTGCAGCAACCAAACACTACTTTGGGCCCATAACCACTGTCCAGCAACTTAACACCGATACCAGTCCATACACACTGCCCAGCATCATGACACAGATACCAGTCAATAGACACTACCCAGCATCCTGACACAGATACCAGTCCATAAAAACACTGCGCAGCATCCTGACACAGATATCAGACCCTATAAAAAGCCCAGCAAACTGAGATAGATATCGGTCCATACACACTGCCAAGCACCCTGACACAGGTACCATATCCTACACAGCGCCCAGCATTCTGACACAGATACCAGGCCATACAAACTGCTCAGCATCCATTCACAGATACCAGTGCATACACACTGCTCAGCATTGTGACAGATACCAGTTCATACACACTGCGCTGCATCCTGACACAGATAACGGTCCATACACAATGGCCAGCATCATGACACAGATATATTGTCCATACACAATGCCCAGCAACCTGACACAGGTACCGGTCCATGCACTCGTCCAAGCATCCTGATACAGACACGTGTCCATACTCGTTGCCCAGATTCCTGAAGCAGATACCACGCCAGGCACACTGACCATTACCTCGACACAGATACCAGGGCCTACACACTGCCAAGCATCCTGAGACAGATACCAGACCGTACACACTGCTCAGCATTCTGATAGATGCCAGTCCATACACACTGCCCATCATCCTGACACAGATACTGGTCCATCCACACTGCCCAAATCCTGACACAGATACCAGTCCATACACACTCCCGAGCATCCTGATACAGAAACCAGTCCATACAAACTGCCCATCATCCACACACAGATAACGGTCCTTACACGTGGCACTGCCTCTTGACAGAGTTACCGGTCCTTACACACGGCCCTGCATCCTGACACAGAGACCAACCAAGAAATGCTGGTCAGCATCCGGATACATATACCAGACATGACAGACGATCCAGCATCTTCCAAAGATAACCAGTCGATTAACACTGCTCAATATCTGACACACATACCAGTCCATACACATTGTCCAGTAGCCTGGCACAGATACCGGTCCATACACACTGCCCCGAATCCTCACACAGATACCAGTCCATACAGACTGCCCAGCATCCTGACACTGAAACAAGTCCATACACACTGCCCCGAATCCTGACACAGATACCAGTCCATACACACTGCCACAAATCCAGACACAGATATCAATCCCTACACAGTACGCAGCATCCTAACACACTTGCCAGTCCATACAAACTAACGAGCATCTTGACACAGATACCAGTCCATACACACTGCCCAGCAGCTTGCACAGTTAACAGGCCCCACACATTGCCCCGAATCCTGACACAGATACGAGACCCAACACACTGCGCAGTATCCTGACACAGATACCGGTCCATACACAATGGCCAGCATCATGACACAGATACCAGTCAATGCACACTCCCAAGCATACTGACACAGATACCGGTCCATACACTCTCCCGAGCATTTTGATACAGACACGTGTCCATACTCGTTGCCCAGATTCCTGAAACAGATACCACCCCAGATACACTGCCCATCATCTCGGCACAGATACCACGGCCTACACACTGACCATCATCCTGGCACAGATACAGGTCCATACACACTGCCCCGAATACTCACACAGATACCAGTCCATACACATTGCCCAAAATCCTGACACAGATACCAGTCCATGCATATCACCCAAAATCCTGACACTGATACGTGTCCATACTCGCTGCCCAGATTCCTGACACAGATACCAGACCAGACACACTGCCCATCATCTCGACACAGATACCAGGCCCCTCACACTGCGTAGCATCCTGGCACAGATACGAGAACATGCACACTGCCCATCATCCTCACACAGATACCGGTCCTTACACACGGCCCTGCATCTTCACAGAGATACCGGTCCTTACATATGGCCCTGCATCCTGACACAGAGACCAACCCATAAACGCTGGTCCGCATCCGGATACATATACCAGACATGACAGACGTCCCAGCATCTTCCAAATATAACCAGTCGATAAACACTGCTCAGTACCTGGCACAGATACCGGTCCATACACACTGCCCAGCATCAGGAAACAGATACCAGGCCCTTCGCAGTATCCAGCAGCGAAACACTAATACCAGTCCATACACACTGCCCCGAATCCTCACACAGATACCAGTCCATACACACTGCCCCGAATCCTGACACAGAAACCAGTCCATACACACTGCCCTGAATGCTCACACAGAAACCAGTCCATACACACTGCCCCGAATCCTGACACAAATACCAGTCCATACACACTGCCCAGCAGCTTGGCACAGATAACAGGCCCCACACACTGCCTCGAATCCTGACACAGATATGAGACCCAACACACTGCGCAGCATCCTGACACAGATACCAGTCCATACACAATGCCAGCATCATGATACAGATACCAGTCTATACACACTGACCAGCATCCTGACATATATCGGTCCATACACACTCCCGAGCATCCTGACACAGATACCGGTCCATACACTCTCCCGAGCATCCTGATACAGACACGTGTCCATACTCATTGCCCAGAGTCCTGAAACAGATACCACCCCAGACACACTGCCCATCATCCTGACACAGATACTGGTCCATCCACACTGTCCAAATCCTGACACAGATACCAGTCCATACACACTCCCGAGCATCCTGATACAGAAGCCTATCCATACACACTGCCCATCATCCTCACACAGATATCGGTCCTTACATGTGGCACTGCCTCTTGACAGAGTTACCGGTCCTTAAACACGGCCCTGCATCCTGACACAGAGACCAACCCATAAATGCTGGTCAGCATCCGGAAACATATAGCAGACATGACAGACGATCCAGCATCTTCCAAATCAAACCAGTCGATAAACACTGGTCAGTACCTGACACACATACCAGTCCATACACACTGCCCAGCAGCCTGACACAGATACCAGGCCCTACACACTGCCCAGCATCCGGAAACAGATACCAGGCCCTAGGCACTATCCAGCATCCTGACACAGATATCAGTCCATACACACTGCCCAGCAACTTGTCACAGATACCCGTCCAGAAACACTTGCCCAAAATCCTGACACAGATACCAGTCCATGCATATCACCCAAAATCCTGACACTGATACGTGTCCATACTCGCTGCCCAGATTCCTGAAACAGATACCAGACCAGACACACTGCCCATCATCTCGACACAGATACCAGGCCCTACACACTGCGTAGCATCCTGGTACAGATACGAGAACATGCACACTGCCCATCATCCTGATACATTTACCAGTCCATACACACTGCCTATCATCCTGACACAGATACCAGAAGATACACACTTCCCATCATCCTCACACAGATACCGGTCCTTACACACGGCCCTGCATCTTCACAGAGATACTGGTCCTTACACATGACCCTGCATCCTGACACAGAGACCAACCCATAAACGCTGGTCAGCATCCGAATAAATATACCAGACATGACAGACAAGCCAGCATCTTCCAAAGATAACCAGTCGATAAACACTGCTCAGTACCTGACACACATACCAGTCCATACACACTGCCCAGCATCCGGGAACAGATACCAGGCCCTTCGCAGTATCCAGCAGCCAGACACTAATACCAGTCCATACACACTGCCCAGCAGCCTGGTACAGATACCAGGCCCCACACACTGTCCAGCAGCCTGGCACAGATACCAAGACCTACACACTGCCCAGCATCAGGAAACAGATACCAGGCCCTACACACTGCCCAGCATCCGGGAACAGATACCAGGCCCTTCGCAGTATCCAGCAGCCAGACACTAATACCAGTCCATACACACTGCCCCGAATCCTGACACAGAAACAGGTCCATACACACTGCCCCGAATCCTGACACAGAAACAGGTCCATACACACTGCCCCGAATCCTGACACAGATACCAGTCCATACAGACTGCGCCAAATCGTAACACAGATAACAGTCCATACACACTGCCCCGAATCCTGAAACAGATACCATTCCATAAACAATGCCCCGAATCCAGACACAGATACCAAGCCCTACACAATATGTAGCATTATAATACACTTACCAGTCCATACATACTGCCCAGCATTCTGACACAGATACCAGCCAATACACACTGTGCAGCAACCAAACACTACTTTGGGTTCATATACACTGTCCAGCAACTTAACAATGATACCGGTCCATACACATTGCGCTGCATCCTGACACAGAAACAGGTCCATACACAATGGCCAGCATCATGACACAGATACCAGTCAATGCACATTCCCAAGCATCCTGACACAGATACCAGTCAATAGACACTACCCAGCATCCTGACACAGATATCAGACCCTATTAACTGCCCAGCAAACTGAGATAGATATCGGTCCATACACACTTCCAAGCACCCTGGCACAGTTACCATATCCTACACAGTGCCCAGCATTCTGACACAGATACTAGGCCATACAAACTGCTCAGCATCCATTCACAGAAACCAGTGCATACACACTGCTCAGCATCTGACAGAAACCGGTTCATACACACTGCGCAGCATCCTGACAAAGATACCGGTCCATACACAATGGCCAGCATCATGACACAGATATATTGTCCATACACATTGCCCAGCATCCTGACACAGATACCAGTCAATGCACACTCCCAAGCATCCTGACACAGATACCGGTCCATACACTCTCCAGAGCATCCTGACACAGACACATGTCCATACTCGTTGCCCAGATTCCTGAAACAGATACCACCCCTGACACACTGCCCATCATCTCGGCACAGATACCAGGGCCTACACACTGCAGAGCATCCTGACACAGATACCAGTCCATACACACTGCCCATCATGCTGACACAAATACTGGTCCATCCACACTGCTCAAATCCTGACACAGATACCAGTCCATACACACTCCTGAGCATCCTGATACAGAAACCTGTCCATACACACTGCCCATCATCCTGACATCGATACCGGAACTTACACACTGCCCTGCATCCTGACACAGATACCAGTCCATACAAACTGCCCATCATTCTCACACAGATACCGCTCCTTACACATGGCACTGCCTCTTGACAGAGTTACCGGTCCTTACACATGACCCTGCATCCTAACACAGAGACCAACCCATAAACACTGGTCAGCATCCGAATAAATATACCAGACATGACTGACGACCCAGCATCTTCCAAAGATAACCAGTCGATAAACACTGATCAGTACCTGACACAGATACCAGTCCATACACACTGCCCCGAATCCTGATAGAGATACCAAGCCCTACACACTACGCATCATCCTAACACACTTACCAGTCCATACAAACTCACGAGAATCATGAAACAGATACCAGTCCATACACACTGCACAGCCGCTTGGCACAGATACCAGGCCCCACACACTGCCCCGAATCCTGACACAGATACCAGCCCATAAACACTGTGCAGCAATCAAACGCTACTTTGGGTCCATACACAGTGTCCAGCAACTTAACACCGATACCGGTCCATACACATTGCCCATCATCCTGATACAGAAACCTGTCCATACACACTGCCCATCATCCTGACACAGATACCAGAACATAGACACTGCCCATCATTCAGACACAGATACCGGTCCATACACACTGCCCATCATCCCAACACAGTTACCGGTCCTTACACACTGCCCATCAACCTGACACAGATATCAGAACATACACACTGCCCATCATTCAGACACAGATACTGGTCCTTACATACAGCCCTGCATCCTGACACAGAGACCAGCCCATAAATGCTGGTCAGCATCCGGATACATATACCAGACGTGACAGACGACCCAGCATCTTCCAAAGATAACCAGTCGATAAACACTGCTCAGTACATGTCCAGCAGCCTGGCACGGATACCAGGCCCTACACACTGTCCAGAAGCCAGACACTAATACCAGTCCATACACACTGCCCCAAATCCTGACACAGATACCAGTCCATACAAACTGCCGCGAATCCTCACACAGATACTGTTCCTTACACACGGCCCTGCATCCTGACACAGAAACAGGTCCATACACACTGCCCCGAATCCTGAAACAGATACCAGTCCATACACACTGCACAGCAGCTTGGCACAGATACCAGGCCCCACACACTGCCCCGAATCCTGAAAAAGATACCAGTCCATACACACTGCACAGCAGCTTGGCACAGATACCAGGCCCCACACACTGCCCCGAATCCTGACACAGATACCAGTCAATAGACACTACCCAGCATCCTGATACACACACTGTGCAGCATCCTGACACAGATATCAGACCCCATAAACTGCCCAGCAAACTGAGATAGATATCGGTCCATACACACTGCCGAGCATCCTGACACAGATACTGGCCCACCCTCATGTCCCAAATCCTGACACAGATACCAGTCCATACACACTCCTGAGCATCCTGATACAGAAGCCTGTCCATACACACTGCCCATCATCCTGACATTGAATACCTGTATTTACACACTGCCCAGCAACCTGACACAGATACCAGGTCCTACACACTGCTCATCATCCTGACACAGATACCGGTCCATACACACTGCCCAGCATCCTGACATTGAATACCGGTATTTACACACTGCCCAGCAACTTGACACAGATACCAGTCCAGAAACACTTGCCCAAAATCCTGACACAGATACCGGTCCACACACACTGCCCATCAACCTGACACAGTAAAAGGTCCATGCACAGCACCCAAAATCCTGACACAGATACGTGTCCATACTCGCTGCCCAGATTCCTGAAACAGATACCAGACCAGACACACTGCCCATCATCTCGACACAGATACCAGGCCCTACACACTGCGTAGCATCCTGACACAGATACCGGTCCATACACACTGCCCAGCATCCTGACACAGATACCGGTCCATACACACTGCCCAGCATCCTGACACAGATACCGGTCCATATACTCTGCCCATCATCCTGACACAGACACGGATCCATACACACGGCCCTACATCCTGACACAGAGACCAACCCATAAATGCTGGTCAGCATCCGGATACATATACCAGACATGACAGACGACCCAGCATCTTCCAAATATAACCAGTCGATAAACACTGCTCAGTACATTAGACACATACCAGTCCATACACGCTACCAAGCAGCCTGGCACCGATACCAGGCACTACACACTGTCCAGAAGCCTGGCACAGATACCAGGTCCTACACACTGCCCAGCATCCGGAAACAGATACCAGGCCCTTCACAGTAATCAGCAGCCAGACACTAAAACCAGTCCAAACACACCGCCCCGAAACCTCACACAGATACCACTCCATACACACTGCCCCGAATCCTGGAACAGATACCATTCCATAAACACTGCCCCAGATAACAGGCCCTACACATTACACAGCATCCAAACCAGTCCATACAAACTCACGAGCATCATGACACAGATACCAGACCATACACACTGCCTAGCAGAGTGACACAGACACCAAGCCCCACACACTGCCCAGCATCCTGACACAGATAACAGACCCAACACACTGCCCAGCATTCTGACATGGAAACCAGCCCATACACACTGTGCAGCAACCAAACACTACTTTGGGTTCATACACACTGTCCAGCAACTTAACACTGATACCGGTCCATACACATTGCGCAGCATCCTGACACAGATACCAGTCAATAGACACTACCCAGCATCCTGACACAAATACCGGTCCATACACATTGCGCAGCATCCTGACACAGATACCAGTCAATAGACACTACCCAGCATCCTGACACAAATACCGGTCCATACACATTGCGCAGCATCCTGACACAGATACCAGTCAATAGACACTACCCAGCATCCTGACACAGATACCGGTCCATACACATTGCGCAGCATCCTGACACAGATACCAGTCAATAGACACTACCCAGCATCCTGACACAGATACCAGTCCATACACACACTGCGCAGCATCCTGATACAGATATCAGACCCTATAAACTGCCCAGCAAACTGAGATAGATATCGGTCCATACACACTGCCAAGCACCTTAACACAGGTTGCATATCCTACACAGTGCCCAGCATTCTGAAACAGATACCAGGCCATACAAACTGCTCAGCATCCATTCACAGATACCAGTGCATACACACTGCTCAGCATTGTGACAGATACCGGTTCAAACACACTACGCAGCATCCTGACACAGATACCGGTCCATACACAATGGCCAGCATCCTGACACAGATACCAGTCAATGCACACTCCCAAGCCTCCTGACACAGATACCGGTCCATACACTTTCACGAGCATCCTGATACAGACACGTGTCCATACTCGTTGCCCAGATTCCTGAAACAGATACCAGCCCAGACACACTGCCCATCATCTCGACACAGATGCCAGGGCCTACACATTGCTGAGCATCCTGACACAGATACCAGACCATACACCCTCGAGCATCCTGATACAAGAACCTATCCATACACACTGCCCATCATCCTCACACAGATACCGGTCCTTACACGTGGCACTGCATCCTGACACAGAAACCAAACCATAAACGCTGGTCAGCATCTGGATACATATACCAGACATGACAGACGACCCAGCATCTTCCAAAGATAACCATTCGATAAACACTGCTCAGTACCTGACACACATTTCAGTCCATACATGCTGTCCAGCAGCCTGACACAGATACCAGGCCCTACACACTGCCCAGCATCCGGAAACAGATACCAGGCCCTAGGCACTATCCAGCATCCTGACACAGATATCAGTCCATACACACTGCCCATCATCCTGACACAGATACCGGTCCATGCAAAGCACCCAAAATCCTGACACAGATACGTGTCTATACTCGCTGCCCAGATTCCTGAAACAGATACCACCCCAAACACATTGCCCATCATTTCGATGCAGATACCAGGCCTTACACACTGCCCATAATCCTGATACAGATACCGGTCCATACACACTGCCCATCATCCTGACACAGTTACCAGTCCATACACACAACCCATCATCCTGACACAGTAAACTGCCCAGCAAACTGAGATAGATATCGGTCCATACACACTGCCAAGCACCATGACACAGGTACCAAATCCTACACAGTGGCCAGCATTCTGACACAGATACCAGGCCATACAAACTGCTCACCATCCATTCACAGATACCAGTGCATACACACTGCTCAGCATTCTGACAGATATCGGTTCATACACACCACGCAGCACCTTGACACAGATATTGGTCCATATACAATGGCCAGCATCATGACACAATATATTGTCCATACAAAATGCTCAGCCTCCTGACACAGATACCAGTCAATGCACACTGCCGAGCAGCCTGGCACAGATACAAGGCCCTACACACTGTCCAGCAGCCTGACACAAATACCAGTCAATGCACACTGCCCCGAATCCTCACACAGATACTGGTCTATACTTACTGCCCCAAATCATGACACACATACCAGTCCATATGCACTGCCCTGAATCCTGACACAGATACCAGTCCACACACACTGCCCCGAATCCTGAAACAGAAACCATCCAATACACACTGCCCCGAATCCACACACAGATACCAGGCCCTACACACTACGCAGCATCCTAACATACTTACCAGTCCATACAAACCCACGAGCATCATGACACAGATACCAGGCCCCACACACTGCCCCGAATCCTGACACAGATAAGAGACCATACACACTGCCCAGCATTCTGACACAGATACCAGCACATACACACTGTGCAGCAACCAAACACTACTTTGGGTCCATACACACTGTCCAGCAACTTAACAACGATACCAGTCCATACATACTGCCCAGCATCCTGACACAGAAACAGGTCCATACACACTGCCCCGAATCCTGACACAGATATGAGACCATACATACTACCCTGCATTCTGACACAGAAACCAGTCTATACACACTGTGCAGCAACCAAACACTACTTTGGGTCCATACCCACTCTCCAGCAACATAACAACGATACCGGTCCATACACATAGTGTTGCATCATGACACAGATACCAGTCAATAGACACTACCCAGCATCCTGACACAGATACCAGTCCGTGCACACTGCACAGCACCGTAACACCGATACCGGTCCATACACCCTGCACAAATCCTGACACAGATACGAGTCCATACACACTGCCCAGATTCCTAAAACAGATACCAACCAAACACACTGACCATCATCTGGACACAGATATCAGTCCGTACACAATGCCCAGCATCCTGACACAGATGCCAGTCTATACACACTGACCAGCATCCTGACACATATCGGTCCATACACACTCCCGAGCATCCTGACACAGATACCGGTCCATACACACACTGAGCTTCCTGAAAGAGGTACGAGTCAATACACTCTGCCGAGATTACTGAAACAGATACCAGACCAGACACACCGCCCATCTTCTCAACACAGATACCAGGCCCTACACACTGCCCATCATCCTGATACAGATACCGGTCCATACACACTGCCCATCATCCTGACACAGTTACCGGTCCATACACACGGCCCATCATCCTGATACAGTTAACTGCCCAGCAAACTGAGATAGATATCAGTCCATACACACTGCCAAGCACCCTGACACAGGTACCATATCCTACGTAGTGCCCAGCATTCTGACACAGATACCAGGCCATACAAACTGCTCACCATCCATTCATGGTTACCAGTACATACACACTGCTCAGCATTCTGACAGATACTGGTTCATACACACTGCACAGCATCTTGACACAGATATTGGTCCATATACAATGGCCAGCATCATGACACAGATATATTGTCCATACAGAATGCTCAGCATCCTGACACAGATACCAGACCATACACACTGCCAAGCATCCTGGCACAGATACCAGACCATACACACTGCTCAGCATTCTGATAAATGCCAGTCCATACACACTGACCATCATCCTGACACAGATACTGGTCCATCCACACTGCCCAAATCCTGACAAAGATACCAGTCCATACATGCTCCCGAGCATCCTGATACAGAAACCAGTCCATACACACTGCCCATAATCCTCACACAGATACCAGTCCTGACACATGGCACTGCCTCTTGACAGAGTTACCGGTCCTTACACACGGCCCTGCATCCTGACACAGAGACCAACCCATAAACGCTGGTCAGCATCCGGATACATATACCAGACATGACAGACGACCCAGCATCTTCCAAATCTAACCAGTCGATAAACACTGCTCAGTACCTGACACAGATACCAGGCACTATACACTGTCCTGAATCCTGACACAGATACGAGACCATGCATGCTGCCCAGCATTCTGATACAGATCCCAGCCAATACACACTGTACAGCAACCAAACACTACTTTGGGTCCATACCCACCATCCAGCAACATAACACCAATACCGGTCCATACACATTGTGCAGCATCATGGCACAGATACCAGTCAATAGATACTACCCAGCATTCTGACACAGATACCAGACCGTACACACTGCTCAGCATTCTGATAGATGCCAGTCCATACACACTGCCCATCATCCTGACACAGATACTGGTCCTTACACATGGCCCAATTACTGACAAAGATACCAGTCCATACACGCTCCCGAGCATCCTGATACAGAAACCTGTCAATACACACTGCCCATCATCCACACACAGATACCACTGCTTACACACGGCCCTGCATCCTGACACAGAGACCAACCTATAATCCGCATCCGGATACATATACCATACATGACAGACGACCCAGCATCTTCCAAAGATAACCAGTCGATAAACACTGCTCAGTACCTGACATAGACACCAGTCCATACACACTGTCCAGCAGCCTGGCACAGATATCAGGCCCTACACATGGCCCCGAATCCTGACACAGATACGAGACCATGCACACTGCCCAGCATTCTGATACAGATCCCAGCCAATACACACTGTGCAGCAACCAAACACTACTTTGGGTCCATACCCACCATCCAGCAACTTAACACCGATACCGGTCCATACACATTGCGCAGCATCATGACACAGATACCAGTCCATACACACACTGGGCAGCATCCTGACACAGATATCAGACCCTATAAACTGCCCAGCAAACTGAGATAGATATCGGTCCATACACACTGCACAGCACCCTGACACAGATACCGGTCCATACACACGGCCCGTCAGACTGACACAGTTACCGGTCCATACTCACTGTGCAGCATTCTAACACAGTGAACGGTCCATACACACTGCCCATCATCCTCACACAGGTACCGGTCCTTCCACAAGGCCCTGCATCTTCGCAGAAATACCGGTCCTTACATACGGCCCTGCATCCTGACACAGAGACCAACCCATAAATACTGGTCAGCATCCGGATCCACATACCAGACATGACAGATGACCCAACTCGCTGCCCAGATTCCTGAAACAGATACCACCCCAGACACATTGCCCATCATTTCAACGCAGATACCAGGCCCTACACACTGCCCATCATCCTGACACAGATACCGGTCTATACACACAGCCCATAATCCTGACACAGTTAACTGCCCAGCAAACTGAGATAGATATCGGTCCATACACACTGCCAAGTACCCTGACACAGGTACCATATCCTACACACTGTCCAGAATCCTGACACATATACTGGCCCACCCACACGTTCCAAATCCTGACACAGATACCAGTCCATACACACTCCTGAGCATCCTGATACAGAAGCCTGTCCATACAAACTGCCCATCATTCTCACACAAATACCGGTCTTTACACATGGCACTGCCTCTTGACAGAGTTACCGGTCCTTACACACGACCCTGCATCCTGACACAGAGACCAACCCATAAACGTTAGTCAGCATCTGGATACATATACCAGACATGACAGACGACCCAGCATCTTCCAAATATAACCAGTCAATAAACACTGCTCGGTACCTGACACACATACCAGACCCTACACACTGTCCAGCATCTTGACATAAATGCCAGTCCATACACACTGCCCCAAATCCTCACACAGATACTGGTCTATACTTACTACCCCAAATCCTGACACAGGTACCAGTCCATACACACTGCCCCAAATCCTGACACAGAAACAGGTCCATACACACTGCCCCGAATCCTGACACAGATACCAGTCCATACACACTGCCCTGAATCCTGACACAGATACCAGTCTATACACACTGCCCCATATCCTGACACAGGTACCAGTCCATACACACTGCCCCGACTCCGGACACAGATACCAGGCCATACATACTGCCCCAAATCCTCACACAGATACTAGTCCATACACACTGCCCCGAATCCTGAAACAGAAACCATTCCATACACACTGCCCCGAATCCACACACAGATACCAGGCCCTACACACTACACAGCATCCTAACACACTTAACAGTCCATACAAACCCATGAGCATCATGACACAGATACCAAGCCCCACACACTGCCCCGAGTCCTGACACAGGTAAGAGACCATACACACTGCCCAGCATTCTATCACAGAAACCAGTCCATACACACTGTGCAGCAACCATACTCTACTTTGGGTCCATACACACTGTCCAGCAACTTAACAATGATACTGGTCCATACATACAGCCCAGCATCCTGACACAGAAACAGGTCCATACACACTGCCCCGAATCCTGACACAGATACCAGTCCATACACACTGCCCCGAATCCAGACACAGATACCAGGCCACACACACTGCCCCGAATCCTGACACAGATATCAGGCCCTACACACTATGCAGCATCCTAATACACTTACCAATCCATACAAACTCACGAGCATCGTGACACAGATACCAGCCCATGTACACTGCCCAGCCACTTGGCACAGATACCAGGCCCCACACACTGCCCCGAATCCTGACACAGATATGAGACCATACACACTATCCTGCATTCTGACACAGAAACCAGTCCATACACACTGTGCAGCAACCAAACACTACTTTGGGTCCATACCCACTGTCCAGCAACTTAACATCGATACCGGTCCATACACATTGCCCAGCATCTCGACACAGATATCGGCCATACACACTGCACAGCACCGTAACACCGATATGAGTCCATACACACTGCACAAATCCTGAAACAGATACCAACCAAACACACTGACCATCATCTCAACACAGATATCAGTCCGTACACAATGCCCAGCATCCTGACACAGATGCCAGTCTATACACACTGACCGGCATCCTGATACATATCGGTCCATACACACTCCCGAGCATCCTGACACAGATATCGGTCCATACACACACCGAGCTTCCTGAAAGAGGTACGAGTCAATACACTCTGCCCAGATTACTGAAACAGATGCCAGACCAGACACACCGCCCATCTTCTCGACACAGATACCAGTCCATACACACTGACCAGCATCCTGACACAGATATCAGATACACACTGCCCAAATCCTGACACAGATACCAGTCCAAACACTGAATGCCATCCTGACTCTGATACCGGTCCATATACATTGGCCAGCATCTTGACACAAATATTGTTCCATGCACACTGCCCAGCATTCTGACACAGATACTAGTCCATACACATTACCCAACATCCTGACACAGACACCAGTCCATACACACTCCCGAGCATCCTGACACATATACCGGTCCATACACACTCCCGAAAATCCTGACACAGATACCTGTCCATACACTGCCCCAAGTCCTGACAAAGATACCGGTCCATACACACTCCTGAGCATCATGACACAGATACCAGTCCAGACACACTGGCCAGATTACTGAAACAGATACCAACCAAACACACTGACCATCATCTCAACACAGATACCAGGCCCTACACAGTGTCCACCATCCTGACACAGATACCAGACCATACACACTGCCAAGCACCCTGGCACAGGTACTATATCCTACACAGTGCCCAGCATTCTGACACAGATACCAGACCATACACACTGCGCAGCATCCTGATACAGATACCGGTCCATACACAATGCCCAGCAACCTGATACAGATATCAGTCTACACACTCCACAGCATCCTGATGCAGGTACTGGTTCATACACACTGCCCAGCATCCTAACACAGATACCAGTCCGTGCACACTGCACAGCACCCTAACACAGATACCGGTCCATACACACTGCACAAATCCTGACACAGATACGAGTCTATACACACTGCCCAGATTCCTGAAACAGATACCAACCAAACACACTGACCATCATCTTGACACAGATATCAGTCCATACACAATGCCCAGCATCCTGACACAGATGCCAGTCTATATGCACTGACCAGCATCCTGACACAGATACCGGTCCATACACACTCCTGAGCATCCTGACACAGATACCGGTCCATACACACACCAAGCATCCTGACACAGGTACAAGTCAATACACACTGCCCAGATTCCTGAAACAGATACCAGTCCATACACACTGCCCATCATCTCGACACAGGTACCAATCCATATACACTGACCAGCATTCTGACACAGATACCAGATACACACCGCCCAAATCCTGACACAGATACCAGTCCAGAAACACTAACCATCATCCTGACCCTGATAATGGTCCATACACAATGGCCAGCATCCTGTCACAGATACAGGTCCATACACATTACCCAACATCCTGATACAGATACCAGTCCATACACACTCCTGAGCATCCTGACACAGATACCGGTCCATACACACTGCCCAGCAATCTGACATAGATTCCAGTCCATACACACTAAACACCATTCTGACACAGTCGCTCATACACACAAACTGCCCCTCATGGACACAGATACCAGTCCATACATACTTCCCAGATTCCTGAAACAGATATCAGACCAGACACACTGTCCAGCATCCTGACACAGATACTATTCCATGCATTATGACCAGCATCCTGACACAGATGCCGGACCATACACACAGCGCAGCATCCTGACATAAATACTAGTCCATACACACTATTCAGCTTCATGATACAGATACCAGATCATTCACACTGCCCAAATCCTGACACAGATACCGGTCCATACACACTGCCCAGCATTCTGACACAGACACCTGACCACACACACTGCCCAGCATCCTGACACAGATAGTTGACCCTACATACTGTCCAGCATTCTGGCACAGATACCGGTCCATACACACTGCCCAGCATCCTGACACATATATCAGTACATACACAACACCCAGCATCATGACATAGATACCAGACCCTACACGCTGCCCAGCACCCTGAAACAGATACCAGTCCATACACACTTCCCAACATCCTGACATAGATACGATTCCATACACACTGTCCAGATTCCTGAAACAGATACCAGACCAAACACACTGACCATCATCTCAACACGGATACCAGGGCCTACACACTGCCCACCATACTGACACAGATACCAGGTCATACAAACTGCCCATCATCCTGACACAGGTACCATATCCTACACAGTGCACAGCATTCTGACACAGATACCAGACCACACAAACTGCTCAGCATCCATTCACAGATACCAGTGAATTCACACTGCGCAGCATCCTGACACAGATACCGGTCCATACACAATGCACAGCATCCTGACACAGATACTGGTCTTCACACTCCACAGTATCCTGACGCAGGTACCGGTCCATACACACTGCACAAATCCTGACACAGATACCAACCAAACACACTGACCATCATCTCGACACAGATATCAGTCCATACACAATGCCCAGCATTCTGACACAGATGTCAGTCTATACACACTGACCAGCATCCTGACACAGATTCCATTCCGTACACACTTCCCAGCATCCTGACACAGATACCGGTCCATACATAATGCCCAGCATCCTGACACAGACACCGGTCCATACATAATGCCCAGCATCCTGACACAGATACCGGTCCATACATAATGCCCAGCATCCTGACACCGATATCGGTCCATACACACTGCCCGGCAACTTGACACAGATACTAGTCCGGAAACACTTGCCCAAAATCCTGACAGAGATACAGGTCCATACACACTGAGCAGCACCCTGATACAGGTACCATATCCTACACACTGTCCAGCATTCTGACACAGATGCCAGACCATTCACACTGCACAGCATCCATTCACAGTTATCAGACCCTATAAACTGCCCAGCAAACTGAGACAGATATCGGTCCATACACACTTTCCAAATGCTGATACAAATACCAGTCAATAAACACTGACCAGCATTCTGACACAGATATCAGTCAATACACACTGCTCAGCATCCTAACACAGACACCAGTCCATACACCTTACCCAACATCCTGCCATAGATACCAGTCCATACACACTCCCGAGCATACTGACAAAGATACCGGTCCTTATACACTCCCGACCATCCTACTACAGATACTAGTCCATACACACTCCCGAGCATCCTCATAGAGAAACGTGTTATTACTCGCTGCCCATATTCCTGAAACAGATACCATACAAGACACACTGCCCATCATCTCGACACAGAGACCAGTCCATACACACTGCGCAGCATCCTGACACAGGTACCATATCCTACACACTGTCCAGCATTCTGACACAGATACCAGTCCATCCACACTGTGCAGCATCCTGACTCACATAGCGCTCCATACACGCTGCCAAGCACCCTGACACAGGTACCATATCCTACACACTGCTCAGCATCCATTCACAGATACCAGTCCATACACACTGTGCAGCATCCTGACACAGATCACAGTCAATGCACACTCCCAAGCATCCTGACACAGATACCATCCTTACAAACTGCACAGCAAACTGACACAGATACCAGTCCATACGCACTGCCCAAATAGTGACACAGAAACCAGTCCATACACACTGCACAGCATCCTGACACTGATACCATTCCATAGATACTGTCTAGCATCCTGACACAGATCCCTGCCCACACATACATTGGGCATCATCCTGACAAAGATACCAGTCCATACACACTGCCCAGCATCCTCACACAGATACCGGTCCATACACACTGCCCAGCATCCTCACACAGATACCGGTCCATACACACTGCCCAGCATCCTCACACAGATACCGGTCCATACACACTGCCCAGCATCCTCACACAGATACCAGTCCATACACACTGCCCAGCATTCTGACATAGATTCCAGTCCATACACACTGCACACCATTCTGACACAGTCGCTGATACACACAAACTGCCCCTCATGGACACAGATACCAGTCCATACACACTTCCCAGATTCCTGAAACAGATATCAGACCAGACAAACTGTCCAGCATCCTGACACAGATACTACTCCATACATTATGGCCAGCATCCTGACACAGATGCCAGACCATACACACTGCGCAGCATCCTAACATAGATACTAGTCCATACACACTATTCAGCTTCATGATACAGATACCAGATCATTCACACTGCCCAGCATCCTGTCACAGATAGTGGTCCAATCACACTGCCCAGCATTCTGACACAGATACCTGACCACACACACTGCCCAGCATCCTGACACAGATAGTTGACCCTACATACTGTCCAGCATCCTGACACAGATACCGGTCCATACACACTGCCCAGCATCCTGACACAGATACGAGTCCATACACACTGCCCATATTCCTGAAACAGATACCAGACCAAACACACTGACCATCATCTCAACACGGATACCAGGCCCTACACACTGCCAGGCATCCTGACACAGGTACCATATCCTACACACTGCTCAGCATCCATTCACAGATACCAGTGCATACACACTGCTCAGCATTTTGACAGATACCGGTCCATACACACTGCCCAAATCCTAACACAGATACCAGTCCATAAACACTGCCCAAATCCTAACACAGATACCAGTCCATAAACACTGCCCAAATCCTAACACAGATACCAGTCCATACACACTGCCCAAATCCTGACACAGATACCAGTCCATACACACTGCCCAAATCCTGACACAGATACCAGTCCATACACACTTCCCAGTTCCTGATACAGACAGCAAATAACATGCATACTGCCCAGCATCCTGGCACAGATACCGGTCCATACACACTGACCATCATTATGACACAGATACAAGTCCATACACACTGCACAGCATCATGACACAGATACCAACCCATACACACTGCATGGCACCCTCACACAGATACCAGTCCATACACACTGACCAGCATCTTGACACAGATACCGGTCCAGAAACACTTGCCCAAAATCCTGACACAGATACCAATCCATACACATTCCCGAGCATTCTGACACAGATAGGAGTCCATACATACTGCCCAGATTCCTGAAACAGATACCAGACCAGACACACTGCCCATCATCTCGACACAGATACCAGTCCATACATATTGCCTAGCATCTGACGCAGATATCAGACCCTCTACACTGCATGGCACCCTCACACAGATACCAGTCCATACACACTGAACAGCATCCTGACACAGATACCATATCCTATACACTGCCCAGCATTTGGATACAGATACCAGACCATACACACTGAGCAGCAACCTGACACAGATATCAGTCCATACACACTGCCCAGCATCCTGAGACAGATATCTGTCCATACACACTGCGCAGCATCCTGACAGAGATTCCAGTCCAAACACACTGACAAGGAACCTGTCACAGTTACCAGTCAATACATACTGCGCAGCAAACTGACACAGATATCGGTCCATACACACTGCTGAGTAACATGACTTAAATTCCAGTCCATACACACTGTGCAGCATCCTGAGGCAGGTACTGGTCCGTGCACACTTTGAGCACCCTAACAAAGATACCAGTCCAAACACACTGTCCAGCATCCTGACACAGATACCAGTCCAGAAACACTTGCCCAAAATCCTGACACAGATACTGCTCCAGACACACTGCGCAGCATCCTGACACAGGTACAAGTCAATACACACTGCCCAGATTCCTGAAACAGATATCAGTCCATGCACACTGCCCAGCATTCTGACACAGATATCGGTCCGTACATACCGCCCAGATTCTTGAAACAGATACCAGGCCAGACACACTGCCCATCATCTTGACACAGATACCGTTCCATACACATTACCCAGCATCCTGACACACCTGTCGGTCCATACACACTGTGCAGCATCCTGACACAGATACCAGTCCATACACACTGCGCAGAGTATTAACACAGATACCAGTCCATACACATTGCGCAGCATATTAACACAGATACCAGTCCATACACACTGCGCAGAGTATTAACACAGATACCAGTCCATACACATTGCGCAGCATATTAACACAGATACCAGTCCATACACATTGGGCAGCATCCTGACACAGATACAAGTCCATATGCATTGCGCAGCATCGTGACACAAATATCAGTCCATACACAATGCCCAGCATCCTGACACAGACATCGGTCCATACACATGGCGTGGCACCCTGACACAGATACCAGACCAAACACACTGACCGTAATCTTGACACAGATACCAGTCCATGCACATTGCCCAGCATCATGACACTTATTCCAGTCTAGACAAACTGACTAGCATCCAGACATAGATACCGGTCCAAACACACTGCCCAAATTCTGACACAGATACCAGTCCATGCACACTGCACAGAATCCTAACACAGATACCAGTCCATACACACTGACCAGCTTCCTAACACAGATACCAGTCCATGCACAGTGCCCAAATCCTGACACAGATACCATCCATACACATTCCAGAGCATCCTGACGCTGATACCAGTCCATACACACTGCCCATCATCCTGAAACAGATATCAGTCCAGACACACCGACCAGCAACCTGACACAGATACCAGTCCATACACACTGCTCAGCATTCTGACACAGATACTGGAACATACACACTCACAAGCATCCTGACGCAGATATCGGTCAATACACTCTGCGCAGAACCCTAACACAGATACCTGTCCATATACACTTCCCAAATCCTGACACAGAAAACAGTCCATACACACTCCTCAACATCATAACACAGATATCGGTCCATACACACCGTCCAAATCCTGACACACATACCGGTCCATGCACAGTTCCAAGCATCCTGACCCTGATACCGGTCCAGAGACAATGGGCAGCATGCTGACACAGATACCGGTCCATACACACTGCCCAGAATCCTGACACAGATACCGATCCATACACACTCACTAGCATCCTAATGCAGATACCGGTCCATACACACGGCCCCAAATCCTGACACAGATACCAGTCCAGACACACTGCGCAGCATCCTAACACAGATACCAGTCCATAGACACTGACCAGCATGCTAACACAGATACCAGTCCATACACACTCCCGAGCATCCTGATACAGATAAGTGTTCATACTCGCTGCCCAGATTCCTGAATCAGATACCATCCCAGACACACTGCTCATCACCTCGACACAGATACCAGGCCCTACACACTGCTCAGCATTCTGATAGATGCCAATCCATACACACTGCGCAGCATCCTGACACAGACACCAGAACATACACCCTGACCAGAAACCTGACACAGCTACCGGTCCATACACACTGCACAGCATCCTGACACAGATACCGGTCCATACACAATGGCCAGCATCATGACACAGACATGGATCCATACACAATGCCCAGCATCCTGACACAGATACGAGTCCATACACACTGCACAGATTCCTGACACAGTTACTGGTCCATTCACACTGTGCAGCACCCTAACACAGATACCAGTCAAAGCACAATGCGCAGCACCTTAACACAGATACCGGTCAATACACATTTCACAAATACTGACACAGATAGCAGTCTAAACACACTGCCCAAACCCTGACAGAGATAATCCATATACACTGCCCAGCACAGATACTGGTCCATACACATTGGGCAGCATCCTGACACAGATACAAGTCCATACGCACTCCACAGCATCGTGACACAAATACCGGTCCATACACAGTGCCCAGCATCATGACACAGATATCGGTCCAGACACACTGACCGTATCCTGATACAGATACCAGTCCATACACACGGCGTTGCACCCTGACACAGATAACAGACCAAACACACTGACTGTAATCTTGACACAGATACCAGTCCATACACAATCCCGAGCATCCTGACACACATACCAGTCCATACACACTCCTGAGCATCCTGACACAGATACCAATCCATACACAATGCCCAGCATCCTGAGATAGATTCCAGTCCATACACAATGTCCAGCATCCTGAAATAGATTCCAGTCCATACACACTTCCCAACATCCTGACACAGACACCTGACCATACACACTGCTCAGCATCCTGACACAGATATTGGTCCATACACAATGGCTGTCATCCTGACACAGATATCAGTCCATACACAATGCCCAGCATACAGAAACAGATACCGGTCCATACACAATGGCTGTCATCCTGACACAGATATTGGTCCATACACAATGCTCAGCATACAGAAACAGATACCGGTCCATACACAATGGCTGTCATCCTGACACAGATATCAGTCCATACACAATGCCCAGCATACAGAAACAGATACCGGTCCATAGCGCTCCCAGCACCCTGATACAGATACCAGCTCATACACATTGCGCAGCAACCTGACAAAGATACAGTCAATACACACTGACCAGCATTCTAACACAGAAACTGGTCCATACGCACTGTCCAAATCCTGACACAGATACTAGTCCATATACACTGCACAGCACAGATACCTGTCCATACACATTGGGCAGCATCCTGACACAGATACAAGTCCATAAGCATTGCGCAGCATCATGACACAATACCGGTCCATTCGCAATGCCCAGCATCCTGACACAGAAATCGGTCCAGACGTACTGACCAGCATCCTGATACAGATACCAGTCCATACACACGGTGTGGCACCCTGACACAGATACCAGACCAAACACACTGACCGTAATCTTGACACAGATACCAGCCCATACACATTGCCCAGCATCATGACACATTTTCCAGTCTAGACAAACTGACCAGCATCCAGACACAGATACCGGTCCATACACACTGCCCAAATCCTGACATAGATACCAGTCCATACACACTGCACAGCAACCTAACACTGATACCGCTCCATACACACTTACCAGCATCATAACACAGATACCAGTCCATGCACAGTGCCCAAATCCTGACACAGGTACCAGTCCATACACATTCCAGAACATCCTGATGCTGATACCGGTCCATACACACTGAGCAGCATCCTGACACAGGTACCAGTCCATAAACACTGCTCAGCATCCTGACACAGACATGGATCCGTACATACTGCCCATCATCCTGCAAGAGATACCAGGCCAGACACACTGCCCAGCATTCTGACACAGATACTGAACCATACACACTCACTAGCATCCTGACGCAGATACCAGTCCATACACGCTGTGCAGCACCCTAACACAGATACCGGTCCATACACACTTCCCAAATCCTGACACAGAAAACAGTCCATACACACTTATCAAATTCTGACACAGATAGCAATCCATACATAATGCCCAGCATCCTGGCACAGATGCCAGTCCATACACAGCTCCCAAATCCTGACATTCCCGAACATCATGACACAGATATCAGTCCATAGACACTGACCATCATTATGACACAGATACAAGTCCATACACACTGCGCAGCAAGCTGACACAGATATTGGTCCATACACAATGCCCAGCATACAGAAATAGATACCGATCCATAGCACTCCCTGCAACCTGTTACAGATACCAGTTCATACACATTGCGCAGCAACCTGACACAGATACCGGTCAATCACACGGACCAGCATTCTATCACAGATACTGGTCCATACACAATGTGCAGCATCCTGATACAGATACGTTTCATACTCACTGCCCAGAATGCTGACACAGATACCAGTCCATACACACTGCCCAGAATCCTGACACAGATACCGATCCATACACACTCACCAGCATCCTAATGCAGATACTGGTCCATACACAGTGCGCAGCATCCTAACATAGATACCGGTCCATACACACTGACCAGCATGCTAACACAGATACCAGTCCATACACAATGTGCAGCATCCTGATACAGATACATTTCATACTCACTGCCCAGATTCCTGAAACAGATACCACCCCAGACATACTGCTCATCATCTCAACACAGATACCAGGCCCTACACACTGCTCAGCATTCTGATAGATGCCAATCCATACACACTGCGCAGCATCCTGACACAGATACCAGAACATACACCCTGACCAGAAACCTGACACAGCTACCGGTCCATACACACTGCACAGCATCCTGACACAGATACCGGTCCATACACAATGGCCAGCATCATGACACAGACATGGATCCATACACAATGCCCAGCATCCTGACACAGATACGAGTTCATACTCATTGCACAGATTCCTGACACAGATACCGGTCCATACACACTGTGCAGCACCCTAACACAGATACCAGTCAAAGCACAATGCGCAGCACCTTAACACGGATACCAATCCATACACACTTCACAAATACTGACACAAATAGCAGCCTAAACACACTGCCCAAATCCTGACAGAGATAATCCATATACACTGCCCAGCACAGATACAGGTCCATACATATTCGGCAGCATCCTGACACAGATACAAGTCCATACGCACTCCACAACATCATGACACAAATACCGGTCCATACACAGTGCCCAGCATCCTGACACAGCTATCAGACCAGACACACTGACCAGCATCCTGATACAGATACCAGTCCATACACACGGCGTGGCACCCTGACACAGATACAAGACCAAACACACTAACCATAATCTTGACACAGATACCAGTCCATACACATTGCCCAGCATCATGACACATATTCCAGTCTGGACAAACTGACCAGCATCCAGACATAGATACTGGTCCACACACAATGCCCAGCATCCTGATACAGATACCAGACCATACACACTGCATAGCATTCTGACACAGATATCAGTCCCGAAACACTTGCCCAACATCTTGACACAGATACCAGTCCATAGACAATCCCAAACATCCTGACACAGATACCAGTCCATACACACTCCTGAGCATCCTGACACAGATGCCGGTCCATACACATTCCCAAGCACTCTGTTACGGATACCAGTCCATGCATAATCCTGAGCATCCTGACACAGATAGGAGTGCATACACACTGCCCAGATCCCTAAAACAGATACCAGTCCATACACACTGACCAGCATCTGACACAGATATCAGACTGTACATACTGCTCAGCATACCTGACACAGATAATTGTCCATACACATTACCCAGCATCCTGACACACATACCAGTCCAAACACACTGTGCAGCATCCTGACACAGATACCGGTCTATACACTTGCCAAGCATCCTTACGCAGGTACCATATCCTACACACTGCCCAAATCCTGACACAGATACCAGTCCAAACAAACTGCCCAAATCCTGACACAGATACCGGTCCATAAACACTGCCCAGCATTCTGACACAGATACCTGACCACACACATTGCCCAGCATCCTGACACAGATAACTGAACCCAGATACTGTCCAGCATCCTGACACAGATACCGGTCCATACACATTGCCCAGCATCCTGACACAGATAACTGAACCCAGATACTGTCCAGCATCCTGACACAGATACCAGTCCATACACAACTGGCAGCATCCTGACAAAGATATCAGTCCATACACACTCCTGAGCATCCTGACACAGATACCAGTCCATACACACCTGGCAGCATCCTGACACAGATATCAGTCCATACACACTCCCGACCATCCTGAAACAGATACCAGAGCAGACACACTGCCCATCATCTCGACACAGATACCAGGCCCAACACACTGCCCAGCATTCTGACACAGATACCAGACCATACAAACTGCTCAGCATCCATTCGCAAATACCAGTGTATACACACTGCACAGCATTCTGACACAGATACCGGTCCATCCACACTGCCAAAATCCTGACACAGATATCAGTCCAAAAACCTTGCCCAGCATTCTGACACAGATACTGGTCCATACATACTGACCAGTATTCTGACAAAGATACCAACTGATACACACTGCCCAGCATTCTGACACAGATATCAGTCCATACACACTGCCCAGTATCCTGACACAGACAACAGTCCACACACACTGCCCAGCATCATGACACATATTCCATTCCATGCAAACTGACCAGCATCCAGACACAGATACCGGTCCATAAACACTGCCGAGCATCCTAACACAGATACCAGACCCTACACACTGCCCAGCTATCTGACACAGATACCGGTCAATACACATTCCCGAGCACTCTGATACGGATACCAGTCCATACACATTCCCGAGCATCCTGACACAGATAGGAGTCAATACACATTGCCCAGCATCATGACACATATTCCAGTCTATGCAAACTGACCAGCATCCAGACACAGATACCGGTCCATACACACTGTGCAGCAGCCTGAAACAGATACCGGTTCCATACACTTGCCAAGCATTCTGACACTGATTCCGGTCCATACACACTGACCAGCATCCTAACACAGATACCAGTCCATACATATGCCCACCAGCCTGACACTGGTATTGGTCCATACACAATGCCCAGCATCCAAAAACAGATATCAGTCCATACACAATGGTCAGCATCATGACAGATATCAGTCCATACACAATGGCCAGCATCTTGACACAGATATCAGTCCATGCACATTGTGCAGCATTCTGACACAGACATGTCCATAGAAACTGCGCAGCAAACTGACACAGGTACCGGTCCATACCTACTGCCCAAATACTGACACAGATACCAGTCCATACACACTCCTGAGCATCCTGACAAAGATACCGGTCCATACACATTCCCGAGCACTCTGATACAGATACCAGTCCATACACATTCCCGAGCATCCTGACACAGATAGGAGTCAATACACTCTGCGCAGATTCCTGAAACAGGGACCAGACCAGACACATTGCCCAGCACTCTGACACAGATATCAGACTCTACACACTGCTCAGCATCCTGATACAGACACCGGGCCATACACTTGCCATGCATTCTGACACTGATTATGGTCCATACACACTGAACAGCATCCTAACACAGATACCAGTCCATACATACTGTCCAGCATTCTGACACAGATACAGGTCCATACACACTGCCCAACATCATGACACAGATAACGGTCCAAATACAATGCCCAGCATCCTGATACATGTATTGGTCCATACACAATTCCCAGCATCCTGATACATGTATTGGTCCATACACAATTCCCAGCTTCCAAAAACAGATATCAGTCCATACACGATGGCCAGCATTATGACACAGATATCGTTCCATACACAATAGCCAGCATCTTGACACAGATATCAGTCCATACAAATTGCGCAGCATCCTGACATAGACACAGTCCATAGAAACTGTGCAGCAAAGTGACACAGGTACCGGTCCATACACACTGCACAAATACTGATACAGATACAAGTCCATTCAAACTGGACAGCATCCTGACACAGATACCGGTCCATACACACTGCACAAATCCTAACACATATACCAGTCCGTACACACTGACAAAATTCTGACAAAGATGCCAGTCCATTCACACTCCTGAGCATCCTGACACAAATACCAGTCCATGCACAATCCCGAGCATCCTGATACAGATACCTGTCCAAACTCACTACCCAGATTCCTGAAACAGATACCAGACTAGACACACTGTCCATCATCTTGACACAGATACCAGGTCCGACACACTGCCGAGCATCCTGACACAGATACCGGTCCATACACACTGTGCAGCATCCTGACACAAGTACCATATCCTAAACAGTGCACAGCATTCTGAAACAAATACCGGTCCATCCACACTGCCCAAATCCTGACACAGATACCAGTCCATACACACAGCCTAGCATTCTGACACAGGTATCAGTACATACACAACGCCCAGCATCAGGACATAGATACCAGATCCTACACACTGCCCAGCATCCTGAAACAGATACCAGTCCATACACACTTCCCAACATCCTGACACAGATGCCGCTCCATACACACTCCTGAGCATCCTGACCCTGATACCAGTTCATACACAATGGGCAGCATCCTGACACAGATACCAGTCCATACACACTTTGCAACATCCTGACAGAGATTCCAGTCCATACACACTGAACAGCATCCTGACACAGATACCGATCCACACACACTGCCCATAATCCTCACACAGATTCCAGTCCATACACACTGGGCAGCATTCTGACAAAGATACCGGTCCATATACATTGCCCAGCATTCTGACACAGATATGTGTCCATACACACTGAACAGCATCCTGATACAGATAGCAGTTGATACACACTGCCCAGCAATCTGACATAGATTCCAGTCCATACACACTGCACACCATTCTGACACAGTCGCTGATACACACAACCTGCCCCTCATTGACACAGATACCAGTCCATACACACTTCCCACATTCATGAAACAGATATGAGACCAGACACACTGTCCAGCATCCGGAAAGAGATACTACTCCATACATTATGACCAGCATGCTGACACAGATACCGGACCATACACACTGCGCAGCATCCTGACATAGATACTAGTCCATACACACTATTCAGCTTCATGACACAGATACCGGATCATTCACAATGCCCAGCACCCTGTCACAGATAGCAGTCCATACATACTGCCCAGCATTCTGACACAGATACCTGACCACACACACTGCCCAGCATCTTGACACAGATAGCTGACCCTACATACTGTCCAGAATCCTGACACAGATACCGGTCCATACACATTGCCCAGCATCCTGACACAGATGCCAGTCCATAAACTCTCCTGAGCATCCTGACACAGATACCAGTTCATACACAACTGGCAGCATCCTGACACAGATATCAGTCCATACACACTCCTGAGCATCCTGATACAGATACCAGTCCATACACACTGCCCAGAATCCTGACACAGATTCCAATCCATACACACTGAACAGCATCCTGATTCAGATCCCTGCCCACACACACTGGGCAGCATCCTGACAAAGATACCGGTCCATACACGCTGCCCAGCATTCTGACACAGACAGCTGAACTTACATACAGTCCAGCATCCTGACAAAGATACCGGTCCATACACGCTGCCCAGCATCCTGACATAGATACGTGTAATACACACTCCCAAGCATCCTGATACAGTTAGCAGTCCATACACACTGCACAGCACTGTGACACAGATACCAGTCCATATACACTGCCCAGATTCCTGAAACAGATATCAGACCAGACACACTGTCCAGTATCCTGACACAGATACTACTCCATATATTATGACCAGCATCCTGACACAGAGACTGGACCATACACACTATGCAGCATCCTGACATAGATACTAGTCCATACACACTATTCAGTTTCATGACACAGATACCAGATCATTCACACTGCCCAGCATCCTGTCACAGATAGTGGTCCAATCACACTGCCCAGCATCCTGACACAGATATTGGTCCATACACACTCCCTAGCATCCTGACACAGATATCGGTCCATACACACTCCCGAACATCCTGGCACAGATATCGGTCCATACACAATGCCCAGCATCCTGACATAGATAAGTGTAATACACACTCCCAAGCATCCTGATACAGTTAGCAGTCCATACACACTGCACAGCACTGTGACACAGATACCAGTCCATGTACACTGCCCAGCATTCTGACATAGATTCCAGTCTATACACATTGTGCACCATTCTGACACAGTCGTTGATACATACAACCTGCCCCTCATTGACACAGATACCAGTCCATACACACTTCCCAGATTCCTGAAACAGATATCAGACCAGACACACTGTCCAGTATCCTGACACAGATACTACTCCATATATTATGACCAGCATCCTGACACAGATACCGGACCATACACACTGCGCAGCATCCTGACATAGATACTAGTCCATACACACTATTCAGTTTCATGACACAGATACCAGATCATTCACACTGCCCAGCATCCTGTCACAGATAGTGGTCCAATCACACTGCCCAGCATCCTGACACAGATATTGGTCCATACACACTCCCGAGCATCCTGACACAGATATCGGTCCATACACACTCCCGAACATCCTGGCACAGATATCGGTCCATACACAATGCCCAGCATCCTGACACAGATATTGGTCCATACATAGTGACCCTACATACTGTCCAGCATTCTGAAACAGATATCAGGCCATACACACTGCTCAGCATTCTGACACAGATACCTGACCATACACACTGCCCAGCATTCTGACACAGATTCCGGTCCATACACATTACCCAGCATCCTGACACAGATATCGGTCCATACACAATGCCCAGCATCCTGACACAGATTTCAGTCCATACACAGTTCCCAGCATCCTGACACAGATATTGGTCCATACACAATGCCCAGCATCCTGACACAGATACCGGTCCATACATACTCCAGAGCTTCCTGACACAGATACCAGTCCAAACACACCTGGCAGCATCCTGACACAGATATCAGTCCAAACACACCTGGCAGCATCCTGACACAGATATCAGTTCATACACACTCTTGAGCATCCTGACACAGTTACTGGTCCATACACACTCCCAACCATCCTGAAACAGATACCGGTCCATATTCGCTGCCCACATTCCTGAAACAGATACCATGCCAGACACACTGCCCATCATCTCAACACTGATACCAGGCTCTACATACTGCCAAGCATCCTGACACAGGTATTATATCATACACAGTGCCCAGCATTCAGACACAGATACCAGACCATACAAACTGCTCAGCATCCATTCACAGATACCAGTGCATGCACACTGCGCAGCATTCTGACAGATACCAGTCCATACACACTCCTGAGCATCCTGATACAGTTACCTGTACAATCTCACTGCCCAGATTCCTGAACCAAATGCCAGACCAGACAAACTGCCCATCATCTCGACACAGGTACCAGGCCCTACACACTGCACAGCATCCTGACACAGATACCGGTCCATACACACTGCACAAATCCTGACACAGATACCAGTCCATACACACTGCACAGCATCCTGACACAGATACCGGTCCATACACACTGCACAACTACTGACACAGATACCAGTCCATACACAATGCACAGCATCCTGACACAGATACCGGTCGATACACACTGCACAAATCCTGACACATATACCAGTCCATACACAATGACAAAATCCTGACAAAGATGCCGGTCCAGACACACTCCCAAGCATCCTGATCCAGATACCTGTCCAACCTCACTGCCCAGATTCCTGAAACAGATACCAGACCAGACACACGGTCCATCATCTCGACACAGATACCAGGCCGGACACACTGCCGAGCATCCTGACACAGATACCGGTCCATACACACTGTGCAGCATCCTGACACAAGTACCATATCCTAAACAGTGCACAGCATTCTGAAACAAATACCGGTCCATCCACACTGCCCAAATACTGACACAGATACCAGTCCATACACACTGCTCAGCATTCTGACACAGATATCAGTACATACACAACACCCAGCGTCATTATTTAGATACCAGACCCTACACGCTGCCCAGCACCCTGAAACAGATACCAGTCCATACACACTTCCCAACATCCTGACACAGATACCTGTCCATACACAATGCCCAGCATCCTGATACAGATACCAGTTTATGCAGATTGCGCAGCATCCTGACATAGATACCAGACCCTACACGCTACCCAGCATCCTGAAACAGATACCAGTCCATACACACTGGCCAAATCCTGACACAGATACCTGTCCATACACACTGACCAGCATTCTAACACAGATACCGGTCCATACACACTGCCCAAATCCTGACCCAGATATCAGTCCATACAAACTACCCAGCATTCTTATACAGATACCAGTCAATACACACTACCCAGCATTCTGACACAGATACAGGTCCATACACATTACCCAGCTTTTCAAAACAGATAACGGTCCATACACACTGACCAGCATCCTGACACAGATACCGGTCCATACACACTGCCCAAATCCTGACCCAGATATCAGTCCATACAAACTACCCAGCATTCTTATACAGATACCAGTCAATACACACTACCCAGCATTCTGACACAGATACAGGTCCATACACATTACCCAGCTTTTCAAAACAGATAACGGTCCATACACACTGACCAGCATCCTGACACAGATAGCGGTCCATACACAGTGCCCAGCATCCTGACACAGATAGTGGTCCATACACACTGACCAGCATCCTGACACAGATAGCGGTCCATACAAAATGGCCAACATCCTGACACAGATATCAGTCCATACACAACGCCCAGCATCCTGACACAGATATCACTCCATGCACAACACCCAGCATCCTGACACAGATATCGGTCCATACACACTGCCCAGCATTCTGACACAGATACCGATCCATACACACTGACCAGCATCCTCACAGATACAGGTCCATACACAATGGCCAACATCCTGACACAGATATCGCTCAATGCACAACACCCAACATCCTGACACAGATATCGGTCCATACACACTGCCCAGCATCCTGACACAGATACCGATCCATATACACTGCCCAGCATCCTGACACAGATATCGATCAATGCACAACATCCAGCATCCTGACACAGATATCAGTCCATGCACAACACCCAGAATCCTGACACAGATATCGGTCCATACACAATGCCCAACATCCTGACACTGATATCAGTCCATACACACTGCCCAGCATCCTGAAACAGATACCGGCCCAGAAACACACCTGAGCATCCTGACAAAAATACCGGTACATACATACTCCTGAGCATCCAGATAGATACGTGTGCCTACTCGCTGCCCACATTGCTGAAACAGATACCATACCAGACACACTGCCCATCATCTCGACACAGATACCAGGCCCTACACACAGTGGAGCATCCTGACAATGTTACCAGTCCATACACACTGCGCAGCATCCTAACACAGATACCAGTCCAAACACAATGATCGTATCCTGACACAGATACCAATCCATCCACACTGCCCAAATCCTGACCCTGATATCAGTCCCTACACACTGGGCATCATCCTGACAGAGATACCAGTCCATACACACTGAATAGCATCCAGACACAGATCCCTACCCACACACACTCCCGAGCATCCTCACACAGATAACAGTCCATACACACTGTGCAGCACCCTGACACAGATACTAGTCCATACTCACTGCTCACCATTCTGACACAGTCACTGATACACATAACCTGCCCCTCATGGACACAGATACCAGTCCATACACACTGCCCAGATTCCTTGAACAGATATCAGACCAGACACACTGCCCAGCATCCTGACACAATACTACGCCATACTGTATGACCAGCATCCTGACACAGATACCAGTCCATACACACTGCCCAAATCCTGACACAGATACTGGTCCATACATAATGACCAGCATCCTAACACAGATATTGGTCCATGCACAATGCTCAGCCTCCTGACACAGATACAGGTCCATACACACTCCTGAGCATCCAGATACAGAAAAGTGCCCATACTCGCTGTCCACATTCCAGAAAGAGACACCATACCAGACACACTGCCCATCATCTCGACACAGATACCAGGTCCAACACACTGCCGAGCATCCTGACAATGATACCAGTCCAGACACACTGCCCAGCACCCTCTCACAGATACCAATCCAAACACACTGCCCAGCATACTGACACAGATAGCTGACCCCACACACTGCCCAGCATCCTGAGACAAATACCAATCCATACACATCTGGCAGCATTTTGACACAGATATCAGTCCATACACACCTGGCAGCGTCCTAACACAGAATTCAGTCCATACACACTCCCGACCATCCTGACACAGAAACGTTGCCAATTTCGCTGCCCACATTGCTGAAAGAGATACCATACCAGACACACTGAACGTCATCTCGACACAGATACCAGGGCCTACATACTGCCAAGCATCCTGACACAGATACCAGACCGTACACACTGCCCAACATCCTGACACAGGTACCATATCCTACACAGTGCCCAGCGTTCTGACACAGATACCAGACCGTACACTCTACCCAGCATTCTGACACAGATCTTGGTCCATACACAATGGCCACCATCCTGACACAGATACCGGTCCATCCACACTGCCCAAATCCAGCAGCAGATACCAGTCCATACACACTCCTGACCATCCTGAAACAGATCCTGGTCAATACTCGCTGCCCACGTTGCTGAAAGAGATACCATACCAGACACACTGCCCATCAACTCAACACAGATACCAGGCCCGACATACTGCCAAGCATCCTGACAAAGATAACGGTCCATACACACTGCCCAACACCCTGACACAGTTACCATATCCTACACAGTACCCAGCATTCTGACACAGATACCAGACCATACACATTACCCAGCTTTTCAAAACAGGTAACGATCCATACACACTGACCAGCATCCTGACACAGATACAGGTCCATGCACAACACCCAGCATCCTGACACAGATATCGGTTCATAGACACTGCGCAGCACCCTGACACAGATATCGGTCCATACACACTGACCAGCATCCTGACACAGATATCGGTCCATACACACTGACCAGCATCCTGACACAGATACAGGTCCATACACAATGCCCAGCATCCTGACACAGATATCGTTCCATGCACAACACCCAGCATCCTGACACAGATATCGGTTCATAGACACTGTGCAGCACCCTGACACAGATATCGGTCCATACACACTGACCAGCATCCTGACACAGATATCGCTCCATACACACTGACCAGCATCCTGTCACAGATATCGGTCCATACACAATGAACAGCATCCTGACACAGATATCGCTCCATGCACAACACCCAGCATCCTGACACAGATATCGGTTCATAGACACTGCGCAGCACCCTGACACAGATACCAGTCCATACACATTGCTCACCATTCTGACACAGTCACTGATACACATAACCTGCCCCTCATGGACACAGATACCAGTCCATACACACTTCCCAGATTCCTTGAACAGATACCAGTCCATACACACTGCCCAGCATCTCGACACAGATACCAGGCCCAACAGACTGCCGAGCATCCTGACAATGATACCAGTCCATACACACTGCGCAGCATCCTAACACAGATACCAGTCCAGACACACTGCCCAGCACCCTCTCACAGATACCAATCCAAATATACTGCCCAGCATACTGACACAGATACCGGTCCATCCACACTACCCAAATCCTGGCACAGATACCAGTCCATACACACTCCTGACCATCCTGAAACAGATACTGGTCAATACTCGCCCACATTGCTGAAACAGATACCATACCAGACACACTGCCCATCATCTCAACACAGATACCAGGCCCGACATTCTGCCAAGCATCCTGACAAAGATAACGGTCCATACACACTGCCCAACATCCTGACACAGGTACCATATCCTACACAGTGCCCAGCATTCTGACACAGATACCAGACCATACAAACTGCTCAGCATCCATTCACAGATACCAGTGAATACACACTGCACAGCATTCTGACACAGATACCGGTCCATACACACTGCCCAAATCCTGACACAGGTATCAGTCCATACAAACTACCAAGCATTCTGACACAGATATCAGTCAATACACACTACCCAGCTTTTCAAAACAGATAACGGTCCATACACACTGACCAGCATCCTGACAGAGATACAGGTCCATACACAGTGCCCAGCATCCTGACACAGATATTGGTCCATGCACAATGGCCAACATACTGACACAGATATCGGTCCATACCCACTGCCCAGCATTCTGACACAGATACCGGTCCATACACACTGCCCAGCATCCTGACACAGATACCGATCCATACACACTGCCCAACATCCTGACACAGATATTGCTCAATGCACAAATCCAGCATCCTGACACAGATACCAATCCATCCACACTGCCCAAATACTGACACAGATACCAGTCCATATACACTGCCCAAATCCTGACCCTGATACCAGTCCCTACACACTGGGCATCATCCTGACAGAGATACCAGTTCATACACACTGAATAGCATCCAGACACAGATCCCTACCCACAAACACTCCCGAGCATCCTCACACAGATACCAGTCCATACACACTGTGCAGCACCCTGACACAGATACCAGTCCATGCACACTGCTCAACATTCTGACACAGTCACTGATACACATAACCTGCCCCTCATGGACACAGATACCAGTCTATACACTCTTCCCAGATTCCTTGAACAGATAACAGACCAGACACACTGTCCAGCATCCTGACACAATACTACGCCATACATTATGACCAGCATCCTGACACAGATACCAGTCCATACACACTGCCCAGCATCCTGACACAGATACGTGACCACACACACTGCCCAGCATCCTGACACAGATACCTGACCACACACACTGCCCAGCATTCTGACACAGATACCTGACCATACACACTGCTCAGCATCCTCACACAGATACCGGTCCATACACATTACCCAGCATCCTGACACAGATACTTGTCCATACACGGCTGGCAGCATCCTGACACATATATCGGTCCATACACAATGCCCAGCATCCTGACACAGATACCAGTCCATACACAATGGCCAGCATCCCGACAGATATTGGTCCATGCACAATGCTCAGCATCCTAATACAGATACAGGTCCATACACACTCCTGAGCATCCAGATACAGTAAAGTGTCCATACTCGCTGTCCACATTCCTGAAACAGACACTATACCAGACACACTGCCCATCATCTCGACACAGATACCAGGCCCAACACACTGCCAAGCATCCTGACAACGATACCAGTCCATACATACTGCACAGCATCCTAACACAGATACCAGTCCAGACACAATGCCCAGCACCCTCTCACAGATACCAATCCAAATACACTGCCCAGCATACTGACACAGATAGCTGACCCCACACAATGCCCAGCATCCTGAGACAGATACCAGTCCATACACACCTGGCAGTGTCCTGACACAGAATTCAATCCATACACACTCCTGACCATCCTGACACAGAAAAGTTGCTAATCTCGCTGCCCACATTGCTGAAAGAGATACCATACCAGACACACTGCCCGTCATCTCGACACAGATACCAGGGCCTACATACTGCCAAGCATCCTGACACAGATACCAGACAGTACACACTACTCAGCATTCTGACACAGATCTTGGTCCATACACAATGGCCACCATCCTAACACAGATACCGGTCCATCCACACTGCCCAAATCCAGCAGCAGATACCAGTCCTTACACACTCCTGACCATCCTGAAACAGATACTGGTCAATACTTGCTGCCCACGTTGCTGAAAGAGATACCATACCAGACACACTGCCCATCAACTCAACACAGATACCAGGCCCGACATACTGCCAAGCATCCTGACAAAGATAACGGTCCGTACACACTGCCCAACATCCTGACACAGGTACCATATCCTACACAGTGCCCAGCATTCTGAACAGATACCAGACCATACAAACTGCTCAGCATCCATTCACAGATACCAGTGAATACACACTGCACAGCATTCTGACACAGATACCGGTCCATACACACTGCCCAAGTCCTGACCCAGATATCAGTCCATACAAACTACCCAGCATTCTTATACAGATACCAGTCAATACACACTACCCAGCATTCTGACACAGATACAGGTCCATACACAATGGCCAACATCCTGACACAGATATCAGTCCATACACAACGCCCAGCATCCTGTCACAGATACCGCTCCATGCACAACACCCAGCATCCTGACACAGATATCGGTCCATACACACTGCACAGCATTCTGACACAGATACCGGTCCATACACGCTGAACAGCATCCTGACACAGATACAGGTCCATAGACAATGGCCAACATCCTGACACAGATATCGTCCAATGCACAAAACGCAGCATCCTGAGACAGATATCGGTCCATACACACTGCCCAGCATCCTGACACAGATATTGCTCAATGCACAACATCCAGCATCCTGACACAGATATCGGTCCATGCACAACGCCCAGCATCCTGACACAGATATCGCTCCATGCACAACACGCAGCATCCTGACACAGATACCAGTCCAGACACACTGCCCAGCACCCTCTCACAGATACCAATCCAAACACACTGCCCAGCATACTGACACAGATACCGGTCCATCCACACTGCCCAAATCCTGGCACAGATACCAGTCCATACACACTGCCCAGCATCCTGAAACAGATACCGGCCCAGAAACACACCTGAGCATCCTGACAAAAATACCGGTACATACATACTCCTGAGCATCCAGATACAGATACGTGTCCCTACTCGCTGCCCACATTGCTGAAACAGATACCATACCAGACACACTGCCCATCATCTCGACACAGATACCAGGCCCTACACACAGTAGAGCATCCTGACAATGTTACCAGTCCATACACACTGCTCAGCATCCTAACACAGATACCTGTCCAGACACAATGACTGCACCCTGACACAGATGCCAATCCATCCACACTGCCCAAATACTGACACAGATACCAGTCCATATGCACTGCCCAAATCCTGACCCTGATACCAGTCCATACACACTGTGCAGCACCCTGACACAGATACCAGTCCATGCACACTGCTCACCATTCTGACACAGTCACTGATACACATAACCTGCCCCTCATGGACACAGATACCAGTCCATACACACTTCGCAGAATCCTTGAACAGATAACAGACCAGACACACTGTCCAGCATCCTGACACAATACTACGCCATACATTATGACCAGCATCCTGACACAGATACCAGTCCATACACACTGCCCAAATCCTGACACAGATACCGGTCCATACACACTGCCCAGCATCCTGACACAGATACCTGACCACACACACTGCCCAACATCCTGACACAAATACCTGACCACACACACTGCCCAGCATTCTGGCACAGATTCCTGACCATACACATTACCCAGCATCCTGACACAGATACTCGTCCATACACAGCTGGCAGCATCCTGACACAGATATCGGTCCATACACACAATGCCCAGCATCCTGACACAGATATCGGTCCATACACAATGCCCAGCATCCTAACACAGATACCAGTCCAGACACAATGCCCAGCACCCTCTCACAGATACCGATCCAAATACACTGCCCAGCATACTGACACAGATAGCTGACCCCACACAATGCCCAGCATCCTGAGACAGATACCAGTCCATACACACCTGGCAGCGTCCTGACACAGAATTCAATCCATACACACTCCCGACCATCCTGACACAGAAAAGTTGCCAATCTCGCTGCCCACATTGCTGAAAGAGATACCATACCAGACACACTGCCCGTCATCTCGACACAGATACCAGGGCCTACATACTGCCAAGCATCCTGACACAGATACCAGACCGTACACTCTACCCAGCATTCTGACACAGATCTTGGTCCATACACAATGGCCACCATCCTGACGCAGATACCGGTCCATCCACACTGCCCAAATCCTGGCACAGATACCAGTCCATACACACTCCTGAGCAGATACCGGTCAATACTCGCTGGCCACATTGCTGAAAGAGATACCATACGAGACACACTGCCCATCATCTCAACACAGACACCAGGCCCTACACACTGCCCAACATCCTGATACAGGTACCATATCCTACACAGCCCAGCATTCTGACGCAGATACCAGACCATACAAACTGCTCAGCATCCATTCACAGATACCAGTGAATACACACTGCACAGCATTCTGACACAGATACCGGTCCATACACACTGCCCAAATCCTGACACAAATATCAGTCCATACAAACTACCCAGCATTCTTATACAGATACCAGTCAATACACACTACCCAGCATTCTGACACAGATACCAGTCCATACACATTACCCAGCTTTTCAAAACAGGTAACGGTCCATACACAGTGCCCAGCATCCTGACACAGATACAGGTCCATACACAGTGCCCAGCATCCTGACACAGATATTGGTCCATGCACAACACCCAGCATCCTAACACAGATATCAGTCCATGCACAACGCCCAGCATCCTAACACAGATATCTGTCCATGCACAACGCCCAGCATCCTGACACAGATATCGGTCCATACACAATGGCCAACATCCTCACAAAGATATCGGTCCATGCACAACGCCCAGCATCCTGAAACAGATATCGGTCCATACACAATGCCCAACATCCTGACACAGATATCGGTCCATACACACTGCCCAGCATCCTGAAACAGATACCAGCCCAGAAACACACCTGAGCATCCTGACAAAAATACCGGTAAATACATACTCCTGAGCATCCAGATTCAGATACGTGTCCCTACTCGCTGCCCACATTGCTGAAACAGATACCATGCCAGACACACTGCCCATCATCTCGACACAGATACCAGGCCCTACACACAGTGGAGCATCCTAACACAGATACCAGTCCAGACACATTGACAGCACCCTAACACAGATACCAATCCATCCACACTGCCCAAATACTGACACAGATACCAGTCCATATACACTGCCCAAATCCTGACCCTGATATCAGTCCCTACACACTGGGCATCATCCTGACAGAGATACCAGTCCATACACACTGAACAGCATCCAGACACAGATCCCTACCCACAGACACTCCCAAGCATCCTCACACAGATACCAGTCCATACACACTGTGCAGCACCCTGACACAGATACCAGTCCATACACACTGCTCACCATTCTGACACAGTTGCTGATACACATAACCTGCCCCTCATGGACACAGATACCAGTCCATACACACTTCCCAATATCCTTGAACAGATATCAGACCAGACACACTGTCCAGCATCCTGACACAGACACTATGCCACACTGTATGACCAGTATCCTGACACAGATAAGAGTCCATACACACTGCCCAATACCTAACACAGATACTAGTCCATGCACACTGCCCAAATCCTGACACAGATACCGGTCCATACACAGTGCCCAGCATCCTGACACAGATACCTGACCACACACACCGCCCAGTATCCTGACACAGATATCTGACCACACACACTGCCCAGCATTCTGACACAGATACCTGACCATACACACTGCCCAGCGTTCTGACACAGATAGCTGACCCTACAACTGTCCAGCATCCTGAAACAGATATCAGGCCCTACACACTGCTCAGCATCCTAACACAGATACCGGTCCATACACATTACACAGCATCCTGACACAGATACCAATCCATCCACACTGCCCAAATACTGACACAGATACCAGTCCATATACACTGCCCAAATCCTGACCCTGATATCAGTCCCTACACACTGGGCATCATCCTGACAGAGATACCAGTCCATACACACTGAACAGCATCCAGACACAGATCCCTACCCACAGACACTCCCAAGCATCCTCACACAGATACCAGTCCATACACACTGTGCAGCACCCTGACACAGATACCAGTCCATACACACTGCTCACCATTCTGACACAGTTGCTGATACACATAACCTGCCCCTCATGGACACAGATACCAGTCCATACACACTTCCCAATATCCTTGAACAGATATCAGACCAGACACACTGTCCAGCATCCTGACACAGACACTACGCCATACTGTATGACCAGTATCCTGACACAGATAAGAATCCATACACACTGCCCAAATCCTGACACAGATACCGCTCCATACACATTGCCCAAATCCTGACACAGATACCTGACCACACACACTGCCCAGTATCCTGACACAGATATCTGACCACACACACTGCCCAGCATTCTGACACAGATACCTGACCATACACACTGCCCAGCGTTCTGACACAGATAGCTGACCCTACAACTGTCCAGCATCCTGAAACAGATATCAGGCCCTACACACTGCTCAGCATCCGGACACAGATACCGGTCCATACACATTACCCAGCATCCTGAAACAGATGCTAGTCCATACACACTGCCCAGCATTCTTACACAGGTACCATATCCTACACACTGCGCAACATTCTGACACAGATATGAGCCCATACACACTGACTAGCATCCTGCCACAATACCAGTCGATACACACTGCCCAGCATTCAGACACAGATATCGGTCCATACACAATGCCCAGCATCCTGACACAGACACCAGTCCATACACACTTCGCAGCATTCTGACACAGACACTGGTCCATACACAATGCGCAGTATCCTGACACAGATATCGGTCCATACACACTGCCCAGATTCCAGAAAAAGATACCAGAACAGGCACACTGCCCATCATCTCAACGTAGATACCAGTCCATACACACTGCCAAGCATCCTGACACAGATACCAGTCCATGCACGTTACCCAGCATCCTGGCACAGATACCAGTCCATATACACTGCTCAGGATCCTGACACAGATACAGGTCCATACACATTACACAGCATCCTGACACAGATACCAGTCCATACACATTGCTCAGCATCCTGACACAGATACCGGTCCATACACACTGCTCAGCATCCTGACACAGGTATCAGGTCCTAAACATTGCTCAGCATCCTGACACAGATATCAGTCCAGACACATTGACCTGCATCCTGACACAGGTACCAGGTCCTAAATATTGCTCAGCATCCTGACACAGATACCAGTCCATACAAACTCCTGACCATCCTGACACATATGCCGGTCCATACACACTCCCGACCATCCTGAAACAGATACCGGTCCATACACACTCCCGACCATCCTGAATAAGATACCGGTCCATACTCGCTGCCCACATTCCTGAAACAGATACCATACCAGACACACTGCCCATCATCTCGACACAGATACCTGGCCCTACACACTGCCAAGCATCCTGACACAGAAAGTGGTCCATACACAGTGCCAAGCAACCTGGCACAGGTACTATATCCTACACAGTGCCCAGCATTCTGACACAGATACCAGACCATACAAACTGCTCAGCATCCATTCACAGATACGTGTCCATACACACTACCCAGCATTCTGACACAGATACCTGTCCATACACAATGCCCAGCATTCTGACACAGGTACCATATCCAACATACTGTACACCATTCTGACACAGATACCAGTCAATACCACTGCGCAGCATTCTGACACAGATACCGGTCCATACACACTGACCAGCATCCACACACAGATATCAGTCCATACACAAAGCCCAGCATCCTGACACAGACACCAGTCCATACATATTTTCCAACATCCTGACAAAGATACCGGTCCATATACAATGGCCACCATCCTGACATAGAACTGCTCAATACACAATGGCCAGCATCCTGGAACAGATATCAGTCCATACACAGTGCCCAGCATCCTGACACAGATATCGGTCCATACACAATGCCCAGATAACTGAAACAGGTACCAGACCAGACACACTGCCCATCATCTCGACACAGAAACAGGTCCATACACACAGTCCAGCATTCTGACACAGATATCGGTCCAAATACACTGCCAAGCATCCTGACACAGGTACCACATTCTAAACACAATGCAGCATTCCAACACAGATACCAGTCCATACCCACTGCCCAGCATTCTGACACAAATATCGGTCCATACACACTGACCAGCATCCAGACACATACTATTCAATACACATTGCCCAAATCCTGAACATATACCAGTCCATACACCATACCCAGCATTCTGACACAGATCTCAGCCAATACACAATGGCCACCATCCTGACACAGATATCGAGCCATACACAATGCCCAACGTTCTGACACAGATATCGGTACATACACACTGACCAGCATCCTGACACAGACACCAGTCCATACACATTACCCAGCATTCTGACATGGATCTCGGTCCATCCACAAAGCCCAGTGTACTGACAGAGATATCGGTCCAAACACGATGCCCAGCATTCTGACACAGATACCGGTCCATACACACTTCGCAGCATGCTGACACAGATATCGGTCCATACACAAAGGCCACCATCCTGCAACAGATCTCGATCCATAATCATTGCGCAGTATCCTGACACAGATATCGGTCCATACACACTGCCCAGATTCCAGAAAAAGATACCAGAACAGGCACACTGCCCATCATCTCGACATAGATACCAGTCCATACACACTGCCAAGCATCCTGACACAGATACCGGTCCATGCACGTTACCCAGCATCCTGACACAGATACCAGTCCATGCACATTACCCAGCATCCTGACACAGATACCAGTCCATACACACAGCTCAGGATCCTGACACAGATACCGGTCCATACACATTACCCAGCATCCTGACACAGATACCAGTCCATGCACATTACCCAGCATCCTGACACAGATACCAGTCCATACACACAGCTCAGGATCCTGACACAGATACCGGTCCATACACATTACCCAGCATCCTGACACAGATACCGGTCACAAACCGCTGCCCAGCATCCGACACAGGTATCAGGTCCTAAACATTGCTCAGCATCCTGACACAGATACCAGTCCATACACACCTGGCAGCATCCTGACACAGATATCAGTCCATACACACTCCTGACCATCCTCACACATATACCGGTCCATACACACTCCCGACCATCCTGCAACAGATACCGGTCCATACTTGCTGCCCACATTCCTGAAACAGATACCATACAGACACACTGCCCATCATCTCAACACAGATACCAGGCCCTACACACTGCCAAGCATCCTGACACAGGTACTATATCCTACACAGTGACCAGCATTCTGACACAGATACCAGACCATACAAACTGCTCAGCATCCATTCACCTGTCCATACACACTACCCAGCATTCTGACACAGATACCAGTCCATACACAATGCCCAGCATTCTGACACAGGTACCATATCCTACACACTGTGCACTATTCTGACACAGATACCAGTCAATACCACTGCGCAGCATACCGACACAGATACCGGTCCATACACACTGACCAGCATCCAAACACAGATATCGGTCCATACACAATGCCCAGCATCCTGACACAGACACCAGTCCATACATATTTCACAACATCCTGACAAAGATACCGGTCCATATACAATGGCCACCATCCTGAAATAGAACTGATCAATACACAATTGCCAGCATCCTGGAACACATATCGGTCCATAAACAGTGCCCAGCATCCTGACACCGGTACCATATCCTACACAGTGCCCAGCATTCTGACACAGATACCAGGCCATACAAACTGCTCAGCATCCATTCAGAGATACCAGTGAATACACACTGCCCAGCATCCTGACAAAGATATCTATCCAATCACAATGCACAGATACCTGAAACAAATACCAGACGAGACTCACTGCCCATCATCTTGATGCAGATACCACGCTATTCACACTGCCAAGCATCCTGACACAGATACCAGTCCATACACACTTCCCAGCATACCGGCCACAGATATTGGTCCATACACACTGCCCAGCATTCTGACACAGTTCTCAGGCTATACACAATGCCCAGCATTCTAACACAGATATAGGTCCATACACAATGCCAAGCATCCTGCCACTAATACCGGTCCATACTCAATGGCCAGCATGCTGACACAGATACCGGTCCATACACAATGCCAGGCATCCTGCCACTAATACCAGTCCATACACAATGGCCAGCATCCTGATACAGATACCGGTCCATACCCAATGACCATCATCCTGATACAGATATCGGTTCATACACAATGCCCAGCATCCTGACGCAGATATCGGTCCATACACAATGTCCAGTATCCTGAAACAGATATCAGTCCATACACACTGCCCAGATTCCTGAAACAGATACCAGACCAGACACACTGCCCATCATCTCGACACATATACCAGGCCCTAAACACTTCCGAGCATCCGGACACAGATATTAGTCCATACACACCGCGCAGCATCCTGACATAGGTACCATTCCTACACAGCGCTCAGCATTCTGACACAGATACCAGTCCATTCACACTACCCAAATCCTGACACTGGAACCAGTCCATTCACACAGCCCAGCATCCTGACCAAGATACTGATCATCAACACTGCCCAAATCCTGACACAGATACCAGTCCATACCCACTGCCCAGCATTCCGACACAGATACCAGTCCATACACACTGCCCAGCATTCTGACACAGATATCGGTCCAAATACACTGCCAAACATCCTGACACAGGTACCACATTCTAAACACCGCGCAGCATTCCGACACAGATACCAGTCCATACACACTGCCCAGCATTCTGACACAGATACCAGTCCATACCCACTGCCCAGCATTCTGACACAGATATCGGTCCATACACACTGCCCAACATTCTAACACAGATATCAGTCCATATAAATTGCCAAGCGTCCTGACACAGGTACTATATCCTACACACTGTCCAGCATTCTGACACAGATATCAGTCCATACACACTGACAAGCATCCGGACACATACTATTCCATACACATTGCCCAAATCCTGAACAGATACCAGTCCATACACCATACCCAGCGTTCTGACACAGATCTCGGCCAATACACAAGGGCCACCATCCTGACACATATATCGGTACATACACACTGATCAGCATCCTGACACAAATACAGCTCCATACACAATGGCCACCATCCTGACACAGTTATCAGTCCATACACAATGCCAAGCATCCTGACACAGATAGGGGTTCATACACATTACCCAGCATCCTGACACAGATACCAGCCCAGAAACACACCTGAGCATCCTGACAAAGATACCAGTCCATACAAACTCCTGAGCATCCTGATACAGATATGTCTCCATACTCACTGCCCAGATTCCTGAAAAAGATACCATATGAGACACACTGCCCATCATCTCAACACAAATGCCAGGCCCTACAGACTGCCGAGCATCTTGACACAGATACCGGTCCATACACACTACACAGCATTCTGACACAGATCTCAGCCTATACACAATAGCCACCATCCTGACACAGACACCAGTCCATACACACTGCCCAGCATTCTGACATAGATCTCGGTCCATTCACAAAGCCCAGCGTCCTGACAGAGATATCGGTCCAAACACGATGCCCAGCATTCTGACACAGATACCAGGCCATACAAACTACTCAACATCCATTCACAGATACCAGTGAATACACACTGCCCATCATCTTGATGCAGATACCAGGGAATTCACGCTGCCCAAATCCTGACACAGATACCAGTCCATACACACTGCCCAGCATTCTGACATAGATCTCGGTCCATACACAAAGGCCACCATCCTGCAACAGATCTCGATCCATAATCAATGCTCAATATCCTGACACAGATATCGGTCCATACACACTGCCCAGATTCCAGAAAAATATACCAGAACAGGCACACTGCCCATCATCTCGACATAGATCCCAGTCCATACACACTGCCAAGCATCCTGACACAGATACTGACCCATACATAATACCCAGCATCCTGAGACAGATACTGGACCATACACACTGCTTAGCATCCTGACACAGATACCGGTCCATACACGCTGCCCAGCATCCGACACAGGTATCAGGTCCTAAACATTGCTCAGCATCCTGACACAGATACCAGTCCATACACACCTGGCAGCATCCTGACACAGATACCAGTCCATACACACCTGGCAGCATCCTGACACAGATATCAGTCCATACACACTCCTGACCATCCTCACACATATACCGGTCCATACACACTCCCGACCATCCTGAAACAGATACCGGTCCATACTCGCTGCCCACATTCCTGAAACAGATACCATACCAGACACACTGCCCATCATCTCAACACAGATACCAGGCCCTACACACTGCCAAGCATCCTGACACAGGTACCATATCCTACACAGTGACCAGCATCCTGACACAGATACCAGACCATACAAACTGCTCAGCATCCATTCACAGATACCTGTCCCTACACACTACCCAGCATTCTGACACAGATACCAGTCCATACACAATGGCCAGCATTCTGACATAGGTACCATATCCTACACACTGTGCACTATTCTGACACAGATACCAGTCAATACCACTGCGCAGCATTCCGACACAGATACCGGTCCATACACACTGACCAGCATCCAAACACAGATATCGGTCCATACACAATGCCCAGCATCCTGACACAGACACCAGGCCATACATATTTCACGACATCCTGACAAAGATACCAGTCCATATACAATGGCCACCATCCTGACATAGAACTGATCAATACACAATTGCCAGCATCCTGGAACACATATCGGTCCATAAACAGTGCCCAGCATCCTGACACCGGTACCATATCCTACACAGTGCCCAGCATTCTGACACAGATGCCAGGCCATACAAACTGCTCAGCATCCATTCACAGATACCAGTGAATACACACTGCCCATCATCTCGACACAGATACCAGGCCCTACACACTGCCAAGCATCCTGACACAGGTACTATATCCTACATAGTGCCAAGCATTCTAACACAGATACCAGTCCATACACACTTCCCAGCATCCTGCCACAGATACCTGTCCATACACACTACCCAGCATTCTGACACAGAAACCTGTCCATACACAATGCCCAGCATTCTGACACAGGTACCATATCCTACACGCTGTGCAGCATTCTGACACACATACCAGTCAATACCACTGCGCAGCATTCCGACACAGATACCGGTCCATACACACTTCCCAGCATCCTGCCACAGATACCTGTCCATACACACTACCCAGCATTCTGACACAGAAACCTGTCCATACACAATGCCCAGCATTCTGACACAGGTACCATATCCTACACACTGTGCAGCATTCTGACACACATACCAGTCAATACCACTGCGCAGCATTCCGACACAGATACCGGTCCATACACACTGACCAGCATCCTGACACAGACACCAGTCCATACATATTTCACAACATCCTGACAAAGATACCGGTCCATATACAATGGCCACCATCCTGACATAGAACTGGTCAATACACAATTGCCAGCATCCTGGAACAGATATTGGTCCATACACAGTGCCCAGCATCCTGACAAAGGTATCTATCCAATCACAATGCACAGATACCTGAAACAAATACCAGACGAGACTCACTGCCCATCGTCCTGATGCAGATACCAGGCTATTCACACTGCCAAGCATCCTGACAAAGATTCCAGTCCATACACACTTCCCAGCATCCTGCCACAGATATTGTTCCATACACACTGCCCAGCATTCTGACACAGAGACCAGTCCATACACAATGCCCAGCATTCTAACACAGATATAGGTCCATATACAATGCCAAGCATCCTGCCACTAATACCGGTCCATACTCAATGGCCAGCATGCTGACACAGATACCAGTCCATACACAATGCCAAGCATCCTGCCACTAATACCAGTCCATACACAATGCCCAGCATCTTGATGCAGATATCGGTCAATACACAATGTCCAGTATCCTGAAACAGATATCGGTCCATACACACTGCCCAGATTCCTGAAACAGATACCAGACCAGACACACTGCCCTTCATCTCGACACAGATACCAGGCCCTAAACACTTCCGAGCATCCGGACACAGATATTAGTCCATACACACCGCGCAGCATCCTGACACAGGTACCATTCTTACACAGCGCTCAGCATTCTGACACAGATACCAGTCCATTCACACTACCCAAATCCTGACACAAGTACCAGTCCATTCACACAGCCCAGCATCCTGACCAAGATACTGATCATCAACACTGCCCAAATCCTGACACAGATACCAGTCCATACCCACTGCCCAGCATTCCGACACAGATATCGGTCCATACACACTGCCCAGCATTCGGACACAGATATCGGTCCAAATACACTGCCAAACATCCTGACACAGGCACCACATTCTAAACACCGCGCAGCATTCCGACACAGGTAGCAGTCCATACACACTGCCCAGCATTCTGACACAGATACCAGTCCATACCCACTGTCCAGCATTCTGACACAGATATCGGTCCATACACACTGCCCAACATTCTGACACAGATATCGGTCCATATAAACTGCCAAGCGTCCTGACACAGGTACTATATCCTACACACTGTCCAGCATTCTGACACAGATACCGGTCCATACACACTGACCAGCATCCGGACTCATACTTTTCCATACACATTGCCCAAATCCTGAACAGATACCAGTCCATACACCATACCCAGCATTCTGACACAGATCTCGGCCAATACACAATGGCCACCATCCTGACACAGATATCGGTACATATACACTGATCAGCATCCTGACATAGATACCGCTCCATACACAATGGCCATCATCCTGACACAGTTATCAGTCCATACACAATGCCAAGCATCCTGACACAGATAGGGGTTCATACACATTACCCAGCATCCTGACACAGATACCAGCCCAGAAACACACCTGAGCATCCTGACAAAGATACCAGTCCATACAAACTCCTGAGCATCCTGATACAGATATGTCTCCATACTCACTGCCCAGATTCCTGAAACAGATACCATACGAGACACACTGCCCATCATCTCAACACAGATACCAGGCCCTACAGATTGCCGGGCATCTTGACACAGATACCGGTCCATACACACTACACAGCATTCTGACACAGATCTCGTCCTATACACAATAGCCACCATCCTGACACAGACACCAGTCCATACACACTGCCCAGCATTCTGACATAGATCTCGGTCCATTCACAAAGCCCAGCGTCCTGACAGAGATATCGGTCCAAACACGATGCCCAGCATTCTGACACAGATACCAGTCCATACACACTGCCTAACATCCTGACACAGGTACCATATCCTAAACAGTGCCCAGCATCCTGACACAGATACGAATCCAGACACACTGCCCAGCATTCTAACATACATCTCGGTCCATACACAAAAGCCACCATCCTGCAACAGATCTCGATCAATAATCAATGCGCAGTATCCTGACACAGATATCGGTCCATACATACTGCCCAGATTCCAGAAAAAGATACCAGAACAGGCACACTGCCCATCATCTCGCTGTAGATACCAGTCCATAAACACTGCCAAGCATCCTGACACAGATACCAGTCCATGCACACAGCTCAGGATCCTGACACAGATACTGGTCCATACACATTACCCAGCATCCTGAGACAGATACCGGACCATACACACTGCTCAGCATCCTGACACAGATACTGGTCCATACAAGCTGCCCAGCATCCGACACAGGTATCATGTCCTAAACATTGCTCAGCAACCTGACACAGATACCAGTTCATACACACCTGGCAGCATCCTGACACAGCTATCAGTCCATACACACTCCCGAACATCCTGACACATATACCGGTCCATACACACTCCCGAGCAACATGAAACAGATACCAGTCCATATTCGCTGCCCACATTCCTGAAACAGATACCATCCCAGACACACTGCCCATCATCTCGACACAGATACCAGGCCTACACACTGCCAAGCATCCTGACACAGGAAGTGTTCCATACACAGTGCCAAGCATCCTGACACAGATACCAGACCATACAAACTGCTCAGCATCCATTCACAGATACCTGTCCATACACACTACCCAGCATTCTGACACAGATACCAGTCCATACACAATGCCCAGCATTCTGACACAGGTACCATATCCTACACACTGTGCACCATTCTGACACACATACCAGTCAATACCACTGCGCAGCATTCCAACACAGATACCGGTCCATACACACTGACCAGCATCCAAACACAGATATCGGTCCATACACAATGCCCAGCATCCTGACACAGACACCAGTCCATACATAGTTCACAACATCCTGACAAAGATACCGGTCCATATACAATGGCCACCATCCTGACATAGAACTGGTCAATACACAATTGCCAGCATCCTGGAACAGATATCGGTCCATACACAGTGCCCAGCATCCTGACACAGATATCTATCCAATCACAATGCACAGATACCTGAAACAAATACCAGACCAGACCCACTGCCCATCATCTTGATGCAGATACCAGGCTATTCACACTGCCAAGCATCCTGACACAGATACCAGTCCATACACACTGCCCAACATCCTGACACAGGTACCATATCCTACACAGTGCCCAGCATTCTGACACAGATACCAGGCCATACAAACTACTCAGCATCCATTCACAGATACCAGTGAATACACACTGCCCATCATCTTGACACAGATACCAGGGAATTCACGCTGCCCAAATCCTGACACAGATACCAGTCGATACACACTGCCCAGCATTCTGACACAGATCTTGGTCCATACACAAAGGCCACCATCGTGCAACATAATCAATGCGCAGTATCCTGACACAGGTATCGGTCCATACACACTGCCCAGGTTCCTGAAAAAGATACCAGAACAGGCACACTGCCCATCATGTCGACAAAGATACCAGTCCATACACACTGCCAAGCATCCTGACACAGATACCAGTCCATGCACGTTACCCAGCATCCTGACACAGATACCAGTCCATAAACACAGCTCAGGATCCTGATACAGATACCGGTCCATACACGCTGCCCAGCATCCGACACAGATACCGGTCCAGACACATTGCCCAGCATCCTGACACAGGTATCAGGTCCTAAACATTGCTCAGCATCCTGACACAGATACCAGTCCATAAACAAATGGCAGCATCCTGACGCAGATATCAGTCCATACACACTGCTGACCATCCTGACACATATGCCGGTCCATCCACACTCCCGACCATCCTGAAACAGTTATCGGTCCATATTCGCCCATCAACTCGACACAGATATTGGTCCACACACACCGCCCAGCATCCTGACACAGATATCAGTCCATACACACTGACCAGCATTCTGACACAGATATCAGTCCATAAACACTGCCAAGCATCCTGACACAAGTACCATATCCTAGACACTGCCCAGCATTCCGACATAGATACCAGTCCATACACGCTGACCAGCATCTGGTTACAGATACCATTCCATACACACTGCCCAAATCCTGACGCAGATACCAGTCCATACACAACACCCAGCATTCTGACACAAATCTTGGTCTATACATAATTGCCACCATCCTGCCAGAGATATCGGTCCATACACACTGCCCAGCATTCTGACACAGTTCTCAGTCCATACACAATGCCCAGCATCCTAACACAGATATAGGTCCATACAAAATGCCAAGCATCCTGCCACTAATAACGGTCCATACTCAAAGGCCAGCATCCTGACACAGATACTGGTCGATACACAATGACAACCATCCAGACACAGATATCAGTCCATACACAATGGCCAGCATCTAGACACAGATATCGGTCCATACACACTGACCAACATCTTGACACAGAGATCAGTCCATACAGACTTCCCAGCATCCTGCCACAGATATCGGACCGTACACACTGCCCAGCATTCTGACACAGTTCTCAGTCCATACACCATGCCCAGCATCCTAACACAGACATCGGTCAATACACAATGCCAAGCATCCTGCCACTAATACCAGTCCATACACAATGGCCAGCATCCTGATACAGATACTGGTCCATACACAATGACCATCATCCTGATACAGATATCGGTCCAGACACAATGTCCAGTATCCTGAAACAGATATCAGTCCATACACACTGCCCAGATTCCTGAAACAGATACCAGACCAGACACACTGCCCATCATCTCGATACATATACCAGGCCCTAAACACTTCCGAGCATCCTGACACAGATATTTAGTCCATACACACCGTGCAGCATCCTGACACAGGTACCATTCCTACACAGCGCTCAGCATTCTGACACAGATATCGGTCCAAATACACTGCCAAACATCCTGACACAGGTACCACATTCTAAACACCGCGCAGCATTCTGACACAGATACCAGTCCATACACACTGCCCAGCATTCTGACACAGATATCGGTACATACACACTGATCAGCATCCTGACACAGATACCGCTCCATACACAATAGCCATCATCCTGACACAGTTATCAGTCCATACACAATGCCAAGCAACCTGACACAGATAGGGGTTCATACAAATTACCCAGCATCCTGACACAGATACCAGCCCAGAAACACTCCTGAGCATCCTGACAAAGATACCGGTCCATACAAACTCCTGAGCATCCTGATACAGATATGTCTCCATACTCACTGCCCAGATTCCTGAAACAGATACCATACGAGACACAATGCCCATCATCTCAACACAGATACCAGGCCCTACAGACTGCTGAGCATCTTGACACAGATACCGGTCCATACACACTACACAGCATTCTGACACAGATACCGGCCCTGAAACACATCTGAGCATCCTGACAAAGATACCAGTCCGTGCACGCTCCCGAGCATCCTGATACAGATACGTGTTCATACTCACTGCCCAGATACCTGAAACAGATACCATATCAGACACACTGCCCATCATCTCGACACAGAAACTAGGTCCAACACATTGCTGGGCATCCTGACACAGATACCTGTCCATGCACACTGCCCAAATTCCTGAAACAGATGCCAGACCAGACACACTGCCCAACATCTTGATGCAGATACCAGGCTATTCACACTGCCAAGCATCCTGACACAGATACCAGTCCATACACAGTGCCCAACATCCTGACACAGGTATCATATCCTACACAGTGCCCAGCGTTCTGACACAGATACCAGGCCATACAAACTACTCAACATCCATTCACAGATACCAGTGAATACACACTGTCCATCATCTTGACGCAGATATCAGGCAATTCATGCTGCCCAAATCCTGACACAGATACAAGTCCATACACACTGCCCAGCATTCTTACACAGGTACCATAGCCTACACACTGCGCAACATTCTGACACAGATATGAATCCATACACACTGCTCAGCATCCTGACACAGATACCAGTCGATACACACTGCCCAGCATTCTGACATAGATCAGTGCATAAACAAAGGCCACCATCCTGCAACAGATCTCGATCAATAATCAATGCGCAGTATCCTGACATAGATATCGGTCCATACACACTGCCCAGATTCCAGAAAAAGATACCAGAATAGGCACACTGCCCATCATCTCGACGTAGATACCAGTCCATAAACACTGCCAAGCATCCTGACACAGATACCGGTCCATGCACGTTACCCAGCACCCTGACATAGATACCAGTCCATACAAACAGCTCAGGATCCTGACACAGATATCGGTCCATACACACTGCCCAGATTCCTGAAAAAGATACAAGAACAGGCACACTGCCCATCATCTCGACGTAGATACCAGTCCATACACACTGCCAAGCATCCTGACAAAGATACCGGTCCATGCACGTTACCCAGCATCCTGACACAGATACTGGTCCATACACGCTGCCCAGCATCTGACACAGGTATCAGGTCCTAAACATTGCTCAGCATCCTGACACAGATACCAGTCCATACACACCTGGCAGCATCCTGTCACATATATCCGTCCATACACTCTCCTGACCATCCTGACACATATGCCGGTCCATACACACTCCCGACCATCCTGAAACGGATACCAGTCCATACCTGCTGCCCACATTCCTGAAACAGATACCATACCAGACACACTGCCCATCATATCGACACAGATACCAGGCCCTACACACTGCCAAGCATCCTGACACAGGTACTATATCCTACACAGTGACCAGCATTCTGACACAGATACCAGACCATACAAACTGCTCAGCATCCATTCACAGATACCTGTCCATACACACTACCCAGCATTCTGACACAGATACCAGTCCATACACAATGCCCAGCATTCTGACATAGGTACCATAGCCTACACACTGTGCACCATTCTGACACACATACCAGTCAATAGCACTGTGCAGCATTCCGACACAGATACCGGTCCGTACACACTGACCAGCATCCAAACACAGATATCAGTCCATGCACAATGCCCAGCAACCTGACACAGACACCAGTCCATACATATTTTGCAACATCCTGACAAAGATACCAGCCCATATACAATGGCCACCAACCTGACATAGAGCTGGTCAATACACAATGGCCAGCATCCTGGAACAGATATCGGTCCATACACAGTGCCCAGCATCCTGACACAGATATCTATCCAATCACAATGCCCAGATACCTGAAACAAATACCAGACCAGAAACACTGCCCATCATCTCGACACAGGTACAGGTCCATACACACAGTCCAGCATCCTGACAAAGATACCGGTCCATACACACTCCCGAGCATCCTGATACAGATACGTGTTCATACTCGCTGCCCAGATTCCTGAAACAGATACCATACCAGATACACTGCCTATCATCTTGACACAGACACTAGGTCCGACACACTGCCGAGCATGCGGACACAGATACCAGTCCATACACATTGCACAACATCCTGACACAGTTACCATGTCCTACACAGTGCACAGCATTCTGAAACAGGTACCGGTCCATCCACACTACCCAAATCCTGACACAGGTACCAGTCCATACACACTGCCCACCATTCTGACACAGATAACGGTCCATCCACACTGACCAGCATCCTGACACAGATATTGGTCCATACACACTGCCAAGCATCCTGACACAGGTACCAGTCCATACACTCTGCCCAGCATCCTGACACAGATATCAGTCCATACACACTGCCAAGCATTCTGACACAGATACCATATCCTACACACTGACCAGCATCCTGACACAGATATCAGTCCATACACACTGCCAAGCATCCTGACACAAGTACCGTATCCTAGACACTGCCCAGCATTCTGACATAGATACCAGTCCATACACGCTGACCAGCATCTGGTTACAGATACCATTCCATACACACTGCCCAAATCCTGACACAGATACCAGTCCATACACAACACCCAGCATTCTGACACAAATATTGGTCCATACACAATTGACACCATCCTGCCACAGATATCGGTCCATACACACTGCCCAACATCTTGACTCAGAGACCAGTCCATACACACTTCCCAGCATCCTGCCACAGATATTGGTCCATACACACTGCCCAGCATTCTGATACAGTTCTCAGTCCATACATAATGCCCAGCATCCTAACACAGATAAAGATCCATACGCAATGCCAAACATCCTGCCACTAATACTGGTCCATACACAATGACCACCATCCTGATACAGAAATCAGTCCATACACAATGCCCAGCATCCTGACACAGATATCGGTCCATACACAATGCCCAGTATGCTGAAACAGATATCGGTCCATACACACTGCCCAAATTCCTGAAACAAACACCAGACTAGACACACTGCCCATCATCTCGATACAGTTACCGGTCCATACACGTTACCCAGCATTCTGACACAGATATCGGTCCATACATGTTACCCAGCATCCTGACACAGATATCGGTCCATACACACTGTCCAGCATCCTGGGACAGATATCATGCCCTAAACACTGCTCAACATCCTGACACAGTTACCAATCCATACACACTGCGCAGCATCCTGACACAGATTTTATTCCATACACACTCCTGCACATCCTGACACAGATACCGGTCCATAAACACTCCCAAGCATCATGAAACAATGCGTGTCCATATTCAGGGCCCACATTCCTGAAACAGATACCATACCAGACACACTGCCCATTATCTCGACACAGATACAGGCACTACACAATGACAAGCATCCTGAGACAGAAACTGGTCCATACACACTGCCAAGCATTCTGACACAGATACTAGACCATACAAACTTCTCAGCATCCATTCACAGATATTGGTCCATACACACTGCCCAGCATCCTGACACAACACCAGTTCATACACACTCCTGAGTATCCTGACACAGATAGCGGTCCATACACACTCCCGAGCATCCTGATACACATACGTGTCCGTACTCGGTGCCCTGATTTCTGAAACAGATACCATATCAGACACACTGCCAATCATCTCGAGACAGATACCAGGCCCTTCACACTGCCGAGCATCCTGTCACAGATACCAGTCCATACACACTGCCCAGCATCCTGACACAGGTCCATATCCTACACATTGCACAGCATTCTGAAACACATACCGGTTCATCCACACTACCCAAATCCTGACACAGACACCAGTCCATCCACACATCGCAGCATCCTGACAAAGATACCGGTCCATAAACAATGGCCACCAGCCTGACACAGATATTGGTCCATACACAATGCCCAGCATCCTGACACAGATATCAGTCCATACACACTGCCCAGCATCCTGACACAGATACCAGTCCATACACAATGGCCAGGATCCTGGAACAGATATCGGTCCACACAGAGTGCCCAGCATCCTGACATGGATATCGGTCCATATACAATGCCCAGATACCTGAAACAGATACCAGACACACTGCCCATCATCTCAACGCAGATACAAGTCCATACACACTGTCCAGCATCCTGACACAGATACAGGTCCATGCACATTACCCAGCATTCTGACACAGATACCGGCCCAGAAACACATCTGAGCATCCTGACAAAGATACCAGTCCGTGCACGCTCCCGAGCATCCTGATACAGATACATGTTCATACTCGCTGCCCAGATACCTGAAACAGATACCATATCAGACACACTGCCCATCATCTCGACACAGAAACTAGGTCCAACACATTGCTGGGCATCCTGACACAGATACCTGTCCAACACAGTGCACAGCATTCTGAAACAGATACTGGTCCATCCACACTGCTCAAATCCTGACACAGATACCAGTCCATACACACTGCCCACCATCCTGACACAGGTACCATGTCCAACACAGTGCACAGCATTCTGAAACAGATACTGGTCCATCCACACTGCCCAAATCCTGACACAGATACCAGTCCATACACACTGCCCAGCATTCTGACACAGATATCAATCCATACACAGTGCCCAGCATCCTGACACAGATATCGGTCCATACACAATGCCCAGATACCTGAAACGGATACCAGACCAGACACTCTACCCATCATCTTGATGCAGATACCAGTTCATACACACTGCCCATCATCCTGACACAGGTACCATATCCTACACAGTACACAGCATTCAGACACAAATACCAGACCGTACACACTGCTCAGCATCCATTCACAGATACTGGTGCATACACACTGCCCAGCATTCTGACACAGATATCGGTCCATACACACTGCCAAGCATCCTGACGCAGGTACCATATCCTACACACTGACCAGCATTCTGAAACACGTTCTGGTCCATCCACATTACCCAAATCCTGACACAGATACCAGTCCATACACACTGTGCCAGCATCCTGACACAGGTACCATATCCTACACAGTGCACAGCATTCTGAAACAAATACCGGTCCATCCACACTGCCCAAATCCTGACACAGATACCGGTCCATCCACACTGCCCAAATCATGACACAGATACCAGTCCATACACATTGCCCAGCATTCTGACACAGATATCAGTCCATACACACTGCCAAGCATCCTGACACAGGTACCATATCCTACACAGTGCACATCATTCTGAAACAGATACCGGTCCATACACACTGCCCAAATCCTGACACAGACACCAGTCCATACACACTGCCCAGCATTCTGACACAGATATCGGTCCATACACAACACCTAGATTCCTGAAACACATACCGGACCACACACACTGCCCAGCATTCTGACACAGATACCAGGCAATCCAAACTGCCCAGCATCCTGACAAAGGTACTATATCCTAAACACTGCCCAGCATCCTGACACAAATACCAGTCCATATACACAACCCAGCGTTCTGAATAGATATCTGTCCACACACACTGCCAAGCATCCTGACACAGGTACCATATCCTACACACTGCCCAGCATTCCAACACAGATATCATTCCATACACACTGCCCAAATCCTGATACAGATACCAGTCCATACACACTACCCAGCATTCTGACACAGATCTCGGTCCATACATAATGGCCACCATCCAGCCACAGATATCGGGCCATACACGATGCCCAGCATCCTGACACAGATATCAGTCCATATACACTGCCCAGCATTCTGACACAGATATTGGTCCATACACAATGCCCAGCATCCTGACACAGACACCAGTCCATACACACTTCGCAGCATCCTGACACAGATCTCGTTCCATACATACTGCCCAGATACCTGAAACAGAAGCCAGACCAGAAACACTGCTCATCATCTCGATGCAGATACCAGTCTATACACACTTCCGAGCGTGCTGACACAGATACCAGTCCAGACACATTGCCCAGCATCCTGATACAAATACCATTCCATACACACTACTCAGCATCCTGATACACATACCAGCCCATACATGTTACCTAGCATCCTGACACAGATACCGGTCCATACACACTGCTCAGCATCCTGACACAGATACCGGTCCATACACACTGCTCAGCATCCTGACACAGATACCGGTCCATACACACTGCTGAAATCCTGACACAGAAAGCAGTCCATCCACACTGCCCAAATCCTGACACAGAAAGCAGTCCATCCACACTGCCCAAATCCTGACACAGATACCAGTCCATACACATTGCCCAGCATTCTGACACAGTTACCAGTCTAGACACACTGCCCAGCATCCTGACACAGATACCAGTCCATACCCTCTGCCGAGCATCCTGACACATATACCAGTCCATATACAATGCCCAGCATACTAACTTAGATTTCAGTCCATACACAATGCTGAGCATCCTGACACAGATATCGGTCCATACACACTGCCAAGCATCCTGACACAGGTACCATATCCTACACAGTGCACAGCATTCTGAAACAGATACCGGTCCATCCACACTGCCCAAATCCTGACACAGACACCAGTCCATACACACTGCCCAGCATTCTGACACATATATCGGTCCATACACACTGCCCAGCATCCTGAAAGAGGAACCATATCCTACACACGGCCCAGCATTCTGACACAGGTACCAGACCATACACACTGACCAGCATTCTGACACAGATCTTGGTCCATACACAATGGCCACTATCCTGACACAGATATCAGTCCATACACAACACCCAGATTCCAGACACACGGCCCTTCATCTCGATGCAGATACCAGGCAATCCACACTGCACAAATCCTGAAACAGATGCCATTCCACACACACTGCCCAGCATTCTGACATAGATACCTGTCTGGACACACTGCCAAGCATCCTGACACAGGTACTATATCCTAAATACTGTCCAGCATCCTGACACAGATACCAGACCATACACATTGACCAGCATCTAGAGACAGATACCATTCCATACACACTGCCCAAATCCTGATACAGATACCAGTCCATACACACTACCCAGCATTCTGACACAGATCTCGGCCCATACACAATGGCCACCATCCTGCCAGATATCAGTCCATACACGATGCCCAGCATCCTGACACAGATATAGGTCCATATACACTGCTCATATTCTGACACAGATATTGGTCCATACACGATACCCAGCATCCTGACACATTAACCGGTCCATACACAACACCCAGCATCCTGACACAGATATCGGTCCATACATACTGCCCAGATTCCTGAAACAGAAACCAGACCAGAAACACTGCCCATCATCTCGACGCAGATACCAGTCCATACACACTGTCGCGCGTCCTGACACAGATACCAGCCCAGACACATTGCCCAGCATCCTGATACAAATACCACTCCGTACACACTGCTCAGCATCCTGACACAGATACCAGTCCATACACACCTGGCAGCATCCTGACACAAATATCAGTCCATACACACTCCTGAGCATCCTGACACAGTTACCAGTCCATACACACTCCCGAGCATCCTGACATAGATATGTCTCCAAACTCGCTGCCCACATTCCTGAAAGAGATACCATACCAGACACACTGCCAATCATCTCAACACAGATACCAGGCCCTACACACTGCCAAGCATCCTGACACAGATGCCGGTCCATACACACTGCCAAGCATCCTGACACAGGAACCATATCCTACACAGCACCCAGCATTCTGACACAGATACCAGACCATACAAACTGCTCAGCATCCATTCACAGATACTAGTGTATGCACACTGCACAGCATTCTGACACAGATACCGGTCCATACACACTGCCCAAATCCTGACACAGATACAAGTTCATACACACGGCCAGATACCTGAAACAGATACCAGACCAGATGCACTGCCCATCATCTCAATGCAGATACCAGTCCAAACACACTGCCCAGCATCCTGAACAGATATCAGTCCATACACACTGCTCAGCATCCTGACACAGTTACCAGTCCATACACACCTGGCAGCATCCTGACACAAATATCAGTCCATACACACTCCTGAGCATCCTGACACAGTTACCGGTCCATACACAATCTCGAGCATCCTGACACAGATACCGGTCCATACACACTGACCAGCATCTAGACACAGATACTATTCAATACACACTACCCAGCATCCTGACAAAGATACCGATCCATACCCACTCACTAGCATCCTGATACACATACATGTCCATACTCACTGCCCAGATTCCTGAAACAGATACCTTGCCAGACACACTGCCCATCATCTCGACACAGATACCAGTCCATACACACTGTGCCAGCATCCTGACACAGGTACCATATTCTACACAGTGCACAGCTTTCTCAAACAGATACCAACCACACTGCCCAAGTCCTGACACAGACACCTGTCCATACACACTGCCCAAATCCTGACACAGATACCAGTCCATACACACTGCCCAGCATTCTGACACAGATATCGGTCCATACACACTGCAAAGCATCCTGACACAGGTACCATATCCTACACACTGCCCAGCATTCCGACACAGATACCAGACCATACACACTGCACAGCATTCTGACACAGATCTTGTTCCATACATAATGACCACCATCCTGCCACAGATATCGGTCCATACACGATACCCAGCATCCTGACACAGATATCGGTCCATACACACTGCCCAGCATTCTGAACAGATATCGGTCCATACACAATGCCCAGCATACTGACACAGATGTCAGTCCATACGCAATGCCCAGCATGCTGACACATACACCAGTGCATTCCCACTTCGCATGCATCCTGCCACAGATATCGGTCCATACACAACGCCCAGCATCTTGACACAGATACCGGTCCATACACAATGCCCAGCATCCTGACACAGATAACGGTCCATACACAATGCCCAGCATTCTAACACAGTTCTCGGTCCATACACAATGCCCAACATCCTGACACAGATATCGGTCCATATACAATGCCTAGCATCCTAACACAGATATTGGTCCATACACAATGCCCAGCATTCTAACACAGTTCTCGGTCCACACACAATGCCCAGCATCCTGACACAGATTCCTGCCCATACACATTCCCGTGCATCCTGATACAGATATCAGTCCATACACAATGGCCAGCATCCTGACACAGATATCGGTCCCTACACACTGCGCAGTATTCTAACACAGTTCTCGGTCCATACACAATGCCCAGCATCCTGACACAGATATCGGTCCATACACAATGCCCAGCATCTTGACACAGATACCGGTCCAAACACATTACCCAGCATCCTGACACAGATACCGGTCCATACACACTCCTGAGCATCCTGACACAGAACCGATCCATACACACTCCCGAGCATCCTGATAAAGATACAAGTCCATTCTCGCTGCCCAGATTCCCGAAACAGATACTATATCAGACACACTGCCCATCATCCTGACACAGATACCAGGTCCTACACACTGCCGAGCATCCTGACACAGGTACCATATCCTACACAGAGCCCAGCATCCTGACACAGATACCGGTCCATACACAATGCCCTGCATCCTGACACAGATATCGGTCAATCCACACTGCGCAGCATCCTGACACAGATATCGAGCCTTACACAATGGCCAGCATCCTCACACAGATATCGGTCCATACACATACCCGAGCATCCTGATAGAGATACTAGTCTATACACACTGCGCAAGCATCCTGACACAGATATGAGTCCATACACACTGCCCAGATACCTGAAACAGATACCAGACCAGACACTCTACCCGTCATCTTGATGCAGATACCAGTTCATACACACTGCCCAGCATTCTGACACAGATACCATTACATCCACAATGCCCAAATACTGACTGAGATACCAGTCCATACACACGGCACTCCATTCTGACACAGTCACTAATACACACACCCTGCCCCTCATTGACACAGATAGCAGTCCATAAACATTGCCCAGCATCCTGACACAGATACCAGTCCATACACAATGCCCAGCATTCTGACACTGTTCTCGGTCCATACACAATCCCCAGCATCTTGACACAGATACCGGTCCATACACAATGGCCAGCATCCTAACACAGATATCGGTCCATACACAATGCCCAGCATCCTGACACAGATTCCTGCCCAGCATCCTGACACAGATTCCTGCCCATACACATTACCGTGCATCCTGATACAGATATCAGTCCATACACAATGGCCAGCATCCTGACACAGATATCGGTCCATACACAATGCCCAGCATCTTGACACAGATATCGGTCCAAACTCATTACCCAGCATCCTGACACAGATACCGGTCCATACACACTCCTGAGCATCCGGACACAGAACCGATCCATACACACTCCCGAGCATTCTGATAAAGATACATGTCCACTCTCATTGCCCAGATTCGCGAAACAGATACCATATCAGACACACTGCCCATCATCCTGACACAGATACCAGGTCCTACACAGAGCCCAGCATCCTGACACAGTACCAATCTATTCACATTGTGCAGTATCCTGACACAGGTACCAGTCTATTCACACTGTGCAGCATCCTGACCTAGGCACTAGTCCATTCACACTGACCAGCATTCTGACACAGATCCCAGTCAATATACACTGCGCAGCATCCTTACTGAGATACCAGTCCACACTGCGCAGCATCCTGACAGACATTAGTCCACGCACAATGCCCTGCATTTTGACATAGACACTAATCCACACACCCTGCTCCTCATTGGCACAGTTACCAGTCCATAAACATTGCCCAGCATCCTGACACAGACACCGGTCCATACACACTCCCGAGGGTCCTGCACCGATACCGGTCCATACACAATCCCGAGTATCCAGATACAGATACCAGTCCATATACACTGCCCAACATCCTAACACAGATACAGGTCCATACACATTCTCGAGAATACTGACACAGATACCAGCACATACACAACGCCTAACATCCTGACACAGATACCAGTCCATACCCACTGCCCAGATTCCTGAAACAGATACCAGACTAGACACTGTGCAACACACTGACGCATATACTGCTCCGTACACACACTCGATCATCCTGACACAGATATTAGTCCCTACACACTGCCCAGCATCCTAACACAGATACGGTCCATACACACTCTCGATCATCCTGACACAGATACCAGTCCATACACACTGCCCAGGTTCCTGACACAGATACCAGACAAGACACACTGCCGAGCATCCTGACACAGGCACCGGGCCATATACACTGCGCAGCATCCTGACATAGATACCAGTCCATACACACTATCCAGCTTCATGACACAGATACCAGACTATACACACTGCTGGGCATCCATTCACAGATACCAGTGCATACACACTGCCCAACATTGTGACACAGATACTGGTACACACACAGTCCCGAGCATCCTGACACAGGTTACGGGTCCAAAGGCACTGCGCAGCAACCTGACACAGATACCAGTCCATACACACTGCACAGCATCCTGACTGAGATACCAGTCCATCTACATTTCCCAGGATTCTGAAACAGATACCGGTCCATACACAATGCCCAGCATACTGACCTAGACACTGGTCCATACATACTGGCCAGCATTCTGACACAGGTACCAGTCCATACAAACTGTGCAGCATCCTGAGACAGATACTAGTCCATACACACTGCGCAGCATACTGACACAGGTACCAGTCCATACAGACTGCCCAGATTCCTGAAAAAGATACCAGATCCTACACACTGCCGAGCATCCTGATGCAGATACCGGTCCATACACACTGCCCAGCTTCATGACACAGATACCAAACCATAGACACTGCTCAGCATCCATTCACAGTTAGCAGTGCATACGCACTGCCCAGCATCCTGACACAGATACGGGTAATACACACTGCCCAACATCCTAACACAGATAATGGTCCGTTCGCACTGCCCAAATCCTGACACAAATATCAGTCCATACACACTGTCCAGCATCCTGACACCAATAGCGGTCCATACACACTGCCCAGATTCGTGAAACAGATACCAGATCCTACACACTGCACAGCATTCTGACACAGGTACTGGTCCATACACAATGCCCAAATCCTGACACAGATACCAGTCCATCCACAATGCCCAAATCCTGACACAGATACCAGTCCATACACACTGCACTCCATTCTGACACAGTCACTAATACACACACCCTGCCCCTAATTGAAACAGATACCAGTCCATAAACATTGCCCAGCATCCTGACACAGATACCAGTCCATACACACTGCCCAAATCCTGACACAGATACCGGTCCATACACACTGCCCAGCATTCTGATATAGATCCAATCCATATATATTCCCAGGATTCTGTCACAGAGACCGGTCCATAGACAATGTCCAGCATCCTGACCTAGACATTAGTCCATACATACTGACCAGCATCCTGACACAGGTACCAGTCTATTCACACTGTGCAGCATCCTGACCTAGGCACTAGTCCATTCACACTGACCAGCTTTCTGACACAGATCCCAATCAATACACACTGCGCAGCATCCTTACTGAGATACCAGTCCACATTGCACAGCATCCTGACAGACATTAGTCCACACACAACGCCCTGCATTTTGACATAGACACTAGTCCACACACCCTGCCCCTCATTGACACAGTTAGCAGTCCATAAACATTGCCCAGCATCCTGACACAGACACATTCCCGAGCGTCTTGCACCGATACCGGTCCATACACAATCCCGAGCATCCAGACACAGATACCACTCCATATACACTACGCTGCATCCAGACACAGATACCGGTCCATACACACTCCAGAGCATCCAGATACAGATACAGATACCAGACCATACACACTGCTGGGCATCCATTCACAGATACCAGTGCATACACACTGCCCAACATTGTGACACAGATACTGGTACACACACACTCCCGAGCATCCTGACACAGGTTACGGGTCCATACACACTGCGCAGCAACCTGACACAGATACCGGTCCATACACACTGCACAGCATCCTGACTGAGATACCAGTCCATATACATTTCCCAGGATTCTGAAACAGATACCGGTCCATACACAATGCCCAGCATACTGACCTAGACACTGGTCCATACATACTGGCCAGCATTCTGACGCAGGTACCAGTCCATACACACTGCGCAGCATTCTGACATAGATACCAGTCCATACAAACTATCCAGCTTCATGAAACAGATACCCGGTCCATACACACTCCCGAGCACCCTGACACAGACACTGGTCCATACATACTGACCAGCAATCTGACACAGATACCAGTCTATACACACTGCGCAGCATCCTGACACAGGTCCCAGTCCATACACACTGCGCAGCATCCTGACAGACATTAGTCCACACACACCGCCCTGCATTTTGACATAGACACTAGTCCATACACACTGCCCTCATTGACACAGATACCAGTCCTTAAACATTGCCCAGCATCCTGAAACAGATATCAGTCCCTACAGAATGCCCAGCATCCTGACACAGATATCAGACCCTACACACTGCTCAGCATCCTGACACAGATACCGGTCCATACACACTGGGCAGCATCCTGATACAGGTACCAATCCATACACACTCCCGAGCGACCTGACACAGATACCGGTACCGGTCAATACACACTCCTGAGCATCCTGATACAGATACCAGTCTATACACACTGGGCAGCACCCTGACACAGATACTGGTCCATAGACATGCGCAGCATCCTGACACAGACACCAGTCCATATACACTCTCGATCATCCTGACACAGACACTGATCCATACATACTGGGCAGCTTCCTGACACAGATACCAGTCCATACACACTACCCAGATTCCTGAAACAGATACCAGTCCAGACACACTGCCGAGCATCCTGATACAGATACCAGACCATACACACTGCCCAGCATCCTGACATAGATACCAGTCACACACTGTCCAGCTTCATGACACAGGTACCAGAACATACACACTGCTCAGCATCCATTCACAGATACCAGTCCATACACACTGCCGAGCATCCTGACATAGATACCAGTCCATACAAACTGCGCAGCATCCTGAGACAGATACTAGACTAGACACAGTGCCAAGAATCCTGACACAGATACAGGTCCATACATACTGCCAAGCATCGTGACATGGGTAACAGATCCTACACACTACCCAGCATCCTGACACAGATCCCAGTTCATACATTCTGCCCAGCCTCCTGACATAGTTTCCAGTCCATACACATTGTGCAGCATCCTGACAGACATTAGTCCACACACACCGCCCTGCATTTTGACATAGACACTAGTCCATACACACTGCCCAGCAATCTGACATAGATTCCAAGCCATACACACTGCACACCATTCTGACAGAGTCACTAAGACACACACCCTGCCCCTCCTTGACACAGATACCGGTCCATACATACTGCTCAGCATCCTGACACAGATACCAGACCATACACACTGCCCAGCACTCAGACACAGATACCAGTCTATTCAAACTGTGCAACATCCCGATGCACATCCCAGTCCATGCACACTGCCCAACTCCTGACACAGATACCAGTCCATACACACTGTGCAGCATCCTGACCTAGACACTAGTCCATACACACTGACCAGCATCCTGACCTAGACACTAGTCCATACACACTGACCAGCATCCTGACGCAGATCCCAGTCCATACACCATTCCCAGCATCCTGACACAGGTACCAGTCCATACACACTGTGCAGCATCCTGACATAGACACTAGTCCATACACACTGTGCAGCATCCTGACGCAGATACCAAACTGCATAGCCTGCCCCGTTTTGACACAATTACCAGACTCTGCACCATGCCCAGCATCGACACAATTTCTACACTAGACAGGCAACAGCCTGAGGCAATTAACAGATTAGTTGTCATGCCCATTATACAGACTCGATTAAGAGATCAGGCAGCCAGTTCTGCACACGATTCCCTTCCACTCCAGGAGTAACCATTTTTTCATCATCGGCCCCACTCTCTGGGTTCCTACCTTTTAGCAAAGCAGGAGAGAGGACAGGATAGTGGCAAGGTAAGTACGCGATGGGATCATGATATAAGGTCTGAGTTTTTCTCTTTGCTGCCAATGAAAATTAATTGAAAACCATAATAACAAATTGTTTCGTGAGCTGTGTCAAAATTGGACTTTTAGTTCCAGAAAATTAGGCTTTTGATGCCGGGTTTATAATTTAGAATTTGCTGGACAGCATACTGTGAAAAAATGGATAGTTCAATCTCAGACATGTTGGAGTTAAAAGACAGAGCAGAATAAACCCCAACTGCACCCAACTATTCACTACAGTCTAAGTTACAGATTTGCTTGATTCAGTAATGCCCTCATCCATTTGTTGCAGGCTTTGCACCATTTTCATGACCTGCTGGGGCAATCGGAAGAAAGCCTTGTATTTATAAAGCATCTTCTCAGGAACATCTCAAGAGCATCAAAGTAGCTCATGTACAACTAGCTACTTTGCAGTGCTGCTACAAGTATCACAGCAACTGGTTACTGAAGCAAGCTTCACATTTTTTCTAATGCACTTAAGCCCTCAAGTGGAGCTGGAAATCATAACCTTTTCATAGGCAGAAGCCTAACAATGAAGGTGTTTGCAATTGTCCTGTTAAATGCATCTATTGCAGGATCATGACACAGACCCTCATAACAGCATAAGCGCCAGGAGCTAGTTCATGGGAGCACAGCCTCCCATGATCTGAATTAAGAGAACATATGAAAGCAGATTTCAACTGTGATTTGCGATCCCACAACAAATGATATTAGTGTCCAATTAATCTAATGCTGGTGTAATTGGCTGAGGGAGGAATGTTGGTCAGGACAAAGGGAGAATTCCCTGCTTTTCTTTAAATTATACCCATGCGATCTTTTTCCAACCACTTTAACTAGCAGAATAATATCTCATCCCAAAGGCAACAGCAATTTAACATACCCTCAGTACTGGGGGAGGTGACAGCCTCACGTTCTCTTTTATTCCTTCATGGGATGTGGATGTCACTGGCAAGGTCAGCATTTGTTGCCCAGCCCTAATTGTCCTTGAACTGAGTGGTTTGCTAGGCCATTTCAGAGGGCAGTTTTAGAGTCAACCGCATTGCTGTGAATCTGAAGCCAGATCAGCTTCCTTCCCTAAAGTTTCCTTCCCTAAAGGACACTAGTGAAACAGATGGGTTTTTAATGACAATCAATGATAGTTTCATGGTCACCATTACTGAGACTAGCTTTGAATTCCAGGTTTTTAAAAATTAATTGAATTTAAATTCCTCCGGCTGTCATGTTGCGATTTTGAACCCACCTCTCCAAAATGTTAGCATGGGTCGCTGAATTACTAGTCCAGTAGCATTATCACTACACCACCATCTGCCCAAGTTATGTGCTTAAGTCCTGGAGAGGGGTGTCAATCCACAACCTTCTAAGAGGCAAGAGTGCTAACAAATAAGCTAAGCTGGCAAATTCCTTCGGGCAATACCACAAAATAAGGTCTCTACAGAGCAAAATCAATGAAGCGCACAGAACAAGCTATCCACTCCTTAACAGATTGTCTCAATGCGGATTGAGTTATAAAGGAGCCAAATTCCTTTCTTTGGCAATCCAGTATATTTAGTTCATACTGGGTTGGACAGCTGTTTCTGTTAATCTCCCCATGTGTATGAAATATAGTAACTTAAAGCCAAAATACAGCATACTGCTCTGAAAGATAAAACAGTAGGAGTTTGAAATTTTTAATATCTTTTCCACCGGACCTGGGGTACAGTTCAATTCAAGCAGTGGTATACCTAACACATAGAGTTGCATATCACATGGGGGTCAGCTGGCTAGATGGCTACTGTGTGGCTCAAAGTAACACCAACAACACAGGTTCAATTCCCATCCTGGCTGAGGTAGACTTGGGAACTGTCTCCTTATTCTGCTGAGAGTGGAAGGTAATGGAAACCATCACTGACAAAAACTGTCAAGGAAATAGCTTAGGCTGAAGCAACAGCAGACCAATAGGTCAAGAACCTACCTTCAAGCAAACACTACATAGAACTTCATAGAAATGATAGCATAGAATCAGGCCATTAGACACAAAAGATCCTTGTAGGTGCTTGTCTCCCAAGCAAGCATCCATTAACCAAATCAACACATCCTTCCATCCCTTTCTCCCTCATGCACTTATCTAGCTTTCTGTTATTCATCTCAACTGTTGCTTGTTATAGTGAGTTCCACATTCTAAACACCCTGGGAAAAGGACAATCTACTGAATTTATGAGTCTTATTTTTATGACCCACCCACAAGTGGAAACATCTTCTCTATATCTACCTTATCAAACCCTTTCATGATTTTAAAGAGAGGTCGCTCCTCAGTCATCTTTTTTCCAAAGAAATGATCCCCCAGCCTGTCTCATCTTTCCTCATACATATAATTTCTCGGTTCTGTGTAAATATTTTTCCACCTTCTCCAGTGCCTCTATGTCATTTTCAATGGCTTACAAAAACATGTGTGTTGCTAAATATATAACACACTTCAGAATCAAGAATGCATCAAGGTGAGGGCGAGGACAGATGGTAAGCTCCTTCCCCTTTGCATACAGCGGAACACAAGGCCTAGACTTGAAGGGTTATAGGAATCAGCAACATGTTGTATTTATGATTGATTTTCCCTTCGCTATAATGGGCTATATTTCAATTTTTGACCTGCCTCCAATCCCATCATGTTCCTTGTTTAGAATCCCCCTCTGCTGGTGATGACTCTCTGGCCTCCTCAGTCAGTCAGGACGACATGGTGAAACAGAGGGACAGGAGGTCTCTCTGTGGATCCCGTCAATGTTCCCACGGTGTGACCAGCCAACAGGAGGCCCGGACAATGGTTTTCACACCCATGGGGAACCTGATGCCCAGCAGCAGTAGCAGCAGTGGCCATTTTATCTTACCCGACACTGGCACTTAGCCTCCAAAGGCAAACAACAAAATCCACTCCGAGGATTGCAGCAACTGCAATAGCACTGCCACCACAATGTTTAGCTCATGTGCCATGGGGGAAATCCAGTAAAGGAAACAGCGTGTAAGTTGTGCTAGCATGCGAGAGAGAGAGAAACAGCGAGCCCCGGGCACGGCATTAAGTTATGCAGAGACAGATGGAAGATCTCCACACTGCAAACAGCTCTAGCACCTGACATAGGTCAGGATATCACTGATATTTCAGTTTTAATGAATAGTGTCCAGCTTTCATGCACACTATCATTTTTTTAAATATGCAGTGTGCCTCTTCAACAGACATCCTCTGGAAACTGAGATTTTATCAGTCTACACGTAAGCCATCTGTTGAAAAATCTTTATTTTTCTAACGAAAAGATTAAGACAGCAATGAAAGTTTTGCAGATTTTACCTTGCTTTTCCTTGCATAGTCATATTAAATCTGACCTGTCAAGCGACCTCTTGCCCATGCGTTTCTCCATGTCATCTGTCCATAACTGGCCCAGGGAGCTATTAGTTGTCCTTCTGGTGATTGCTAGGGTATCATTATAGTATTATAGTACTGCAATGAGGCTAAAGTCTCTTTGTCCTCTTCCAGAGAAGCACTCCACCTATCTGTTATGCTGAGAAGAGACAGACTCTGGCAAGCAGATTTAAGTGACCTGCAGCACTGAAATTCTTGATTATCTGGAATTGAGCAGAAAGCTGTACTACTCATTGCACCAAGCTGTACATGCAGGTTCATGTTTTCATACTCACATGGCACATGAAACACAATTAAACACAAATTGGCAGCATGCAACTTAAAGTTATAAGGGAATAAAACTGCTGGGCATCATTCACTAGTCAGTGTAAACAAAAATCTGTGGCATTCACACTTTCTCAAAAATAATCCAAATCGAAAGATATAAGTGGCAAAAGTTTTATTCCATGGGTCCAATGCTATTTCTGTTGTTGACAGACTCAATAACATTTGTGTGCTCCATAAAAGGCATTGTGCACTTGTCTTAATTATGAGTTGGCTTTACAATCTGGACCATCCTTTGATGATTGGAGTTCTTTACGCTTGACTTGTTTTAGCTCATAAGTGACATCCATGGCAGCTTGGGGTTGCAAGTGACAAATAGGAATGAAATGGTTTTCCTTGTATTTTAATGTAATAATCATATGTTATTAATTAAAAGCAAGAATAACATTTAGGAGCAGCATAAAAAGCAATAGGGTCCAAAAACCCTTTGTGATCTCCAGCCCACCTCCTCACCCTGAGTCCTCTTTTCCTCCTGAAATGCATTCAATTGCTTCTTGAACCTATTTAAGTAACCTCACCTGACAAAAGTCCTGGTAACAAATTTTTTGTACTCATCAAGATTAAGCACTTGCATTGAGATTTAAAGAACTTTCCTTTCAAGCACCAAATTCTAGCATCAAGCAGTTCCAACTCAACTATATCACATTAGCTGTTTTTGCTTTGTGTGAGACCTGTGCTAGTGCAGTTGGTTCCCAGAAGCTAAATGTAAAACTGCCAGTGCTTGCTAAGATTGATGGCCCAAATAGCACTAAAAATGGATCTTGATGTATATTGATCTTGATGTGTCCTGGCAGACATATTCAACTTGAAGCCAGCTACAGGAAGGCTACACGTTCGTGAACAGGCAGTGTTATCATTACACTCATGCAATGTAGAAAACAGCGAGTTTTTATTTATTCATTCACAGGATGTGGGCATTGGTGGCATGTTCAGTATTTATTGCCCATCCCTAATTGCCCTGGAGAAGGTGGTGGTGCACTACCTTCTTGAACCGCTGCAGTCCATATGGTGTAGGTACACCCACAGTGCTGTTAGGGAGGGAGTTCCAGGATTTTGACCCAGCGACAGTGAAGGAACGGCAATATATTTCCAAATCAGGATGGTGAGTGACTTGGAGTGGAACTTCCAGGTGGTGGTGTTCCCCATATGTTTGCTGCCCTTGTCTTTCTAGAGGATAGTGGTCATGGGTTTGGAAGGTGCTGCCTAAGGAACCTTGATGAGTTTCTGCAGTTCCCATTGTAGGTGGTACACACTGCTGCCATTGTGCGTTGGTGGTGGAGGCAGTGAATATTTGTGGATGTGGTGCCAATCAAGCAGGCTGCTTTGTCTTGGATGGTGTTGAGCTTCTTGAGTGTTGTGGGAGCTGCACTCATCCAGACAAGCAGAGAGTATTCCATCACACTCCTGACTTGTGCTGAAGTACATCTTATGGGTGGTACAAACAGCAGCCATGTTGCACCAGTGGTGAAGGCAGTGAATGGCTAACGTGGTGAATGGTGTGTCAATGAAACAGACAGCTTTGTCAAACCTGATATTTCAACTCAGCCTCAATGCCCTAATGTACCAGTGTGACATGCTTGAAATTTCCACACCAACCAACCATTTTTCTGAGTTATATTAGAAAAGTAGTACTGAATTAGAGATCATTTTGTGCTGTGAGCCCCTGCCCACTATAAACTAGAGTTAAAAACAAAAAAACTGCGGATGCTGGAAATCCAAAACAAAAACAGAATTACCTGGAAAAACTCAGCAGGTCTGGCAGCATCAGCGGAGAAGAAAAGAGTTGACATTTCGAGTCCTCATGACCCTTCGACAGAACTTGAGTTTGAGTCCAAGAAAGAGTTGAAATATAAGTTGGTTTAAGGTGTGTGTGTGGGAGGCGGAGACATAGGGAGAGAGAGAGAGGTGGGGGTGTGGTTGTAGGGACAAACAAGCAGTGATAGAAGCAGATCATCAAAAGATGTCAACGACAATAGTACAATAGAACACATAGGTGTTAAAGTTAAAGTTGGTGATATTATCTAAATGAATGTGCTAATTAAGAATGGATGGTAGGGCACTCAAGGTATAGCTCTAGTGGGGTTTTTTTTTATACAATGGAAATAGGTGGGAAAAGGAAAATCTTTATAATTTATTGGAAAAAAAAGGAAGGGGGAAACAGAAAGGGGGTGGGGATGGGGGAGGGAGCTCATGACCTAAAGTTGTTGAATTCAATAGTCAGTCCGGAAACTAGAGTTAAAAACGAAAAAACTGCGGATGCTGGAAATCCAAAACAAAAACAGAATTATCTGGAAAAACTCAGCAGGTCTGGCAGCATCGGCGGAGAAGAAAAGAGTTGACGTTTCGAGTCCTCATGACCCTTCGACAGAACTTGCGTTCGAGTCCAAGAAAGAGTTGAAATATAAGCTGGTTTAAGGTGTGTGTGTGGGGGGCGGAGAGATAGAGAGACAAAGAGGTGGAGGGGGGGGTGGGGGTGTGTGGTTGTAGGGACAAACAAGCAGTGATAGAAGCAGATCATCAAAAGATGTCAACGATGTCAAACTCAAACTTCACTGGAAGCCCAACGCAAACGGGAGGAACAACACCTCATCTTCCGACTAGGGACTTTACAGCCTTCTGGACTGAATATTGAATTCAACAACTTTAGGTCGTAAGTTCCCTCCCCCATCCCCACCCCCTTTCTGTTTCCCCCTTCCCCCTTTTTTTTTCCAATAAATTATAAAGATTTTTCTTTTCCCACCTATTTCCATTATATATATAAAAAAACCCACTAGAGCTATACCTTGGGTGCCCTACCATCCATTCTTAATTAGCACATTCGTTTAGATAATATCACCAACTTTAATTTTAACACCTATGTGTTCTATTGTACTATTGTCGTTGACATCTTTTGATGATGTGTTTCTATCACTGCTTGTTTGTCCCTACAACCACACACCCCCACCACCCCCCTCCACCTCTTTGTCTCTCTATCTCTCCGCCCCCCACACACACACCTTAAACCAGCTTATATTTCAACTCTTTCTTGGACTCGAACGCAAGTTCTGTCGAAGGGTCATGAGGACTCGAAACGTCAACTCTTTTCTTCTCCGCCAATGCTGCCAGACCTGCTGAGTTTTTCCAGGTAATTCCGGAAACTAGAGTGCCCATTGTTCCATATGGGAACCATACAGGCAGTATGCAGAGTACTGTATATTTTCAGCCCATCAGCCTGGGTTCAGTTTAAACCTAGGTTTAACTAACAATGTGCTGAACACTGAGATAAAGGCAAAATACTGCAGATGCTGGAAATCTGAAACAAAAACAAAAAATGCTGGAAAAACTCAACAGGTCTAACAGCATCTGGGGAGAGGAATACAGGTAATGTTTCAAGTCCATGTTTCTTCTTCAGCTGTGAAGAACAGTCATCTGGACTCAAAACATTAACTCTGTCTTTCTCTCCATGAATGTGCTGAATTCATTGTGTAAGTCTATTTCATAAATGCATTTACTTTTAACTGCTTGAAATGAAAAGGAGCATCAATGATATAAAAAGAGAAAGTGCTGGAAAAACTCAGCAGATTGTTCCAAAGAAGAGTCATATTGGACCCAAAACGCTAACTGTTTCTCTCTCCACAGATGCTGCCAGACCTGCTGAGCTTTTCCAGCTATTTTGTTTTTATTTCAGGTCTCCAGCATTGTTTTGCTTTGATTTGAGTATCAATGATACTTTGGTGACTGGCACTGACCACCTGATCTTTCCTATGAACAATGAAGTACTGTGAGGTATTACTGACCAGTTAACACCTATTCCCAAGGATGGGTTATAAGGTCTAAAGAAGCAAGGAAGTTAAGTTAAAAACATTAAGGAGCAACAAACTGTACAGTTTACACAATATTGTGGAAACAGAGTTGAGATTGATTGAGGCAAAACGTGACAGCTCAGCATTGCGGTGTCACAATTATACTGAGTGTTTCTTGTTGCTGAGAAGCTGTTCCTGTTTCCCTATGAGGTGACAAATGTAGTATTAACCTTAGTTGAGCTTTGACTTCAGCTTCCAGGACAACTTTAAAGAGGCAGCCACAAACTACTGGCTGCTCACGTTGGCTCCAGGAGATGGGCTGAAGCTAACATCAAAGTGGAAAAAGTTGGTAACATCAGGAATATTCCCGATTTCAGATACCTGCAAGTTGTATATAGAAATATACGAACAGGGGTAAGCCATTCAGCTCCTTGGAAGCCAGTTCATTACATCAATGAGACCATAGTTGGCCTGTATCTTAAATCCATCCACCTCACTCAACTCCATATCCTTCCATACCCTTATCTAGCAAAAATATGTGTGTTTAATGGTACGTGCACACTTCTTTACTTTAACAAAGCTGAGGTTGGTGAGAGCAGCAGTATAATGTCACACCACCACTGTAAACATTGATGACTCTCCCTCAACAGTACCTGCAATATAAATGAAACATTTGATCAAGAGTCCCATTTCCAGAATCATGTAGTGTGTTTTTGTGATGCTGTTATCATGAGGGTACGTGGACGTTGTAAGAACATGTGAAGGCATTGGTTTTCAAATTCAATGAATGGCCTAAGAAATAATTACAAAAAGCTGTGGCATATTCATAAATGAAGTAGCTGTGGAGGTGTTGTGGTACAGTGATTGTTATTTGCTTATCAGCGATTTAAATACAGTTCCTTTTTAAAAGTCTGGCACCTGTTTCACACTGCGGTACCGGGAATAAAATTATAAAGCTTCAATAATCGTCTGTGACAGTGCCACTATACCTGCTACTGTCATGCTGATGTCAAATGGTTTAGGATGTGCATTTGTACATAAATGGAAATATAACCCAGTAGAGAGGTCCTAATCTGGTTCTGTGGGCAAAGTGAAGCGGGTTGACCCCCCCCCCCCCCTCCCCCCACAAAACTCACGTTCACACAAGCTACGGGTTAGCTCCAGCCCAGTAAAAAAAAAGCCCCGTTTTAAAACTGCAAAAACAGGTCCCCTAAGCTTCCTGCGAATCTTCTAAGCTTACTACTGCTCGATGCTTTTAATCGCAGCACATAGCTGCTCTCCCACTCGCTTTCGTCCCATGTTACAAATTAGCCATTTGGTCGGTAAGGCTCTACCAATGTACCCCAAGCTTGCGTGTGCGCTTGCTCCTTCATCGCTAACCTCAGCGCATCCCATAGTCAGCAACATTACCCGGATTTACCATCCACAAATTGCTTTCAAATACCCAATCTGATGGACAATTCTGCATTTGAAGCAACATTTCTAGACCAGCCAAGATCAGATCTATGAAATTCCGAGGTAGTGAATCAATTTTGTAAGAATATTCACCAACACATGACAGTAACAGCTTGCAGTGCCATGAATTTCCATTAAATGCTTTTACGTCAGAACGGAACTCCATTCGACAACACTAACTCGGACACGGCCCTCCATATAATTATTTAAACATGTTTCATGCATTCTGGAAATTTGAAATCCCCAGTACTTGGGTGCATTTAACAATACAAACGTTTGGCAGATTTCACAGTCACTGACAAACTGCAATCGGTCAAAAAGTGAAATCGTTAGAAAAGAAACAGTTGAGGGAGTCACTGCAAAATAAAATCATTGTTCTTTTCTCCCCTCAGTGAGCCCAGATGTAAGTGCCCCCATTACATGCACATGCCACAAGTAGAATACGTGCAACCGGTACACCACATGCAACTGGTACACTATAAGCAGCATGTACAATACATGTCACTGGTACACTACATGCAATACGTACAATACATGCACCTGATACACCACAGGCTACTGGTACACCATAGGCAATAAGTTTAATGTACGCATCTGGTACACAACATGCAACTGTGCACCACACACGTTTTGCACACGCTATTTTAAGGTAGAAGTGTCTCACACGCTGTTTTATTAAATTTAACGATTATTCTTATTCCGCCGTGTTTAATACGTTGTGTTTTATACAAAAATTCTTCAAAATCCACGAAATATTGAAAATGAAATCGGACTTTCGCAAACCACAGCATCAAACTTCGTTTCGTATGTGGCACTCGTTACAAACTATCGGAACTAAAGAATTGCCTTTACTTGTCAGTCCATTGCAAACAAGTCGATGAAGGGTCTCCTTGCAAGATGCTAATAATGCCCCTGGGGCAGAAAATAGTGCAGAAATCGAAATGTCGTCACAAAATTGCAGGGAAGAATCCGGAGGTTACTGAGATCCGGAGAGAACCTTGTCTCGAAGCTGTCTCTCCCTCGTTCAAACGAACCCTCCTATCTCTGCCGCGCTCAAACGGAGTCCCGTGTGCTTTATTTAATCAAAACCAGTTGCATCCTCACCAGCCCACACGGCCTGGTCTGCTCTTCCTACCTGTTATTGTGATGTTGTTGTAGGTGTTGGAGAATTGTTCCTTCGTCAGGACAACCTGCATCTGCGAAGCTTTCTCCCTCTGTAACTCCAGCATGATATCCGGGTGCTGGGCGATTTTGCAGCCCTTCTGTTTGTCCAGGGCGATGTCACTCCGGACAATGTCTGAAACGGGAGACCAAACAACGTCAAGGTGCGATTTGGATCAGTCCAAATTACGGTTGTAGTTATCATCCTTCCTCCCCCCACCCACCACCGCCCCCCCCCACCACCCCCCCGCGCTACCCCCACACACCACACACCACAAAAAAAACCCGAATCTCGGATCACGCAACAACGAGGGTTAACAGGAGAAATGTTAATCTTCAAATTAAAAAGCGTCTACATTAGAAATCCCATCAAGGGGACTTTCCGAGATATTTTACTCTGAATTCTTGACACCGCCTCCCCAAAGGAAGGGTACAAAATGGCAGGAGATAGTCAGCTGCACCTTCCAAATGACACAATTAGTTTATTTTTTTTTTAATGGAATGATGATAGATGCACTAAATGTCACTCCTAACACGTCACGGCGATTTGTAATTGTAATCCATGCATTCTACAGGTCTATCCTGTTAGATAAAGTTGGACATGTAACGGATGCAGTGGTCGATTTATTTATTGTGGCAGAGGCTTTATATAAAGAGAAAACACATACAGTGACTATGTAGAAAGAATACATGTTGACAGCACATGTATAGTATTCAGCAGGTCTGGCAGCATCGGCGGAGAAGAAAAGAGTTGACGTTTCGAGTCCTCATGACCCTTCGACAGAACTGAGTTCTGTCGAAGGGTCGTGAGGACTCGAAACGTCAACTCTTTTCTTCTCCGCCGATGCTGCCAGACCTGCTGAGTTTTTCCAGGTAATTCTGTTTTTGTTTTGAATTTCCAGCATCCGCAGTTTTTTTTTTGTGTTTTTATCTCATGCATAATATTCATATGTTTCGTTACATGTTATGCAGTGGCAAATTACCACGATTACAGATTATGATAAACCTTTCAAATATATTTCATGGTAAGCATCAGTTGGCACGTTTTATAGATTATCTTTCTAATATGCAATTCCACAGATTGTCAACAAACAAACAAAACAAATCTACGGTCTGCCTTAAGCGCTGTTTAAACGACTTTGGGGGTTAGGCAGGGGAGACCGGCGGGAGAAGGTGCTAATTATACTGAGAGGAGTGCTGATGGATCAGTTGCAACCAAAAAAAAAAAATGCAGGTACCGTCTTCGTAGTTTTTCAGGTAGTAATCCGGCCCCAGTTCCCCCCGGTGCTTCGCCAGATTTCGATGATTTTGAAACTGCAGAAAGTCCGTTCTCTTTCCACCGAACCACAGAAAGGCAGGGGACAACCCTCGCGCCAGCGTGACCAGCCTTTTGGAGCTGAAAGCACACACATCGGAATTTTTTTAACCTCCCGCCTCCTCCCCCCCCCCCCCCCCCCCCCAAAAAAAAATAACATTCAACCCTCTCTTTCGCTGCTTTCGTGCAAAATATTGGCTGGCGTGTATAAGACACGTCGTTCGCGTGAGCTGTATATTTAACCAGAACGGGAGTTGGGGTGGCGGGGAGGGGGGGTGTATTTCGAAAAACAAAAGGGTCCTCTCCTTAAATTATCCGCGCCTTTAATTTCCGAACGCTAATTTGAGAGCTCGTTGCACACAAAGGAGGTTGCGGGTAGTTTGTATTAAGGAGTTGGATTAAAACGCTGCAGACTATTGCAACTCCGCCGCCAGACTTCAGGACACGGGTCGTTGTCGGGCTTATGTGCTGTTGCAAGGGACGCTTTCATGGTTTTCGTGCCAATGCTCTCGCCAACAGTGAACGTGAGGGTGAGAGAATCTATTTCGGATGTTTTGCCAGTTCGAACATTACACTGCGTGCACTGAGTGTATAGATACAGAGAGAGAGAGGGGGAGAAAGAGAGAGAGACAGTAACTGTACACGGGGTCTTGATTACAGCAGCGACGGTAACCAGTTAGGAGTCGAAATCCGAAATTAAAAGGGATTTATGACACACGGGGACCTTTCACCCGATGAATAATTTTAGTTTCTTTATTTTTTAAAAAAAAGGAAGAAACGATTTCATACTCAACATTAACTGAAATGGCCCCCAAATAAATAAAGAAAGCCCAGTTTGGGATATGTCCACCAAAGGCCGATAGTTTTCACTCGATCAGTATTGATAGAGTAAGGGACCACTGGATAGTTTAGACGCGTGTGTGAAATCGGAACTTATTATTATTTTTAAAATCAAACGAAACCCCGTTAAAGGGGGGCGGGCGGGGTTGGGGGGGGGGGTGGTGCAGGAGAGAAGGAGCAGTCGTAAATAGATTTACCAGCTCCATTTTCGCGCTGGCGGTCCTACTCCACTTTTATTTCCCACCCACCACCCCCCCCCAACCCCAACCCCCCCACCTCTCGTGCCCCCCCCCACCCCACCCCCACCCCCTTGTCAAATATTCGACTGCTTTGTTTTGTTTGATTGAATTTGAAGAAAGCCTCAATTTAAAAAAAAGAAATCAGGACGTGCTGCCGTTTGCAAACGATTTTTCGATCCCGCCTGTCGATCAATGGGTGGGTTTTTTGTCCCAAGTTTCTTTCCCGGGATAATTTGCAGCAAGCTGCAATCGCCCGCTTTTCCAAACAATTTCCCGATCATAAAGCAGAGAGAGGGAGAGGGAGAGAGAGGAGGGAGGGAGGGAGGGAGGGAGGGGGGGGAGAAAATTTGCTTTCGCTTTATCGAATTCAACGGCGTATTTTTCCCCCCTCTCTTGTTTCCTGAAATTAAGCAGTAAATTCAAATGGTTTCGGCGCGGGGGGGTTAAACAATCGAGATGTTTTGCTTTTTTTTTTAAAAAAGGTCTTTTTTTTCTCCTCCTCCTCCCACACTCCCCCCCCCCACCAAAAAAAAAATTAGCCACGTTCTTGAAAAGTTGGATTTCTCAGGGTGCACCGGACCCCCCATCAAACAGCCCTTTGATGGGCCGAAATTGGATATGAAGTAACGCCACGTCGATTGCACAGAAGCGAAATGATTGCGCTATATTTTTTTTAATTGAAAAGGGATCTCCGTCTATTCCGAGTTACCCCCCCCCCCCTCCCAATACCGCGCGCTTTTGAAAGTCAACAAATAGAAATTGAAACGAATGGAAAATTGCGTGTCAATTTCAGGCTGGGCACTGAGAGCCCGAAGGGAGAATCGGACTTTAAGACGCACAAAAAATAGTCTTGTCCTTTCTCTGGGGAAAGTGGTTGAGGGGTGTGGGGGGGGGGGGGGGGGGGGGGGGAGGTGTGGGGGTGTGGGGGGTGGGGGGGTGTTTGTGGGGGGAAGCATTTTACCTTAAGAAGTCGATCCAGCCATTGTGCACCACGGCGGGGTCCAGCTGGATTGACAGAAAGTTCTCGCTGACCGTCCGAACCGAGCTCCTGATATTCACGTCCAGGAGGATGAGAGTTCTCAGATCCCTCGCGTGACTCCTGCCCGGGCTGAGACCCCCCCCGGCGGCCGATTTTCGTTCCCCGCCTTGAGCCCCGGCCGAGAGGTGAGCGAGGGATGCGAGGAAGCACAAGGCTGGCAAGGTCCCAGGGAGGCTGAGAGTGAAGGCACTGGGCATCATCGCCGCAGAGGGAGAGAGAGAGAGAGGGAGGGAGGGAGAGAGAGAGAGAGAGAGAGAGAGCAAAATTCATTCACATCGAATTAAAACCTTCCAATGCTCGGGCAGATGGAAACTTCCAAGCCGGTGGCGAGAGTGAATTATTTCTTTATCTTGCCCGTGTGTGTGTGTGTGTGTGTGTGTGTGTATGTGTGGTTTACAATGTTTTGATGGCGTGGTTTACAGCTCCACGCCCCTCGCCACCAGCCTCATCCAGCAGACGCCGATCCCACCCACCCCCCCCCCCTTTAAAATAGCCTCTACCAGGCTGTAACTCTGATTAGAGCCCAAGACACCATCCGATTGGTGTCAGCAGTGCCAGCCTGCGCTTAAAACACATCCCAACCCACACCCCCCGCCACCCCCCCCCCCCCCCTTCCCCTCTCTCGCCCTGCGCCCCTCCACAGTACAAGTCACCTTGTACATTACTGTAAACCCCACCCCCAGAGGAGGGAAAACAGCGGGGGGGTGGGGGTGGGGGGGGGGCGTGGGAGAAGTAATTGAAAAATGGGCCACAGCACAACTATGGTCATTTATTTCCTGACCAATGGTCCATCTGAAAAACTTGAACTTGACTTTCTGATCAGACTTGCTTCCGGATTTCTTTCATTTCCGACGCTTTCTTAACAGATCAATTTCACCAAAGTCAATCCCAGCGATGAAATCCTCAAAATAAAAACGGATGCATCAATACCTGGTACTTTGTGCTCAAAAACTGTTCATAAATTATATATATATATATATATATACATATATACATATACTGTCCAACACTGAGACCTGGTGATTTGTTGTATTTTTATTACCTTTGCTTTTTCGGACGTTGCTATTTAGTTTCTGGCCTATCTGTCTTGTTCCCGGTAGGAAAGCTTCAGGTTCTTTATAAAAACAAAAAAACTGCGGATGCTGGAAATCCAAAACAAAAACAGAATTACCTGGAAAAACTCAGCAGGTCTGGCAGCATCGGCGGAGAAGAAAAGAGTTGACGTTTCGAGTCCTCATGACCCTTCGACAGAACCAACTGTCGAAGGGTCATGAGGACTCGAAACGTCAACTCTTTTCTTCTCCGCCGATGCTGCCAGACCTGCTGAGTTTTTCCAGGTAATTCTGTTTTTGTTCAGGTTCTTTATGCTCAACCGCCTGTGAAATTACCCGTAGTTTCTGTTTATTTCCTTTTCTTTAAAAAAAAAGTGCGAAATGACCGCGTTACTAAGCGGTTCCAATTACCTGTGAAATAAAGTTGTCATGGGTTGGGTCTGAATTTGGTGATCGTCGTTTAATCAGAGGTTAGTGGTTGAATCGTTCCCCCCACTTCACAGAGTTGTTACAGCGCATTCGGCCCATCTTGTCTGCATCCACTCTCCCGAATGAACGATCCACTTGGTGCCACACTCGTGTTCATTTCGCGAGCCTTTTTGCGACCTCAGGACAGACTCCGCGCTCTGACTGTACACGCCCTGTGTCTGTTTTGTGTTTTGGGAAGTCCTGCTTTTGGGAGTCAGTCTCTTCCTTTGTGCAGCTCATTATTTGGGCCAGGGTTTTTGTCAGTCCCGTGTTTGGGGGATCCGTTGTGGGTTTTTTTTAGGTGTATATCGTTATTTGGGTTGCCCTGGGTTTTTGCTGTGTCTAATAATTTGGGTATAACCAGTTTTTTTTTTTGGTCAGTCCTGTGCATTGGGGTCTGTTGTGCTTTATACGTCTATCTTTTAATATTTGGTTATGTTCTGTGATTTTGGTGAGATCTCTGCTTTGGAGTCTGTTGTGTTTTAAGTGTATCTGATGTTATTTGAACATATTCGTGCCCGCACTAAAATCACCTGTTTCCACCTCTGTATCATTGCCCAACTTTGTCCCTGCCACAGCTGATTTGCTGCTGAAACTCTCATCCATGCCTTCATTATCTCCAGACTTGACTACGCCAATGCCCACCACCACCACCACCCCCCCCCCCCCCCCCCCCCCCCCACCCTTCCCTGGCTGCTCTCACATTCTATCCTCCGTAAACCTGATGTCATCCAGAATGTCTCAATTTGCACTAAGTCCTGTTCACCTATCACCCCTGTGCTTGCTGACCGACACTGGCTCCCAGTCAAGCGACCTCTTGATTTTAAAATTATTATCCTTGTTTTCAAATCCCTCCATGGCTTTGGCCCTCCCTCTCTCTGTAATCTCCTCCAGCTCCACAGCCCTCAGAAATAGCCACACTCATTTAATTCTGGTCTCTCGCGCATCCCCAATTTTAATCACTCCACCATTGGTGGCTGTGTCTCCAGCTGCCCCCAAGCTCTGCAATTCCCTCTCTACACCTGTCCACCTCTCCACCTCACTTTCTTCCTTTAAGGCACTTCTTAAAAATTACTCTTTGATGCAGTTTTGGTCATCTGATCTAATATCTCCTTATGTGGTTCCATGTCGTACTTTGTTTTAACAGTGCTCTTGTGAATCATCTTGGGGCATGTTATGACCTTAAAGGTGCTATATAAATACAAGTTGTTGTTGTTGCTTTGGGTCTGCCATTTGTTATTTGACAGACTCCTGTGATTTTCCATCAGGATTTCCCCCATTGTTCAGGTCTACCCAGTATTAGTGGGTCTTATCTATATTAGGAGGATCTAGACTGCATTCTTTGGTCTGTTCTCTAAAGTATTACATTTTTACATGTAAATTATTATCTTGAAAATGTGCTTTGTAAGTACACAACAAATGTGACTAAAATGTTGGAGGGAGATAGAAAGAGACCTGAGTTGATAGTCAATAATTTTAGTGAAGGAATTAAATAGTCATTTGGTAGTAGAGAGCTTGAATATCGCTGTAAAAAGAGACATGTTGAATCTTTTCATCTTGCACTCATCAGGAGAAATTCAATTGAAAGCTTAACTACTGCGAAGTGTCCTGATGAGTGCAAGACGAAAAGCTTTGACATGTCTCTTTTTTTCAGTAATATTTGAATAAAGTAGTAAACACAATGTGAGGATGTATAATTAGAACAGCAGAGGAAAAAGGGAGCATTTTGTTCAATTCTGGTCACCAATGTACATGCATTGAGAAAGGTGCAGAGAAGAGCAACGATATTGGCTCTGAAAGTAAAGAGAAATGGCTATGAAAAAGTATTGGGGAAGCTTGAGTTATCCTGTCCAGCATTAAGGTTAATGTTGAGAAAATCTCATCTCTAGATGTGGGTTAATCTGAACATCATTTCAAAATGAACCAGGAAAGATGGACTAAATTAATGAAAAATTGCTTCCTAATGGATGTTAGGAGAAATAATTTTACTCTAAATGTTTGTATCAATCTGCTAGACAGTGTAATGGCAAAAATGGTAAGAATGTTCTAAGGATGCTGGATTCTATCGCTCCCCATAGACCTATATCAATCCCCAAGCTAATCCCACTGCCGCACTGTCTCCCTGTAGCCCCATTCTCTCCACATACACATATATAAATTCCAAACTAATCCCACTGCCCTGGTCTCTCCACATACACCTATATCAATTGCAACCTAATCCCACTGCCCCAGTCTCTCCACATACACCTATATCAATTGAAAACTAATCCCACCGCCCCACTTTCTCCATATAACCCTGTATCAATTCCCAAACTAGTCCCACAGCCCTGCTCTCTACCCATAGCCCTGTATCAATCCCAAAAGAATCCCACTGCCCACCTCTCTTCCCCATAGTCCTGTATCAATCCCAAACTAATCCCACTGACCTGTGCTGTCCCCATAGCCCTATATCAATCCCAAGCTTTAATGGGCTGACTAGCCATTGCTTGTTCATAACCTTACCTTTGTTAACATGTTTTGCATTACACAGTTCGCTCCTAAGTTATTTGAGTCTTATTATTGAGGTTTATCCTGTGTTACTATCTGTGCCTTCTTTTATTGGGGTCTATTCTTCATTATTTGAGTATGTCCTGTGTTATTGTTCTAGCCTCTGTAAACTTGAGCTCATCCAAAATTTTTCTGTCCATGTCCTAACTCGCACCAAGACCGATTCACCCATCACCCCCATACTCATTGATCTATATTAGCGTCCAGTTAAGCAAAGTCTCGATTTTAAAATTTTCATCCTTGTTTTCAAATCCCTCCATGGCCTTGACCCCTCCCTATCTCTCTAATCTCCTCCAGCCCTACAACCCTCTGAGATAGTTGCCCTCCTCCAACTCCAAGTCTCCTGATCATGCCTGATTTTAACTTCCCCACCATTGGTGGGCATTCCTTCAGTTGCCAGGTCCCCAAGCTCTGAAATACCTGCCAGAACCTCTGCACCTCTCTTCCCTCCTTTAATATTCTCCTTAAAAGCTTTGGAAAGCTTTTGATCACCTATCTCCTAATGTGGCTGGGTGTCAAATTGTCTTTGATAACATTCCTGTGAAGTGCCTTGGGACATTTTACTATGTTCAAGGTGCTATATGAATACAAGTTGTTGTTGTTGCTTGGCATCTGTCCCGTATTATTTGGTTCCATCTTATTTTGTTTGCATCCGTTCTGTTTCTCAAGCATTATCAAAACGTTTTCAGCAGCGCCACTTGCTGGATACTGTGGTGCTCCTGCAGCTTCCTATTTTGCAATTCACAATGCTGAACTATGATGGCAGTGTATTCATGAGCCTCTCAGCATCAATGGAAATTAATATACTGCAGATTATATGGTGTCCAGAGATCCCAAAGACAAAACATCCTTTTCAAGCTTTGAAGGTGTTCTACACATAAACAAAATTCTCCTTCTCTCTATCTAGATTTCTCCTTTGATTTTTACTCAAAGACATCTGCTGGTTTTGTACAGTTTGAGTGCCTTGATATCAACAAGTGTTCATAAATGGAAACAAGTGTCTGCCTTTCCAGAACCACACAAAATAAAATTAATTTTCTCCCCTCAATCGTTTCCCATTAGTTACAGTTCAGTTTCACTGCCCAGTCTGAAATGGAGGCTTGCAAATCAGGGAGGTGGCAGGGTCAGTCATGGTCTATGGTGAGTTCACTGACCTCAGACAAGGCCTCCGTGATCCTTGTGAATCAGTGAGGGGAGACAGATTAATGTGTGATTGACTGCCGATCACCCCATATTGGCTTCTACTTAATGAATGTGATTGGGTATGTGGAATGGTAAATCAGTTCTTCCCTATATGCCCATTACTCCTCTGTCTAGACACACAGAAGGAATGGCTTCTTGGATAAGTGAGACCAGTGCCTGACTTTTGAATTATGAGTAAAGATTGTGTCCAAGTTTCCTATGGATTTGAACAAGGTCTGCTTGCTGGAATAATTATTTTTCCCTTCACCTGGTGAATTCCAGTAAGCATTGGGATCAGAAGATCCACTGTTGAGTTATATTCTAGATAAGCTGCTCTGTTGAGGGGATTTATATTGGCCAGGCTCGAGTCTGGATATTGGGCATTGAGAAAAGGAGCCACCGTTGTCAAGGTAATCAGTGCCTTCCTCTCCTCCCATCTTGTTTATTGGCCTTACTCTTTCATCCCTGGCATTCATCTTAGAATGAAAGATTGCTAGCAACAAGAAACTGCAGGGCTCTACAATGCACCCAGGTGAAGGCCACCTGTCAAGAAAGCCAACCAGACACCATTGCAAGCTAACACATATCACCAGAAAAGAGGTGCCCGTGGAATTCTGTCCTATCTAGAGTTAATACCTTCAGGGCATTGGGAGAGACTATAAAGAGGAAACTTAAAACAAAAGTTATTAAAAAAAAATCAAATCGAAAAGAATAACAGGAATGTGGCAAACCAATAATGTTGCAGTCTGAACAATAAAATCCAGAACCGCTACTCTCCCATTTTTATACTTTTATCACTTTTCTTCCTCTTTAATTGCCTCCAGAAATCTTGAATGAGCCCATGTCTTTCCCTGTGTCTTTCCCATGCCTGCCCAACATCAAGAGCTCTGCAAGATCAATGTTGTTCTGCTGCCATAACTGTAAAAGTTCAGCTCGGTCTGTTTTGATTTCTTAATGCAGTCCCATATAAAATGGATTTCCTACTGATTCCGAGCTATAAAAAAAACCAAAAAAAACCCCACTGCTCGCAAGGCTTTAAGAGCCTTTTCTAAACCTTACAGCTCTATTAAGAAATTCCTCCTGGCCCTGTACTTTAATTATCACTTCTCCCACTCCTGCTGGAATGAATAATACCATTTTTCCACTGCTTCTGTTTTAATGCATTTTCTCAGGCAGCGCCCACTGCATTAACTGTAATGCTGTCTGAATTAAAACCTTGGCTCAGTTGCCTCTGACTTCAGAAGATTGTGCGTTCAATATTTCACTGTGAGATTTGAACACGTTCCAGCCCTGTTGGTGTCAGGGGACATGGAGGAGTTGGGGGAGGAGTGGGGGGGGGGGAACAATATGGTGAGAAGGCCAAAAATCAGTTTCACGCGGTCGTGATACCAGTTTGCGATTGTCCGCTCCACCCGTCAATGGTGGGCCATTGCACATCGGGAACCTAATTTCAATACTTTAGCATCTTATTATAACCTGCTGGCCGGAATCATTCCCCCACAATGGATCATCCAGGCCAAGGTGTTTCACAACTGTACATGAGCGACATACGCCTGGCACGCTGCACAAAGACTCAGGACTCTGAAGTTTGTTTGCCTACCTTGCTTCGGGCAGCATTTGCGATCATCAGCGCCAGGCTTCACAGGCAGGACCATGTCGCTTTTAGGGGGGGCTTATGAGCAGGTTTCTACCTACCAGACCAGGCGGGGTGGGGGGGGGTGGTGGGTGCTTTTCAATGGCTGCAAGGTTAGGGCTTGTTTGGAGAAGGGGGCGAAGTGGCCTCAGGCAAGGGAGGTGAGGGCTGTACTGGGGAAGGGGGTTACCCCAGGGTGTGTGTGGAGGGCACATGTTGATCTGTGCAAGTGGCCTCAAGGTGGTGAGGGCCGAGGAGGCAAACTCCAGAGAAGATCCAGCCAGATGGAGATGTGAGGGTATGTGAGAGAGTGAGTGGTGATGTCCCTTGAGCTGGCAGTGAATGAGATGCCAGTGAATGTGTGAATCTAGAATGATGCTTTACCCTGGCAGCATGAATGAGACCATTTATCTGTTGTCTGTGCTGGAAAGCTGACCGCTTGCACGCAACATTACCATTGACCACCTCTACCACCCGCCTCCCAAGCCGGAGGGGTGAGGCTGATGGGCATCCTGCAGCCAGAGCAGGGGGTAGAGGACATCACGATGGGCCTCCAAAGCGTCTTAGGCAAGGGAATTGCGGGGCGGGGGGGGGGGGTGTATTCTTTTGGCTTTTCGGGCCATGTCTTCACTGGAGCGGTCCTGGGCTGCAAGCATTGGGAAGTATGCGCATGGCTGCCATTTAAATATGGCGTGAGGAAGCGGCGAGGTAACAGCATGGCTGGGGGAGGCCGCCCGCCAGTGAGATGGCTTTATTTCCTGTGGGTGCATAACTAATGAGGCGGGAATGGGACGATATGGTGTGAAAACCTGCTCATAGTGGGGGAGAAATTGGTTTAGTGCCAGGAACTAGTGCAAGGTGGATGGTGGGACTGGATTGTGTGCCTGAACCTGCGTGCTTGAGACTTGCTCAATATTGTGCCTCAGGCCTTGTCGTTGTAATGCCAGCAAGCTGCAGATGCCAATAGGGTAGCTGGACAGACAGGACCTTCCATTGCTGGCCCACAGGGAAGCCTTGGGAAGGGATGGGTAGAGAAGCACTGTAGTGGGGTAACTGTTGATTGACATGGCAGGAGGAGCATTCTCGGTTTCACATTAAGGCTAGTGAAAAAAACAAAAATTTACCTGTCCTTTGGCAGCCTCCAGCAATCCTTTAAAAACTGCTGGTTAGGCTGCCACAGATCCAGAAGTGCTGAATGGAGCATTCGAGTCCTTAAAAAGGCATAAGGCCCCTGATCAGCTTTTTCATGATACCAAATACCTATTTTAAGGAGTCGCTTCAGAAACTGGAAGAGCTTTGGGGGGTGGGGGGGGCGGTGAGGGATGGTGAACTCTACTTTGCCGGAGACAGAACCTCATGATTTGATTGCCATTGCGATGACCTTTGATCCAGAAGCAGTACGGTGAGGAAAAATTGTTAGTTCTTTAAAATGCCTGTGCAAGGTCTAATTGTCTCAAAGAATGTTTGAAAATGACTTTTAAGAGTTGGCGTCGCTTGGAAAGCAATCAATTGTAATTTTCTTGGATAATAAGAAATACTGATCCATGTGATCTGCAACCCTTGAAAGGGGAACAGTACCAACAGGAAGGGAGTTAAGACAGAGGCTGTGCAGCCAGACACAAAGGAGAGTTACAAGCAGGAGAGCTGGAGGTGAAGGAAATCAACACATAGATACAAAGGGTGGAATCCGCTCAGATTTGCACCACGTGCTGTAGTGGCAGGTAAACCTACGTTTTACCCACCGGCTGCGATGGTGGGCTTTCACACCATATCGTCCTAAGCCCGCCGCATCGCTTATGCATTCCCGGGAAACATGCTGTTTCCATAGCAGGCGGGCTCTCATTTGCCCATCATGCCATCACCTCACTGCTTCATCACGTCGGGCACCATATTTAAGGTCCAGCCGAGCGCACTCATCTCAGTGCTTCCAGCCCACAACGACTGCAGGGAAGATGTCCACAAAAGGCAAAAAGACTGCAGGCCCTACGTTTAACGACGTGTCACTGGAATGCCATTTGGACATCTTGGAGGCCCACCGTCATGTCCTCTACCCCTGCCCTGGCTGCAGGACAGGCAGTGGCATCACCACTCCAGCGTGGCAGGCAGTGGCAGCGGTGGTCAGTGCCAATGCTGCACAGCAGAGGTTGGCCATCCAATGCAGATAGAGGATGAATGATCTCATTCGTGCAGCCAGGGTAAGGCAACCATCTCATCACTCTAAACTCACACACTCAAGCCCATCACACATTCACCGGCATCTCACTCACTGTCAACTCAAAGGACATCTCCACCCATTCTCACACACATAACCTGTCCATCTGGCCTCATCTCCTCTGGAGACTGCCTCCTCAGCCCTCACCATCTTGAGGCCACTTGCACAGATCAACATGTGGCCCCCCACACACACACACCCTGGGATCCCCTCCTTCCCCAGTACAGCTCTCGCCCTGCAGGCTTTTCCCTTGCCTGAGGCCTCTTCTCCCCCTTCCCTCAACAAGCCCTAGCCCTGCAGCCATTGAAAAGCCAGCCACATATGGCTGATCTGATAGGTAGAGACCTGCCTGTGAGCCCCTCTAAAAGTGATGTCTGTGAAGCCTGGCGCTGATGACTGCGAGTGCTGCCCGAAGCAAGGAGGGCAAACAAAACTTGAAATCCCGAGTGAAGTGCAGCCCACAAGTTGCATGTTGCTTATGTGCTGTTGTAAAACACATTGGCTGTTTTCCCGCCAATGTGGGTGGACGATCTGACAGGGGGGATGAGCCTGGCAGGCTGGCCTTATAATGATATGCTGATGTATTACAATGAAATTCCTGATGTCCAATGGTGGGAAATGTGGCCTGCCATTGGCAGGCTGAGGGGACAATCGCAAACTGGTTTCACACCATCATGTAATTGATCACACCATATTGACCACTAAACACGCCCAACACCGGCGGGCACGGAAAATGCTGGCCAAAGAGAAAGCGGATAGAGACAGAAAGAGGAACACAGAATTCTTGTGAGATGAAGCCAGCAAAACTCTCTGTGAAGAGGTCAGATTTTCTGTTTGGCAGAATAGGAGATCTTAGAGGCAATGTGTGAGCTGGCTTAAAAGGTCTAACACAGAAAACTCTGTGAATAGCTTGGAGCTACTAAAGAGTTAGATGTTTTTCCAGGAGTGGTGAAGTTGTGAACTGAGGTGTTATTGGTTAGTCAGTTGAAAAGGAACTCTGGAAAGGTACACCATTGGGAGTGTTGTGACCCGAAGGAGAGAGGGTTTGTAGAGGTGTGCCTTGTTGATGATAATTGTACCTTTGAAACTGGAAGGTGAAAACTGTTGTCATATAGAACCCCTGACTTATCCTGTGTGAATAAAGACCAGCATATTGTGAAACTGTGTAGCTACACAGTGCCACATGTCTGTTGGGGGAGGGGGGTGGGGTGGGGGGGTGGTGGTGCGGTGTTGATGCAGGTGCTTGCAGTTGTGTAAGGAATTTCTTTGTTGTATTGAATATTTAAAGTGAAATGTAACTTTTTTATTTGATGTATCATTTGCCTATTAATTCATATTTAATTTATATTGGTTCTGATACATGTTAAAGTAAAAGTTACAAAAAGTGAAATCATGTTGGTAATTTCTTCATTTGGAGGGTCTTTTGGTAAGTTTGGTTATTTTGGCTTACAGTTCCCCCATGGGATTGTAACACCATGGGGAAAGAGGTCAAAGTCAAAACCTGTAGAAAATCACTTGCCAGTTTTCACATCGTGACACAAAAGATGGGTAGCTGATCTTTCTGGACATGGACTCTCAGGGAGAGGGAGCCCAAAAAATGCTACTGCTTGCCAAGCAGAGGAAAGTCTGTTTTGTGTTAGCCGCCAAGCAGAATGCTGGTGAGAACGGATTCCCTGCTTGAAGAGATAGAACTTGCAGAGATTGAAGGACCAAGGAGCCACCAGAGGGTGCCTGGCTGCTGGAAGTCAGTTTAAATCTGTCACATGAGCAGGGACATGTTAGAAATTAGCGTGAAATTTTTTTTTTAAATCACTGAACATAACCTCATTCCAACCATGAATAAGGTTTCGCAAAAAATCCAAAGGCCTTTGCAGCTGCCCACCAAACATAAGGTTTGACAGGCAACAAAAAATTTAATTTAATTGGTAATTTAATGGCCTTAATAAGCTTGTTAATTGTTGGTGAGCATGCTACTGACTCCTGCCTGCGCCCACCAACCTAAATATCACGTGAGTGCGCGATGACATCGGGACGCTCGCCCGATGTCATCGCGCATCATTTTACACTTGTTTGGATCAAGCGCACACTCACCCGCCAAGCGCAATATACTGCCCTAAGTGTCTATTGTAGACTACAATAGACTACAAAAAACACTCTCATTCATAAAAACCCATTTACTACACTCCTTCAACTACATAACATGTCATTCAAGTGCACAATCCCTTACAGCAACAAGCATTGTAATTCATAGTCCCACTTCAAACCAATTGTAGCTGTCAATCAAACTATGTTAATGGATGGTTGTGAAATCAGTCTGCAGCAGTAATCCAGCCTCAGGCGTATGCCAACAGACAGCATGAAATAGCAAGCAATGATTTTTCCAACACTGGAGACATTTTTCAAAGATTTAAAGGGCAGGACTTTTAAATGCCTTGACAATTTGAGTGCTCCCTTTGATGAGTGCGCCTTGTTAAGTTCCAATAGTTGCATAGAAATGAAGACCAAAACCAAGACAGACAGAGACAGAGTTTTATTACTTGTCTTAAAACCCTCCACAGACAAGACTAGTCTTAGCTGTTACCCCTTTTATACAACCAAATGGGTACTTAGTTAAACAACCTAATAATTAGCAATTGAACTTCTTTAACTGTTTCCTTCCCTAACAAATTCCCCACTTCTTAAAAAGAAAGTAATCCTTAAGTTTATATATTCACGCAAAAAGATTAATGGTGATAACAAACATCAATATATTTTTCATTTAATAAATTGACCTTATTCTGCTCCTTTAAAAAACATATGTATGGATATGTCCATACAAAAGAAATATTTTTTCTTAAAGAAAAAGACATTCCTCTTTGAGGATCGCTAGTAACTTGTTGGAGCTCTCTCCTCTTTTGGTGAAGCAATCAAATAAAAGGTAGCTGCTGTCAATCTATTTGATTTTGGCAATTTCCTTATTCTCGAGCATCTGTTTTAAGCAATGTCAATTTGCAATCTCTTCTCATTAACACACTTCGTAGAGTAAACATTTTCCCAAAGCGACTTGCTATCTATAAGACATTTGATAGGTACCATTTCTGAATACCCTTTTCCATTTAAAACTTCTGCCAGTATCTTTGATATAAAGAATGCCATATCTACTGCCTCAACAAGGGTGAGAGTCTCCACTGCCAACGTACTTTTTACAACTCTTCATATCTTTTTAGATTCCCATGCCAAAGGCAGCATTTGCCTTCCCCCACCCCACCCCCCCGCGAAATATTATAAATCCTCCCGCACTCGAAAATCCATCACGTGGATTTGCACAAGATGCATCACTGCACACAATCAGTTTCATTTTTCTAACATCATCCAAAGATGGGAATTTCAAACACACTGCTCCATTTTATATTTTTGTTTGCTCGAATTATTTCTTCAACCTTGGGATCATTCATTTTAGTGCTCAATTCCAAAACGTCAAAACTTATGTCTGGCCTTGTTTGTTTGCCCAGCCAATTGAGTTGCCCAATTAGACTTCTAAGTTCCTCTTTTTCTGTTTCAGAAGCCACTGTATCTTCTTGGGAGGCTACCATGACTAATTGCAATGGGATTGATGTTCTCTAAGTAGGATTGCTGATGTAAAAGGATGTGTGATCCTCTCTGCCTGATTTCCAATCCAATGTACTTAAATGCGCCAGAAGCCTGACTTGCAATTTTAAACTTCGTTCTGAGTCCATTAATGACAACTGTTTCAAATTCGCTACTACCACCCCACAAAAAAATCATCTACGTGCATCATAAAGATGCCTGCAAGTTTCCCCCCATGGTGCCAATAAAAGATTTCCAGGTCTGCTTCCAACTGAAGACAGCCCAACTTTAACAAAACGAACCTCACTGAGACATCCTAACTCTGGAAGCATCATTTAAACCGTATACGCATTTAGTTAGCTTCCAAAGAGTCCCTTCTGTGCTTGGCGCCTGTTTTGGTGGACGTAAAAACTTGCCTTTGAAGTTGGTGTCGCTCTAAAAAAGCAGCTTTAATATCAATGGACTTACATTCCCAAGCATTTGTAGCTAATAGAGCTAAAAACAGCTTCAGCATAACTTTCCTTGCCATAGGTAAATCTACTCTTGTACCCAGTCACCCAATTTTCCTTCAACCCTTCCTGCCGCTAGCCAGGCTTTAGCTTTACAAGTCCCATCAGGAAGCACCTTTTCTGTGCATATCCATCTATGAGACAGAGCTGGTTGTTCCCTATCTGGCACCTCCGTGTATACCCCAAATTCTTTCCAACTATGTGGTTCTTGCTGTTTGGCATCTTTATTAAATTTATCATCTAATTTGTTTGAAGCTACTAAGACTTCTCGATCACATGGGCTTCTGCTCTTTGTAGCGTTACCGGTCTGTTTCATATTCCTTCATTTTATTAAGCTACACCATCTATCCTGCCTTCTATCATGCTCTGGACTGTTACTGTTTGATCTCCCTCTCCCATTTATAGATGTTCTTTCAAGGGTTTGTGATCTCTTCCTAGACCCACTGTCTGAACTGATACCGTGTTTCTGTGCCTTCCACTTTTGTACTTGATGTTCCTAATTGCATCTAAAACACCGATTGACCACACCCTGGCATTTCTGGGGTTCATTCTTTTGTCGTAAATCCCTAATTCTTTTCTCCTGCCATAATTGTCCAACGTGTTTCTGCCCCCATTGTTTCTATTTACAAATCTCCTTTCGCATTGACGCCTGCATCTTGTTTCTAAACGATCTCACCATCCTGTTAACATTGTATCCTCCATTTTATGTCTAACGCTGCCGAAAAGGAATGTGTTCCAAGGAGTTTTTTTTTTTAAAGAGCTTCTGACATCTGTTCTAGCAGTGTGTGTCCTTCTGCAAACCTAACCCCCGTTATTACTAGGAGCCTGTCCATATTCGATACTTTGGCACCATCTGGTAACTTAAACGGCAGCACCGATTGGGGGATTTCTAGACGGAACTTTTGCATATAATCCACTGAATTCTATTATGCAATCTTCTATGGAATTTTCTTCCAGCTTTCTAAATTGATTAAAATCAGACCTAGCTCCATAAGCACTTAATAAATCATCTTTTTGATAGATCTTATCCATAAAATCTAATAGAGTTTCCAAACATTCATCTGTGTCCAAATGCTCAGGCTCCAACTCCGAAAATACTTTGCATCTTATTTTGTTTTCATGTGGTAGCGAAAGTGCCAAAACCAGTGTTTTTCCTTTGGCAAGGATGTAACTTGTCCACATGGTTACTTCATTTTTCCATGGTCATATGGTTGATGCTTAGGAAACATCAGTGGGTAATCATACCCTGACACTCTACGTTTTGATTTAGCCATTTTGTTTTTTAGGTTTTTTTTGAGTGACTCAAAACCACTCTGCTCATAAGATTATCTCCAAATACAGTCTTTTGTCCAAAGAAAGCTTAGTTTCCAATCATCTTACTTACAAGCAGGAACCATTCTTTGTTACCACTGCTAAGTTCCAATAGTTGTTTAGAAACAAAGACCAAAAATAAGACAGACTCCTTCAGTGAGAGTTTTAATGCTTGTCATAAAACTCTCCACAGGCAGGACTAGTCTCGGCTGTTATCCCTTTTTTTTTTGTTTTTTTTTCGGGCGGTGTGTACAAAGGGCAGGGACTTAATCAACGCGAGCTTATGACTCACACTTACTGGGAATTCCTCGTTTATGGGAAATAATTGCAATTCCCAATCCCTATCACGAATGGGGTTCAACGGGTTACCCACACTTGGCGGCGAAGGGTAGACACACGCTGATCCATTCAGTGTAGCGCGCGTGCAGCCCCGGACATCTAAGGGCATCACAGACCTGTTATTGCTCAACCTCGTGTGGCTGTACGCCACTTGTCCCTTTTATACAACCAAATTGGTACTTAGCTAAACAACCTAATAATTAGCAATTGAACTTCTAATTGGTTGAGGCATTGACATGGCAGATGCCATCAGGGAGCTATTATTGTCCCCATGCTTTTATCAGTTAGGTTTACGACGTAGCTCACTTATGCTTGCTAGAAGCTACATATGTTCATGCAGGGACCTGTCCTCAGCAGACAAAGGAATATGTCTAGACATTAAACTCTTATTGAATAAGCAAAAGCTTGGGGGAACATTAGCTCTCTGGTGCATTCCCATGATAGCATATCAACTAATCAGGGCCAATTTGCCAACCAATCAGCATCCTATTTCTCATGTAGAAATAATTGTTCCTTTTGAAATTTGGCATTCTTGCATCTGTCTTGATGAGTATCAGATGAAAAGCTTAGACAGCATTTCTCTTATTTCAGCAACGCTAAAATTCTCATCATTGTGTATCAGTCCTGTCATGGCTTCACCCCTCCCTATTTCTGTAGCTTCTTCCAAACATAGAAAATCCATCTTCTAATATTCTGATAGTGTGACTCTAGCTTTTTGTGCATCCCCTCTTCCCAACGATTGACAATCACGTCTTCACCAGCCTCAGCCTCATGTTCTGGATTTCTCTGCCTAAGCTCCTCCACTTTTCCATTTCCCTTTCCTTGTTAGCTGGTTTTTTTTTTTGAAAATCTGTGATAAATCTAAAACATAACTTTCTTTTAATTGTTCATACAATATGGGCATTGTCCATTCCTAATTGTCCTTGAGATAGTGGTGAGCCACCTTCTTGAATCTCTACAGTCCATGTGGCCAGCCCAGAGTGCTGTCAGAGTGGGAGTTCCAGGATTTTGACACAGCAGCAGCAAAGGGACGAGATATAGTTCCAAGTCGGGATGATGTGTGGCTTAAAGGGGAACTTATAGGTGCTGGTGTTCCCATGCATCTTCTGCCTTTGTTCTTCTAATTGGTAGAGGTCATGGGTTTGGAAGGTACTATCAAAGGAGCCTTGGTGAGTTGCTGCAGTGCATCTTGTAGATGATACACACTGTTATGGCACAGCCGATGGTAAATGCTGAGCAGCTCCAATCCCAAAGGGAAACTTGAAACCACTGCCACAACTGTTTTGCAATTTGTGTAAATTTCCAGATCCATGCCTTGAATTCAGTAGTAATAAGACCACCAAGTCTTATAGGTTTCTTACAAAACTAAATTAAACATTTATTAATAGAAGAAATGATTTTAAATACATACATGATCTACAAATTACTACTATGATAACTTCTAAGTACCCTAGTTAATCTAAATCCCTGTTACACTTTCATTAAGGCAACAATAAGATACATAGATTTTAAAAGACCCAGGCAAAGAAACACGGTACCCTGAACAATCCAATTCAAAGTGAATTTTCTTAACTTCAGTTCTTTGAAGACAGCAGCTTGAGGCTTAGATGCTGAAGGCTTTTCACAATTGTTTGGATCTTAGAGTGCCTGCCCTTACACACAACCTTCACTCCTTTGTACATAGGGCAGAATTTTGCTGTCGGTGAGCAGGGGGCGGGGCCCGCTCACCGACGCGAAAAATTGTGCGGGATGATGTCGGGCGGAGTTCCCGACATCATCCCGCCCTGTTTAAATTTTCAGGAAGGCGGGGGCACACCAAAATTGGCCGTGGGCCCGCCGACCTGTGAATGGCCAATTGAGGCCATTGACAGGATCGTTTAAACAATTAGAGGACCTGCCCGTCCAACCTTAAGGTTAGCGGGCAGGCCAGGAGCCCCGGCGGGGAATAGAGAAAACAGGAAACCTCATCCACCGGCGGGATGAGGTTTCATGCAGGGGTTTAAAAAGTTTAATAAAGTTATAGTGTAAATTATGAACATATCCCATCTCATGTGACATTGTCACATGAGGGGACATGTTAGGGGATTTTTTTTTCTATTTTTAATCTTTTTCAAAGTGGAAGTGATCTCCCTGAGGCTGCACTTTGCCTCAGGGAGACGTGCGCTCTTTCGTGCGCATGTGCGAAGAGCGCACTCTTGCTTTTGGTGAAAACCCCCCCCCGCCCACACAGGAAGCGCATAGCACTTCCCACCGGACATCACGCTGGGCAGGCCTTAATTGGCCCCCCCCAATATAAAATGGTGGTGTGGCCCGCTTCTCCGGTGGTGATCGGCTCCCCGCCCACCGGAGATTGGGTGGGCCCCATCCCACCCGCCTAACAGGCAGAAAATTCTGCCCATATTTTCCCCTTTGAATGCAAATTCCCATTTGTTTCACTATGTCTATGGACTTTACCTCTCTGATAATAAAAATCTCTCATAGTACTAATTTTACCAGTAATCTTTGGGAAAAATAAACACACTACTTCTGAACTTCAGCTGGCTAGGTGACACATTTCACCCCCTCTTTGAAAACAATGTAGACTGGTTTATTTAAAAATGCATATGTTCCCTTTACACCTATTTCTACCTACATAACATTTCAAACCTAGCTTATCTTCTAATACATCCAAGCCTTCAGACCAGCTGTCTTTAATTCAATTACATCACACACACACACACACTCACAGACATAGAAACAGACCCCACTATTACTCTACTTAACAATAAATTCCAATAACAATATGACAATTATTATACCACCCTGACACACACTGCAGCCCCTGTGTGTTGGTGCTGGAGGAAGTGAATTTTTAAGGTTGTGGATGGGGCGCCAGTTAAGTGAGCTGCTTTGTCCTAGACAGTGTCTAGCTTCTTGAGTGTTGTAGGCCTGAAATAAGTTATATTACTAATTGAAAGGTCTTTTGCTGAGTATAAATTATGAAGGTGTGGATGTCACAAATTAACTGGTTGAGATTGTGATGATGGTGGGAGATGAGGTAAGTGTCTTCCGTCAGATAGAGGGTGTCATCAATAGGTTAGCCAAGGGTCAGATGAAGGCTAATAAAAACATATCAAAGGCCAAATTATGTTCTGAATAGGGGGGCTATTTGATGGACCAGATTAGGGATGGACTCAGTGACATAGAAAACAGTCAAATCCCATCTCCCATTAATGATAGCTCTATAAAGGCATGCCTAATGGGCCACCAGAAGGTACAGGAAGTAGGTGTCATGGCCTAGCCTTTCTGTTGAAAGGGAACCGGAATTATTGGAATCACTTGGTGGTCCCAGTTGTCCCCTGGCTCTCCTGGATTAGTTTGGATGGTGAGTGGGAAGTCTTTAAAGTAGAATCAAATGGAAATCTAGAAAGGGGGAATACACACATCATTTGCCTCACCCCCTCCAATACTGATACATCAGAATCACACTAATATTGCCTGCTGTTCTGATAGTAAGGGGGTATACGTGTGTCGATGTGATGAGAGGAATCCTAGCCATCCTGTTTATGAGTTCATCCTTGACTCTGGATCTCCATTATGTGATATGAATATCCAGGAGTGGGGTGAGGATAAGTTAAGTTAAACCTGCCTTAAGGTGGGAACCTACTACGTGACCACCTGCGCTAAGTCCTGACTTGTCCTTTGTAGATGGTGGAAGGCTTTGGAGAGTAAGGAGATTAGTTACTTATTGCAGAATTCCCAAACCCTGACTTGCTTTGTTACTCTTCTGTGAAAAAGTTCTGCTCAATGTCCTATCTTACTCTTGACTTCCAAGTGCGTGTCGAAGGGGGCTAGGGAGTTGCTTCTTGCAGAAGATACGCACTCCAGGACCGGCAGTGGAGGGATTGAATGCTTAAGGTGGTGGATTGGGTGCTGATCAAGTGGGCAGCTTTGTCCTGGATGGTGCCAAGCATCTTGGGTGTTGTTGGAACTGCGCTCATCCAGACAAGTGGTGAGTATTCCATCACACTTCTAGCTTGCTCTTGTAGATGGTGGACAAGCTTTGCCACAGAATTCTCAGCCTTTGACCTGCTCTTGTAACCACAGTATATATATATATATATATATATAGCTTATCCAATTAAGTCAGGCTTTGGGGAAACAGGAGGTGAGTTTGCAAAATTCCCAGTTTCTGATTGGGATCATTGCAAATGCAGAATAAACTCTGGTCCCAGTTTTTCCACTTGCATTCCAATGTTTTATTGATCATTGCAAAGAGGTGATTTTACGTGCAGTTATTTTGCCCCACACACACACTGAATCTACCCCTCGCTGCGAGTGCCGAGATTGCACTGGTCTGGGTCAGTCCAGTGGTGTGTCCCATCGCCCCGCCCACTCCCTCCGCCTGGTCCCATCGCCACGCCCACCGCGCCAAGCCCCGCCCGCCCACCCACCCACCTGGCCACGCGCTCACCCCCCCCCCCCCCGCTCAGTCCCGCCCACTCCCCGCCTGCTCCCGGCAAAGCCCCCGCCCACACCCGGCTCAGCCCCCGCCCACACCCAGCTCAGCCCCCGCCCACACCCAGCTCAGCCCCCGGCCCACTCTCTGCAAACCCCCGCCCACTCCCCCGCTAGCGCCGCCCCCTCGCTGCGCGCGCACCCTCCAGTAAGATGGCGGCCCCACGCGGCTGGCCGCCGTTGCTCCTTTACCTGTGGCTGTGGCTGTGGACGGCGGTGGCGGCTCAGACGGTGTCGCAGCCGCTTCGCGCCGAGTTGCTGAGCATGCGGCCGGACAGCACGGAGGCAGACGCCGTCTACCTGGAGGGCGGGATGCTGAAGGTGGCGGAGGGGACCCGCTTCAAGCTGCGGCTGTACGGCACCGGCCTGTGGCGGAGCGGGTTGCTGGGCGACGGGGGAGCAGGAGCAGGAGGAGGAGGAGGAGGAGGAGGAGCAGGCCGCCGAGGCCCTGGCCTCTCCTTCGTGGAGGTGAGCGACCTGCCGGACCCGGCGGCCGGGGCCGGCCAGCAGCGGCTCTGCCAGCAGGGCAGCTCGGACCTCACCATCCTGGGCTCGAGTTTGAGCGGCCGCTCGGTCCTGGTGGAGCTGGAGGCCCTGTACCTGAGGAAGGGCGAGGTGGTCAAGTACTACTCGCTGTGCGCCCGGGTCGGGGGCCTGGGGGCGCACGACTGGGTCAACTTCAGGACCGAGGACTTCCACCTGGGCGTGGTGGCGAAGGAGCAGACCACCTCCCTCCGGCTCCGCATCCTGATCACCCTGCTGTTCGTCTGCATGTCCACCCTCTTCAGCATCCTGAACATCAGCCTGATGGCTCTGGACCCGGTGGAGCTCAAGGTCATCAAAAACAGCGGCAGCGAGGAGGAGAGGAGATACTCCGAGCAGATCGAATCCGTCCGAAAACATGGGAATTACCTGCTCTGCACCCTGATGTTGGGGGATGTCCTGATGAACTGCTCCCTGACGGTGTGGCTCTGTGAGATGTTCCAGTGCACGTGGCTGACAATCTTGGTCTGCACCTGTTGCATATTCTTCTTTGGGGAGATCCTCCCCCATGCCGTCTGCTCCAGGCACGGCTTGGCCCTGGCTTCCAAGACCATCTGGGTCACTAAATTTTTTATGGTCATCACCTTTCCGGCCTCGTACCCCATCAGCAAACTCCTGGATGTCATCTTGCGCCAGCAGATAAGCAACTTCTACACCAGGGAAAAGCTGATCGAGATGCTCAAGGTGACTGATCCTTACAATGACCTGGTTAAAGAGGAGCTCAACATTATCGAGGGAGCACTTGAACTCAGGAAGAAGACGGTCGAAGATGTCCTGACACCTCTGGGCGATTGCTTCATGCTGAGCTCTGAGGCTATATTGGATTTCGCGACCATGTCAGAGATCATGCAGAGTGGCTACACAAGGATTCCTGTGTATGAGAACGAACGCTCAAACATTGTTGACATACTTTACGTGAAAGATTTGGCCTTCGTGGACCCAGATGATAGCATGCCTTTAGAAACGATGACAAAGTTTTATAACCATTCTCTACATTGTGTGTTTAATGACACAAAACTGGATGCGGTGCTGGAAGACTTTAAAAAAGGCAAGTCTGTACATCTAGAGCAGTTTAGAATTTGAGCTTCACGGATATGGAGGCTTCCAAAACCGTTATTAGATATGAATGCTATTGTAGCCCATTGTATTATTAGTTTAGAATTAGGAATATACTTGAGAAAGTAAGCATTTTGGGGCTATAGGGATAGAGCGTCCTAATTGAATAACTCTTTCAAAGAGTCAGCACAGCCACAATGGGCCCAATAGCTGCCTCCTGTGCTGTAAGGTTCTAAATTGACTTTGTGAATTTTCAAAAAAAAATCTGCTTCCTGACATCTTCAGAAGTCCATTGGAATTGCAAGTTTCAGTGTTTGCTATCAGTGGTCTGTTTTACATTATTATTTGCAATAATTGCATTGTTTGACTTACCCACATTCCTTAAAAGTTATTGCAGTAACATGATTGACAGCTGAGTTTCTAAATCAGCTGATGCCCAGATAAGAGTTTGACTTTAATAGGATAATGTTGTAAAGAGGGGTTCCAAAAAGTGTTGTGCTCAATACTTGAAACTATATGGGCAACTGCCTGATGCTAAATCAGACTGTTGACAACTTTGGTATTGTATTTGATCCTAATACGAGCTTTCAATCACATATTTGCTCCACCATCAAGACACCCTACTTCCACCTCTGTAACATCACTCCAATTCCACCAGTGCCTCAGCTGATTTGCTTGTTGAGACCCTTGTCCGTGCCTCTGTTATCCCTGGACTCAAATATTCTGATACTCTTCCATTGTGCACCCTCCATAAACTTGAGATCATCCAAAATTCTGCTGCCATATCCTAACTCGCAACAAGTCTCTTTCACCCATTACCACTGTGTTCACAGTCCTATATTGACTCTGGTCCCCACCAATGTCTTGTTTTAAAATTCTCATCCTACTTTCAAATCCCTTTATAGTCCTATCTCTCCCAGTCTGTGTGATTTTCTTCAGCCCTGTAACTCTCAGATTTCTGCATTCCTCTAGTTTTGGTCTCTTGTGCATCCTCTATTTCAATCATTCCATGATTGAAGGTTGTGCTTTAAGTTGCCTAAGCTCTAGAATTCCCTCCCTATGCCCCTCTATCTCTATTTCCGGTTTTGAGACACTTCCTTAAAGCTTACTCCTGAGTAAGCTTTTGGTCATCTTCCCTAATGCCCCCTTCTGTGACTCGGTGTGAAATTTTGTTTAATTTTACACTTAGTGGCTTGGGGCGTTTGACTTCAGTGTTATAGACCTATATCTCCATCCAGGTTGTCAACATTTGAGTCCAGTGATTGGCAGAATTTTTTTAATGTTTGCAATTCACAAGGGAAACTTTAAACATATTCAACATGTGAAATTTCCTTCTTGTACTGCAAGCATTAAAAATATTGTAAAATTGTGAGTCTTGCAAGCAAGGCACTGTGTTACTTTTGGATTTTATTACCTGTAAGGTTTTAGGAACTTTTAGAAGGCATTCGTAAGGTTTCACATAAAAGACTGTTAACTAAAAGTGAAGCTCTTCAGTTTGAAGCCAAGTTATTGACCTGGTTAGCAAATTGGTTAGTCAGTAGAAGAGAGTAGGGTAACTGCCTTGAAGAACTCCTGTAGGGATGTGTGGGGCTAAGATGATTAACCTCCAACAACCACAACTATTACCTTATGGCACCAGCCAGTCTAGAGTTTTGCCCTTGATTCCCATCGACATCAATTTTACAAGAGCTCCTCGATGCCACACTCAGTCAAATGCTGCCTTGATTTCATTCTTACCTCACCTGGATTCAGCTGTCTTGTCCAAGTTTAAAGAAGGGCTGGAGTGAAGTCTGGAACTGAGTGGCCCTGGCGGAATCCAAACTGAGCATTGGTGAGCAGGTTATCGATGGGTAAGTGCTGCTTGATAGCACTGTTGCTGACACCTTCCATCACTTTGATGATTGAGAGTAGACTGGTGGGTGGATATGGCCAGATTGGATTGGAGATGCAGAGGGATCTGGGTGTCTTAGTGCATGAATTACAAACGGCTAGTATGCAGGTTCAGCAAGTAATTAGGAAAACTAATAGAATGTTATCATTTATTGTGAGGGGAATTGAATACATAAACTTCCCTCAATTTAGTCTACTGGATTCGCTGCTCCCAATGCGGTTTCCTCTACTTTGGAGAGACCAAACGCAAACTGGGTGACTGCTTTGCAGAACACCTTCGGTCTGTCCGCAAGCATGACCCAGACCTCCTTGTCGCTTGCCATTGTCAACACTCCACCCTGCCCTCATACCCACATGTCCGTCCTTGGCCTGCTGCATTGTTCCAGTGAAGCTCAACACAAACTGGAGGGAGAGCACCTCATCTTCCGACTAGGCACTTTACAGCCTTCTTGAGGAAGAATGTAAATGCGTTGGAAGCAATTCAGAGAAGGTTTACCAGACATACCTGGAACGGGTGGATTATCTTATGAGGAAAGGTTGGACAGGCTAGGCTTGTAACCACTGGTGTTTGGAAGAATGAGGGGCGACTTGATTGAAACATATAAGATCCTGAGGGCACTTGGCAGGGTGAATGTGGAGAGGATGATTCTTCATGTCGACTAATTTAGGACTAGGGGTCACTGTTTAAAAATAAGGGGTCACCCATTTAAAATTGAGATGAGGTGCAATTTTTTCCTGAGCGTCTCTTCCTAAATAGGCAGTAGAAGCAGAGTCTTGGAATATCTTTAAGGCAGGGTGGATAGATTCTTGGTAAGCAAGGCTAGGTTATCGGGGGCAAGTGGGTTGCAGGTTTGAGGTTACTATCAGATCAGCCATGATCTTGTTAAATGGCAAAGCAGGCTCGAGGGGCTGAATGGCCTACTCCTGCTCCTTGTTCGTATGGCCCTCCTTTTTGTTGTCGGATATACCTAGGCAATTTTCCATGTTCTCGGGTAGATACCAGCGTTGTAGCTGTGTTGGAACAACTTGCCTAGAGATATGGCTAGTTCTGGAACAGAGTCATCAGTACTACAGTCAAGCTGTTGGGGCCCATGGCCTTTGCTGTATCCAGTGCATTCAGCTGTTTCTTTATGATGTGATTAGCTGAAAACTAGTTTCTGTGCTAGTGGGGATCTCAGAAGGAGCCCAAGTTATATCAGTTGTGCAACACTTCTGGTTGAAGATGGTTGTAAATGTCTCACCTTGTCTTTTGCACTCAGTGCTAAGCCCTGCCACCATTCAGGATGGGAATATTCATGGGGCCTCATCCTCATGTTAGTTGTTTAATTGCCACCATCAGTTACAACTGAATGTGGCAGCACTGCAGAGATTTTCTTTAATCTGTTGGTGGAGGATTGCTTTGCTCTGTCAATTGCATGCGTCTTCTCCTGATTTTCAGATATGCCTGTTACTGAACCTGGCATGCTCTCTGACACTCCTCATTGAACCAGTGTGATCTTCTGGCTTAATGGTAATGGTAGAGTGAGGGGTATGCCAGGAAATGTGCACACGTGATGTGATGGAATACAATTCTGCTCCTGCTGATAGCCCACAGTGCCTTGTGAGTTCTGTGTTTTGAGCTACTAGGTCTACTTATGATTTATCCCATTTAGTATGGTGGTAGCCCACACAATGCACTAGAGGGTGTCTAGTGGGCCTTTGTCTCCATAAGGACTTTATGGTGGCCATTCCTATCAATATTATTATGAGCAAATGCATCTGCAAGTGCAGCTGGTAGATTGGTGAGGATGAGATCAAGCAGTTTTTTCTGTTCTGTTGGAGAGTCATACGGACTCGAGACATTAATTCTGTTTTCCTCTCCACGGTTACTGCCAGACCTGCTCTGTATTTCCAGCACTTTCTGTTTTTATTTCAGATTTACAGCAACTGCAATATTCTGCTTTTATTTTGCATTTTTCTCTCATGTTGGTTCTCTCACTGCCTGGCAGATTTACCCTTGAGGACTTGGTCAGTTCAGTCAGTAGGGTGCCGGTGAACCACTCTTGGTGATCGACATTGAAAACCCTACCCAAAATACATTGTGCACCCTTGTTGCCCTCTGCTTCCAAATAGTGTTCAACAGGGAGGAGTATTGAATCATCAGTAGGAGGTTTCCTTAATCATCGTTGCCCCATTGCCATTAGACTTCATGGAGTCTGTAGTCAATGTTGCAAACTTCAAGGGCCACTCCAGCCTGTCTCTATACCACTGTGCCACTACCTCAGGTTGGGTCTGTCCAGCTAGTGAGGTATAAATACCCAGAGATTGTGTTGAAGGAACCTGTTTGAGAGGTATGATTCTGTAAGTATGACTATGTCAGGCTTGACCAGTCTGTGGAACAGCTCTCCCAATTCTGGCATGTTTCTAAATGTTAGTGAGGAGGATTTAGCAGGACCAACTGGGCTGGGTGTGCCTTTAAAGCGTCTGGCACCTTGGTCGATGCTGGATGGTCTGTCTGGCTTTATTGCTGTTTCTTGTAGCCATTTGAAATGGCCTAGCAAGCCACTCGGTTGTTTCAGAGGTCAGTTAAGAGCCATTCGCATTGCTGTAGGTCTGGAATCACGTGTATGCCTGGCTCTCTAAGGGCAGCAGAGTTCCTTCCCTAAAAGATATTCGTGAACCAGGTGGATTTTTACAAAAGCTGATAGTTTCATGGTTAAATTTCTGGCACTGGCTTTTTATTCATACGAACATATGAATTAGGAGCAGGAGTAGGGCACTGGGCCCCTCGAGCCTGCTCTGCCATTCATTAAATCAAGGCTGACCTGAATGTAACATCAATCCCACATTCCTGCCTACCCTCGATAACCTTTCACCCCCTTGTTAATCAAGAATCTATCTAGCTCTGCCTTAAAAATATTCAAAGACTCTGCTTCCATTGCCTTTTGAGGAAGGGAATGCCAAAGTCCCTCAACCCTCTGAGAGAAAAAAATTTCCCTAATCTCTGTCTTAAGTGAGCAACCCCTTATTTTCAAACAGTGACCCCTAGTTCTAGATTCTCCCACAAGAGGAAACATCCACTCCACATGCACCCTTTCAAGACCCTTCAGGATCTTAAAAAGTTTCAGTTAAGTCGCTTCTTACTCTTCTAAATTCCAGTGGATACAAGCCTAACCTGTCCAGCCTTGCCACATAGGACAGTCCGCCCATTCCCGGTATTAGTCTAATAAACATTCTCCGAACTGCTTTTAATGCATTTACACATTTCTTTAAAGAAGAAGACCAGTGCTGTTCAAAATACTCCAGATGTGGTCTCAACAAAGCCCTGTACAATTGAAGCATAACCTCCGTCTTTTTATATTCAATTCCCCTCACAATAAATGATAACATTCTATTAGCTTTCCTAATTACCTGCTGTACCTGCACACTAACCTTTTGTGATTCATGCACTAAGACACCCAGGCCCGTCTGAATCTCGGAGCTCTGCAATCTCTCACCATTTAGATAATAAGCTTTTTTATTCTTCCTGCCAAAATCAATGATTTCACACTTGCCCACATTATACTCCATTTGCCAGATCTCTGCCCACTCACTTAACCTATCTTGTCACTTTGTAGCCTCCTTACATCCTCTTCACAATTTACTTTCCTACCTATCTTTGTGTTGTCTGCAAATTTAGCAACCATTCCTTCGGTCCCTCCATTCAAGACATTTATATAAATTGTTAAAGGTTGAGGCCCCAGTACTGATCCCTGTGGCACACCCCTTGTCACATCCTGCCAACCAGAAAAAGACCTATTTATGTCAACTCTCTGCTTCCTGTTAGCCAGCCAATCTTCTATCCATGCCAATATGTTACCCCCTACACCATGAGCTTTTATTTTCTGCAATAACGTTTGATGTGACACTTTATCAAATGCCTTCTGGAAATCTAAGTACAGTACATCTACCAGTTCCCCTTTATCCACAGCACATGTGACGCCTTCAAAGAACTCCAATAAATTGGTTAAACATGATTTCCCTTTGACTCTGCCTGATTGCCTTGAGTTTTTCTAAGTGCCCTGTTATAACATCTTTAATAATAGCTTCTAACATTTTAGGTTCAGATATTTAACAACCCAGATTTTTATTTCATTAACTGAATTTAAATTTCCCAGATAGGATTTGTATTTGTGTTACTGGATTATTAGTCCAAGCCTCTGCACTACTAGTCCAGTAATATTGCCACTATGCTACCATGATATGATGGTTTTCTCTCTCAAGAAGGTAGAACAAGCATACATGGAACAAACATAGAAAGGTCCTTGTTTTTGAAATTCCATGTGGCACTTTAATGTAATTGACAATTTTAAATTCCCATCTGTTTTTCAGTGACAGGACATGAATAATGAATATCTTTTAGTGCAGGCACTGCAATCACTTCCAAAGAAACAGCATGCAGACTGGATGAAACTAGATTTCCTACAGTGACCAGCTGAGATTTAAGAGGCTATGTACACAAATCATTAAAATGTGGCGATCAGGCGCAAAAAATGATTGAAAATGTTAATGGAATGTTTAGATCTAGAGGACTAGTATGTAAAAGGGAGGAAGTTTTGCTGTAACATTATGAAACCCTGGTTAGACCACATCTAGAGTACTGTGCACAGTTCTAGGAACTTTGAATACATTGGCCTTGGACGGGGGAAGGTGCAGATTTACTAGAATGTTACCAGGGCTCCAACAGTTACATTATGAGGGGAGATTACATAAACTAGAATAATGTTGAGGCTTTTTACAATGTTGGGCTTTCTGACTGCAGCGTTGTTTCACCTGTGACCTGCTGAATGTCATACTGTACCACAGACCATGAGTATTGTCACAATGGATTTTGTTGTTCAAAAACGAAAAACCATAGTAACAAGATACTGACTGCGAGGATAGATCTTGAGCACAGGAGCTTAATGGAAGTGTTATTTAATTTTTCTTTATCCATTCTCTGAATGTGGCAAGGATAGCATTTATTGCCCATCACAAGTTGCCCTGGCAAGGTGTTGGAGGGCCTTCATCTTGAACTGCTGCAGTTTGTTTATTCTTTAGTACCTGTTTTGTACAGCTGGTTGACCTGCTCACTTGAGGGGGGTTAAGAATCAAGTATGTTGATGTGGTACTGGAGTCATATATAGATCTGACCAGGTAAAGATGACAGTGAGTCAGCTGTGTTTTTACAAACTTGAGAAGTTCATGGTCACTTTTGTCAGTACCAGTGTTGTGTTTCTACATATTTTTTTAAATAAATTGAGTTCAGATTCCCAAACTGCCATGCTGGAATTTGCACTTGCATTCTCTGGATTAGGAGCAACAGGATTTATTAATAGTCCAGTGCCATATCTCAACCGCAGAATGAAGACATTTCAGTGACTGTTAAACTTTGAACCCTGATGACATCAAGACCCTAACCTGATGATCATGTTATTTTACTCTGTTCTATCATTTTTCATATTTTAGGTTTTACTTGCAATGATTCATTGAAAATTTACCTCAGTTTGTCTTTTGACTGGGATGGAAGTTCATTTTTAAATAAATAAACATTTGATTGAATATATATATTTATTACACTCGCATGTATTACTAGACAATCATACCGCCTAACAGTAAACAGAGATATGTATGCCTATATCATTTTTTAATATATAATTAACAAATGACTGTGTCACAAGTTTAAAGCAATAGCTATCGATTGGTGCGTCACAGCTTCTTGCTTAAGATGCAGTCAAATTTGTCCAATTTTCTCATAGCCTTTTAGCACATTCCTAGCTGTCATAAGTATTTTGCCAATGTTTCCAGAGTGTGTAATCTTTCAAGTTTCTACAAGAGAGTCTTGCGTTTATCATTTCCTTTTCTAAGTGGTTTGAACATTGAACTTTGTATCTAATGGATGAATGAACATGCAAGTTTGAACCCCATTCCCCATATTCAGTCATATTTTGAAAGCGGCTAAAACTGCCTTTGGTTATTCTTCCATTGTTTATTCATTAAGCTGAATCTATATGGAAAAATCAGTGGAGGGAACGTTTCCATATTTACCTCTGAGAGGCACAGTAAGTTGGATGGATGTGGGGAGGAAGGTACAAAGGGACATAGTTTTGCCCATTCACTGAGTCTATGACAGATGGAGTTCAATGTGATGAAGAGTGAGATCATCTTTTGCTTGTATTCCCATGAGGTGTAATCGAGTCACGGTTTTTAAAATTATAGAAGATAAAACGTTGCGTGACTGGGCGCCAGTGTAGGTCAGTGAGCATAGGGACGATAGGGAACAGGACTTGGTGCAAATTAAGACACAGGCAGCTGAGTTTTGTATGACTTCAAGTTTCTGGAGAATAGAATGTGGGAGACCAGCAAGGAGTGCATTGCAATAGTCAAGTCTAGAGGTAATGAAGGCATGAATGATGGATTACAGGAGCAGATGAGCTGAGACAGGTGAAGCTGACGATGTTACAGTGGCGGAAATATACAGGCTTAGTGATGCCACAAATATAAAGTCGGAAACTCATCTTGGGGTCATATGTGACACCAAGGTTACAAAGAGACGGCTTAATTTCAGACTGCTGCCAGGGAGAGGAGTCAGTAGTTAGGAACAGAGTTTGGACCAGGGACAGAAAACAACTGCTTTATTATTGCCAATATTTAATTGGAGGAAATTGCTACTCATCCAGTACTGGATGTCAGTTAAGCAGTCTGATAATTTAGCATCTGTGAAGAAGTTGAGAGGGGTGGTGGTGAGGTAGAGCTGGGTGTCATCAGCGTACATGTGAAAATTAACACGGTGCTTTCAGATGATGTCGATGAGGGGGATAATGTCGTTGAAAAATAGAAGAGGATTGCCTTAATCAGTTCCTATCATAAAAAGAACTGGTTCTGATAGCTGAAGGGTCAATAACCAGAGAGCACAGATTGAAGGCAATTGGCAAAAAAGCCAGGTATTACATGAAAAAGCATTTTTGTACGAGGAGTGGTTACTATTTGGAATACACAGCGTGATGGGATGGTGGAAACTGATTCTGTCGTAACATTTAAAAGGGAATTGGATAAATAATCGAAAGAGAAATTATTGCAGGAATAGGAGGAAAGAGCAGGTGAAATGGGACTAACTTGATCTCTCTTCTAGAGAGCCACTTAAGATTTGATATCTGTATCCTTCAGTACTGCAGACAAAATGTAAATTTTAAAGGCTGGTGTTTGGCTACACGATTTTTTTCTCACGGTCGAAATGATATTTTGTAATATGAAATGTTTACATACCCACCCTTTTAGTGTCATTGAGATCCTAGGAGCTTCCTACATTGAGAAGTGTGAAAAGTCTGACTGCCGCATTTCTTCCTATGAGGAAGTACCTGGTTTCACTGTCTATGTACCTGTGGTTCAGTGCTAACAATATGGAGAATTGTGGACTACTAGAACCTCTGTTTCACCATTACTGGCTAGAAAAAGTTTTAGTTGGCTGTTCAATGGTAATATCATTGTGAGTGTTGGCTGGGAGGAGGAACGGAGAGCCGTTTCCTGTGGGAGTAGTTCTACAGTGTGTTCTGGCAGCATGTGATAAAAGTGCAGGACTGATTTGGAGATTGACAACAACGCCAAAGCAAGTGTTGCTGCAGTTGTTGAATGGTACTATATCGCACTATATGAACGGCAGTGTAGAAATTGAGTTGCTGGACATTGAGTTGTAGTCAGAACAAAATGCAAGAAATTATGGAAAATGCAATCTAGAGTGAGCGTTTACCTGATTACCATTAATGCCTTGCTCTCTCTGGCAGAGATAACATCTCATTTATAATGTATAACTGCTTTTGAAAGCAGCACTGTCATATTAGCATGCTAAGAAACCATCAGAAGACACTATCATTAATTTATAGATGCTATAGCTGTTGTGTCACTTTGTCTATATTCATTCAACTCCCTCACACATTTATAGAGGATTCTCATCAAGATTCTTTATTTTAAAATCAACAAAAGTGAAGACAGATGGATGTTAGATTATTCTTTCACATTAAAAAAAAGGTAAAACTGCTTCTTTGGCAATAATCCATAGGATAAATTGTGCTGCTTTTATAAAAGTTTCTAAACCATCTCTTATTATGCTAATTTGATTATAGTGGTAGAGATAGTTAATTATAATATTTGCTACTTTGATATTGTATATACTTAATTTAGCATTCCATTAATCTGTAATGAATCATCAGTGAACCACAAAACAAATACAGATGTTATTTCTCAGCACAAAGCATCAGATGGTAGAATTAACATTCATTAGAATGTGAAGTTCCTATTTTTGATGGAGGAATGCTTTAAAAAAAACCACATTTTGAAAGCTGTTTACAAGATCATTGCAGTATTATTTTAATACTTAGTTCTGTTGTCATGATTTCTTTGAATAACACACCATGCTCCAGTTTCCCTACTTCTCTGCTGAGAATGTTGATTCATTCTGAGGTTAGGTCCATAGGTGCTGGCCAATCTCTGATGCCTCACCCATGTGCCCATTCTTCAGCTTAGCCAGTGAGTTGTCAGCAGGCTGTCCATGTGGTGCACCAGAGCTGAGCCTGATTTTGTCCTCGCTTTACTTCACAAGAAAATTTTCCAGTTGGGTATCATTAGATAGCAATCAGGAGCCACAATCCTGACTGATACTTTATCTTCTCCAGCCCAGATCAATGAAAGGGATTGTGCCAATTGGCCTTTCATGCCTCCATGAACGGTATGTTCTATAGAAAAGATGGTACTATGAAATGTAATTTGGCTGATGTCTCAGTTTGGTCTGTTGTTGCCTGGTAATTTCAGTGCAAGGCATAATCACCATTTTGATTCCTGTGAGCTGGCCTAGTGCATTCCAGATCTTAACCACTCGTTGCCTGAGAGTGTGGTGGAGGCAGGTTCAATTGAGGCATTCAAGAAGGAATTATTATCTTCATGTTTACCTTTGTCTCCATTGTTTCTTTTGCCAATTATCTGTAACAAAAACAAAAATTGCTGGAAAAACTCAGCAGGTATGACAGCATCTGTGGAAAGGAAGACAGAGTTAATCTTTCGAGTCTGTATGACTCTTAATCAAGATTTTTATCTTAAATCTGTGCCCTCTTGTTCGCGATCCTTCCACCAATTGGAACAGTTTCTCCCTATCTACTCTGTCCAGACCCCTCGTGATTTTGAATATCTCTGTCAGATCTCCTCTCAGCTTTCTCTTCTCCAAGGAAAACTGTCCCAACTTCTCCAGGCTGTCCACATAACTGAAATTTCTCAACCCTGGGGCCATTCTCGTGAATCTTTTCTGCAATCTCTAATGCCTTCACATCTTTCTTAAAGTTATACATCTGAATTTGATAAATTTGGCAATTTTATGGTTAGCACCAGATAAAAAGACCGTGAAAGCTGTTGGACTGTCATAAAAACCTAACCAGTTCGTTGCTCTCCTACAGGGAAGCGAACTTAACATCCCTTCTTGGTCTGGGCTACATGTAGCTCCAGTGCATACAATGCACTAGAGACGGGCAGTTAAATGCTGCCTTGCTAGCTTTATCTATGCCTGAGGAGGAAAAGAAAAGCAGAGTTCCAACTTGGTTCAAACCAAATCAGAGAGCCAGTGCAAACTTGATGGGCCAAATGGCATCCTTCTGCACTGTAAAGATTCTGTGATTAAAACCTTTACCACACAGTTTTTTTATATAAAGTTTTAGATCGGCTAAAATATTTCACATTTAAAATGAACCTCTGCTTTTCTTCCCCTCGGTATTTCTCTTGTTTTTTTCTCTCTCTCTTTCTTTCATTCAATACATTTTCCTTTTCCAGCTTTCTCATTATTTATTACTGCTGCTGAATCTTCTTTATGAGGAGAAAGTGACGAGGGCCAGTTCCCACTCCTTGAAGTCTGCTGCATTTACTGTTGGTGTCAACTTGAATATACTAATTGACTGGGGCAGTTAAAAAATTTAGTGAGAGACTGGACTGAACCTGGATTAATGCCATCGGCTGCAAAGGAAACAGACAAAGTATAGTAAAGTCCCGCATTCATGACTACTTCTTTCTTGAATTCGCATATCCGTGCAAAAGTCTTTGTACACCAGATCGCTCATTGCGGGCCCAAATGTTTACTTATCCATGGTTATAAAAATAAAAAATTAGAAGCCATCTTCAGAAAATGTAAATAAAAGAAACGCCACCTAAATGAAGTTTAAAGAAAAAGGAAGATGCCCAAGATGTATTTCCAGCAGCCAGCCTCTTTCCCTAACCCCTATGGTCCCCGGCAGCAAGAACCCCCCGTGACCCAGGCAGCAAGAACCCCCCGTGACCCAGGCAGCAAGAACCCCCCGTGACCCAGGCAGCAAGAACCCCCCCGTGACCCAGGCAGCAAGAACCCCCCGTGACCCAGGCAGCAAGAACCCCCCGTGACCCCGGCAGCAAGAACCCCCCGTGACCCCGGCAGCAAGAACCCCCCGTGACCCCGGCAGCAAGAACCCCCCGTGACCCCGGCAGCAAGAACCCCCCGTGACCCCGGCAGCAAGAACCCCCCGTGACCCCGGCAGCAAGAACCCCCCGTGGCCCCGATCGCAGTCCACTTCTACTCAAGTGAAGCATTGTAAGCTTGACAAATTTTACATTTTTCTTGTTTTCTTTTTATTAAACGATTTTTCCTGTAAGTTTCTCTTTAAATTTATTAAAAACATAGCTTCTATTGCCTTTGATCCTTTATACATGTAAAGTTTGAGGATGGTTAGAACCTATCTAATTGACTCCTGTTGTGAAGTATGTTCATCATTCGTGATTTCACCATTTGTGAGGTTTCACGGGAACGAAACCCTTGTGAGCTGCAGGACTTTACTGTATATAACTACTTGTGTTCAGATCTCTCCCTTCTGTCTACTGAGATTCCTGTTCCCAAACCTGAATGGTTAACTTCTAATGTGGCAGTTACACTAATAGTCTTTCATAAGTGCCTTTTTTTTTATTTGCTCATCATCAAGGTACTTACTTAGAGGAGACAGTTGTCTGGATGTTAGTCAAGAAGGAAATTACCTAGGGTATTCAAAGGGTCCTGAGGTGCTTTGTGAATAGGAATATTTAGTGATGTTGGTTGGGGAATTGTCACAGCAGCTGCACCCAGAAGAAGTATTTTTTCTCATATCATTGGGTCGACTGTTTTGTTGAAATGTGTAAAGGTTTGTATATACTGTTGCTAATGTAATATTAATGAATGACAAAGGTAGAATATAATCAATTAGAAACCCTGTGCAACATAGCAAGTTAAACAAATTCGCACATCCACAGATCCAGGCCATAACTTAAGTCTGCTTGTTTCTACCTCTGTAACATCACGTGCCTCAGTTTTTCTGCTGCTGAAACCTCATTCATGCCTTTGTACCTCTAAACTTGATGATTCCAATGCACTCCTGGCAGACCTCCCACGTTTTACCATCCATAAGCTTGAGATAATCCAAAGCTCTGTTGCCTATGTCTAAACTCGCACCAAATCCCATTCACCCATCACCCCCATGCCCAATGATGTACACTGGCTCCCAGTTAAGCAGTGCCTAAATTTTAAAATTCTCGTTCTAGTTTTCAATTCCCTCTGCAGCCTTGGCCCTCCCTATCTCTGTAAACTCCTCCAGCCCCACAGCCCTCTGAGATACCTGAGCTCCTCTAATTCTGGTCTCTTAAGCATCTTAAATTTTAATCACGTGACCATTGGTGATCTTGCCTTCAGCTGCCTGGACACAAAGCTCTGGAATGTCTACCCTAAACCTCTCCGCCTCGCTACTTTTTTTCCCCTTATTAAGACACTCCTTAAAACCTACCTCTTTGACCAAGCAGTCGGTCATTAGCTCAAATATTTCCTAAGATGGCTCAGGATCATACTTTGTTTTATGCTGTCCCTGTTAAGTACCGTGGGGTGCTTTATTACATCAACGGTGCTATATGAACATAAGTTGTCAAAACATTTAACCAAAGAAGAAGAAAGGTGACCTGTTCAACTGAAAACAGGTTTCGCAGTTAGAACATCGATGATTGAAATGGCATAGATGACAGACACAAAAAATTGGATTATCAGGATACTTTACCTTTCGGGCTGTTCTTGCCCAGTAGATGTGATTGCTGCTGGGAAGCTGCCTACAGTAAAAACCAGGTTTCATTCAGCCTACTCTACTGTTTCAGCAGATGTGATTCTGGTGTATGTACTAAAGGATATTCATTATTCAGGTCTTGTCATTGAAAAACCAATGGCAATTTTAAATAGTCAATTACATTTGAAAGTGCCAAATTAAGTGTCAAAAACAAGAACTTTTCCATGCTATTGAATGTTTGTTCTGTCTTTTTGAAAGAGAAAAATGTCACATCCCTATTATGACACAGCAGTTGTTAAAGGCTGAGTTGTTTAAATCCCAGAGGGAAACTTGAACAACTGTCATAACCTATATTATCAATTGGTATGTTTGAAATGTGGCTCTGAATTCAGGAATAAGACCACCGAGCCTCGAAAGGTTTTTTTTATATTAAACTAAATTAAACATTTATTAATTTAACAACAAATTAAACACATACACATGTCTACAGATTACTACCATAATAACCTATAAACAAATCCCTAAATTAATCACTCCTAGGTAAACCTTCATCAAGGCAACAGTAATTCATAGACTTTAAACAGACACCAGGCAAAGCACATTTGACCTTACGAATTCAAAATGAGTTTCCTAACAATTTGTTTCCTTTGCAGACACAAATCTTAAGGGCTGGTTAGATCTTAAATACCTTTGCCTTACACACATACTCCTTTCTGTTTACGCCTAGCTTCCCCTTTGAATGTAAATTTTCCATTGTATTCCATATGTATTATTAGGTTTTTAATTTTACCTCTTCTAACAATAACACCCTTTGATTCCACCAATTTTATTGGTAAGCTGAAAAAAATAAGCACATTACTTAGTTTCTTCTAGCAAGATTTCACCCATTCTTTTGAATGCTTTATTTAAAAATGCAAATTGCCCCCTTGACACCTATGTTTCTAAACGTCCCCATGTTTATCTAATTACCATTTTAAAGCTACTTCTTTCTATATAGCAAAGAATCCAGACTAGCTGGTTTTAATCTAATTAAGCCCCATACACACACACACATAGACATAGACCCTATTACAATTTCAATTTAAAAATAATTTCCAATAACATTATAGACATTAATATCTCTCCATGACATCCCTCAGAAAATAGATGCCACAATCATGTTTCACCATAACAGTGAACCAGGTAACTCTTCTGTTGTTACTTAGTTCTGTTGAAGAGTCATACAGACTCGAAACGTTAACTCTGTTCCTCTCCGCAGATGCTGCCAGACCTGCTGAGTTTTTCCAGATATTTTTATTTTTGTTTAGAGTTTGATGGGTTTTTGATTGGGTTTGTGAGTTTTTTGTATGGGTAGTGGAATTTTGAATGAGATAAAATTTATGGAGGGTGCAAGTTGGGAGGCCAGCCAGGTCAGTATTGGAATATTGGTGTCTGGAGGTAACAAAGCATGGGTGAGGGCTTCAGCAGCATATATACTTAGGGAGGTGGAGCCAGGTGATGTGATGAGTTGGAAGTAGAAGGCTTTGGTGATAATGGACATATGGTTTTGGAAGTTCAGGGACAAATTGGATGTTGAGGTTGTGAACAGTCTGCTCACAATGACCAGAGTGGAGGATTAAATCAATGGCTAAATTTTGACTTTAGTAATTTGCTGGTCTGTACCAAATGATGCATTTGCCAGAGGGTGTTGTTGTGCTGTTCTAATGTCATTCTGGGGCCAAAGAACAGATAATGTTACGCATTTATTTATACACTGTTCTATTAAATATGAATCAAATGCATTCATGCTTTATGTTTAAACATTTATAAATTTTATGTTACATAACATTTCTTTTACTCACCGTGCAGAACAGAAATTTTTATAATTTTTCCAGATTTTGTCTGATTGTGCTATTGTTCTACACCCACATACTATTCATATGGTATTTTAAAAATATGTTAGCGTGCAAGAAATATGGAACTATTTTTCTCATTTTTTAATTTTGTGTATTCTGTAATTTGTCATTAGTGGTAGAATTTCCAATACTGTCTTCTGCCAACATAAATCTGCAAAATGAAAGCAGACTACAACAGAATATTGGCATAATATCCGATGGTTTTGAATTCTTCCACTCTGGTCCTAACCTGAACTATGCTAATTAAGGAGACACTGAACATAAATTACATCTACGAATAAAGGGACAGGCCTATAACATTCAACCCCTCGAGTCTGCTCTGTTCTATTAGGTCTTGGCTGATCTATGCTTCAACTCCATTTACTGGCCTTTGTTCTGTATCCTTTAATACCCTGAACCAACAAAAATCTATCAATCTGTCTTCAAAATTTCAATGTGCATAATGTTCAGTGCTATTCGTAGCTTCTCGGATGCTGAAGCAGTCCAGGTCCATATGCAGTAATATCTGGACAACATTCAGGCTTAGGCTGATAAGTGGCAAGTAACATGCATGCCAGGCAATGACCATCTCTTACAATAGCTAATCTAACCATGTCTCCTTGATATTCAATGACATTACCATTGACTATCAACATGCTTGGGGTTACCATTGACCAGAAACTAAATTGGACCAGCCGTACAAATATTGTGGCTACAAGAACAAGTCAGAAGCTGGAATTTCTGCAGAGTCTGTCAGCCATCTACAAGGCACAAGTCAGGAGCATGATGGAATACTCTCCACTTACCTAGATGAGTGTGGCTCCAACAACACTGAAGACCCAGTTCTGTCGAAGGGTCATGAGGACTCGAAACGTCAACTCTTTTCTTCTCCGCCGATGCTGCCAGACCTGCTGAGTTTTTCCAGGTAATTCTGTTTTTGTTTTGGATTTCCAGCATCCGCAGTTTTTTTGTTTTTTAACACTGAAGAAGCTCGACTTCATCCAGTGCACAGTAGTCCGCTTGATTGGCACCCCATCCACCAACTTAAATATTCACTCCCTCCACCACTGATGCACAGTGGCAGCTGTGTGTACCATCTACAAAGTGCACTGCAGCAACTCACTAAGGCTTCTTTGACAGCATCTTCCAAACCAGCGACTTCCACCCCTAAAAAGACAAGGAGTAGCAGACACATGGGAATGAATACAAGGTTACCTAGCATTAACAACACAATGTAATTCACTCTATGTGAAGTACTCTGGAGTGTTGTTTGAGATTCACATCCAGAGCTAATAAAGGAATCCATTTCGTATTCAACTCTAAAAGCTTAAATGCCTAAAAGACTTCGCGTGGTTAGAAGCAGCCCGCTTTCCAGGCCAGGATACAAATGTTTACTTTCAGGCCTTATTCTGTCACTATTTCCGTATGCTTCAAGACAAAGTTATCTGTAGCAAAGTCAAAATACAATAGGTTCCATGTTTTGTGAGATCCTAAACGACTGCTGGCTTTGGGTGATAGATGTTTAGAACATATTGTTAGAGGTTAGTGAGAATTAGCATAAAGTGCATCAGAATGAAGTGAAATAATTTAGTTAGATATAAAAATGGTGAAATTATAATGTAAGTTAGAAGGCGAGAGAGAGGAGCTAAATTGAGCCAACTGCAATGCGCTTTCTACAGCTAAATGTTTCTTGCAATCTTGGTTTTGAGTGTGAGTTTACGAACATACGAAATAGGAGCAGAAGTAGGCCATTCGGCCCCTCAAGCCTGCTCCACCATTCAATAAAATCATGGCTCATCTGTTTGTGTATCAAGTTCTACATTCCCATCTACCCACAATAACTTTTTGATTCCCTTGCCTAACAAGAACCTATCTACTTCTGCCTTAAAAATATTCAGTGAACCCGCCTCCACCACCTTCTGAGGCAGTGTTCCAAAGTCGCACAACCCTCTGAGAGAAAAAAATTCTCCTCGTCTCTGTCCTTTAAGATGACCCCTAATTTTAAAACAGTGCCCCCTGATTCTGGACTCGCCCACAAGAAGAAACATCCTATCTATGTCCACCTTGTCAAGACCATTCAGGATTTTATATACTTTAATCAAGTCACCCCTCACTCTTCTAAAACCCAGAGGAAACAAGCCAGCCTATCCTTATAAGGCAACCTGCTCATTCCAGGTATCAACATAGTAAACCGCCTCTGAAATTATATCCTTCATTAAATAAGGAGACCAAAACTACGCACAGTATTCGAGATGTGGTCTCACCAATGCCCGTAAAAATGAAGCATAACATCTCACTTTTATGTTCAACTCCTCTCATAATAAGGAATAGCATTCCGTTAGCCTTCTTGATTACATGCTATACCTGCATACTAACGTATTGTGACTCATGCAATAGAACACCTGGATCCCTCTGCACCTCAGAATTCTGCAGCCGTTCTCTGCTTTTTTTATTCTTCCTGCCAAAGTGAACAACTTCACGTTTTCCCACATTGCACTCCATCTTCCAGATTTTTGCCCACACACTCAGTTTATCTATGTGTGTCTGCAAACTTCTTATGTCTCCTTCACAATATACTTTCCTACCTATTTTTGTGTCGTCTGCAAATTTAGCTACCATGCCTTCGCTCCCCTCATCTAAGTCATTGATGTAAATTGTAAAAGGTTGAAGCCCCAGCACAGACGCCTACGGGACTCCAGTCATTACATCCTGCCAATCAGAAAAATAATTTATGCATACTCCCTGTATTCTGCCAGCCAGCCAACCTTCTATCCTTGTTAATATGTTACCCCCTACACTATGAGCTTATGTATTTAGTTAACCCTTAGTAAGGTTCAATTGCTTGACTCTGATCTCAAACTTTTTCTTGGCATATAGACATAGCACTGCAGTGTCGTATTAGAAATAGTGATTCTCATTATCAGGTTGCTAAATTAAAGTTTCCTGATGACACAAGTGAAGTTATTCAGTGAGTAACTGAATCATACAGACCACAGAAGTCCAAGGTTTGATGCAAGTTGAAGTTTATTATCAGTGAGGGTGATGTCAGGGTTTCAGCACCCCTTCAGTTAAGCAAGGGAAAGCCAGATAAGATTCCTGATGGAAATGTATGTGTGAACTTTGGGTGGTGACAGCTTTAGGCTAACTCATGGTTAAGATGAGTAACAGTTAAGATGAGTTAATACTTTTAAGAGAAATGGGAATATGCCAAAATGGTAATTTTGGTATGATATTTCAATGGTCTAAAGGTGATGTTTAGAATTCATTTGTTTTCCATACGGCATTTGATCACCTTTATGTAAGAAGATCTTCAGCTTTTTTAAAATAAGTGCATTAATTAACACAACTTTTATTGTTATTACTTTTGTATTTATCCACTATTCTGAAAAGACTTCCTTCTGATCTTGTCTTGCTTGAAATGTGTTAACCTTACAATGATCATCTAGTTCTAAACTTATCGTCTAACTTAAGCAACAGGCTTCTTTCTATTTGCTTTATCCAGTTTTTCCAACATTTTAGAAACATATGTTTTTTGAGTCTTCTCTTTAATGAACATAAGTTTAAATCTCTTTTTTTGTAGTTTAAAAGGTTAAGGGTCTGAATTATCATTGCCACTTTTTGTTCAATCTTACTCTTAATAGTCTTTAGAAAGTGAGGTGCCCTAAACGCTGCATACTGCTCATGCTCTTCCAAATATGATCTCATTTTACATGGACCATTGATGAGAGTAATCTGCTAAAACTTCAGTCAAAATATTCTAAAGATGCACCACAGTAGTTGGCTACATTTCACAAAATCACAATTATAGATCCTTATCCTAGAATCCCCCATTGAAGCATCCAATTGGTTGTTAAAAGATCTGTGGTTTTTTTTGTCCACTACTCCATCTGGATGTTATTCCATGCATTGTTCACTCTTCATGTGAAGAACTTTCTTATTTCTGTCCTAAAGTGCCATTTGTAATTTGGACTTGTCCTCCTTATCTTACCAATACAATTTGCTTTATGTAATTTTACCAAATTGCTATATGATAATTTCTTGCAAATTTCCTTTCAAGCCTGGGTTCGGTTTTCTCTGATCTCTCCTCAAACCTCTATACTAGGAATCAGCTATGTGCTGTATCTCTGCATTACCATCAACGCCTCACGTTGATATCTGCTCTGCATTGAGTCAGCATGCCTAACGAAAGGCCAGTAATTTTCCCCAATTCTTTTCCTTTTGACTCATTGTTGAAAACTCAATCTTCATTGGTCTATGTTCCAGAATGACCCTTACGTTTTAATTATCAAAAATCTATCTACCATTCCTTAGCCCTTTCACTTACTTGGTTTAGATCTCTGAATGCTATCACTCCCTCTGACATTATCTAGCTACAGAACATGGTGGTATGAGCAGGTTTTATAAGATTGATGAATGAGCAAGTACTCTATCATTTACGAACAAGGTTTAAAAACACGATCACAACAGATTCTGTGGATCTTTGCTTTGTCTGAAGAGACTTTTCCATTTGCGATCTTTCTGTTTTAAATTGTTAGGTGAATTTTCAATCCAACTAGCATTATTTAAGTAATCTTAAATATGCCTAAGCCTTTGATATGTGGATACCGGTCAAATCCCTTCTAAAAATCCAATTAACTTGTATGCACTGGGTTACCCTCAACAATAGATGTAGTTACCTCTGGATTAAACATGATCTGTTGAGTATTCTTTATGAATCTGTACACCAACAACAGCCAATAAAACACTCATGATTATCACTTTCCTATGACATTAGGATATCTGGTGTTTAATTCCTAGATTATACTTCACTCTTTTGGGGGGAATGGTGGCATTGAAAAAATAAATGGACTGTAAAGCAGTAAATAAAGGCTGCCATACTGTGTGAAGATTGAATCTTGTTTACGTGCATGATCTTAATGTACAAATGAAAAGCATTTAAAACTCTAAAGATGTTCATGCAGTATTGCACTTTTCTGTGTGGACCTCTCTCAATTTCTTGATCATAATATTTAATTGTATCTTTATAGCTTAAAACAAAGCAACAAAATGGATTTCCAAATTATAGTAAAAATGGTCAAATACTCCCTTAAGATTAGGACTGTAGGATGGTTGGTCTTTTAAGTATTTTGTCTTGCAGCCAGTGCAGGAAAACATGATCAATTATCACAGTTCTGTAAATACCTTTAAATTAATCAAGTGATGGTTAAATAGGGGAATAAGGAAAACTGTTTGAAGTGCAGCATAAAACATTTGGGAGGCTTATAGTTTTCCCCCAAGGAACACAATTCTGCTTATTTTCTGAAAGTTAATGAGAAATATCTATACTTGTAATTGCACCATGTGAAAGCTCAATGTACTGCATACATGATTTTAGAAACTAGTTCATAAATATTCCTTTTTCTCCAATTTCCTTCTCTCATTTCCTCCTCTGCTGAAGAAATTGGCCCCTTGCTAGAATCCTTAACCGAATCCTTGAGTATGCCAGTCAGTTGATTGATCATCGTATATAAGCCTGGACACTGTGCCTTGGCAGGCTGTTGCTCCATAGGGTGTATCACAACTGAGAATTGTTATTGCCCAACATCTACACATCTTTCCAGCAGGGGGCACTGGATATCAATCAATAGCACTCCTGCCTTCAACCTAGCTGAGATTAGCCAACTCAGCATAGGAAGGGAGTTAGGATCTTTCTGGTCAGTATAATTTAGCTATGCACCGTCATAATCAACTGCCCTGCCAGAAGAGCTTTTTTGTTCAAAAATATTAAATTCAATTTACTTGTAATGGTAAAGGCATAGTTTTATTGTGGCTGAAAACAGAAAATTTTCATAGAATGACTTGACATAGAACAATCTTTTAAAAATTGAATTCAATTAGCTATAGATGAGATTTGTAGCCCCAGATTCCATAGTAAGAATAATGGTGAGACTGTGAGTGCTCTTGCGGTTATTAAGGAGTAAATAAGGCAGTAACCTCCAGAGTCCAGACATGTATAGTTAAATGCGAAAATACAGATGTCCAATTTCCCCGCTTCTCCACGAGCTTTGTTCTGCTGATACCTTGCTGAGAGACTTGGCATTGAAATCCATGTAAGGCTGTGAGTTGCTGTACATAATTCCCTAGTTACCACTAAGTATGCCAGAAAAGTTGGGGCTGATGCATTCAGCAGCAAGTGAATTCTTAGCAACATGATAATTCTTAATTACTGCCAAGCAACCTCTCTGACCCGGAAAATTTAATTTTGTAAATGTGGAATTACATTCCTTTAATGGTTATTAGAGACCTTATTAATAATTTTTAAAACATTTTTCTTGTCTCTCCTCTCTCTTTTATCTATCTTAATCCCAGCTTTCTTTCTCTCATTTTATTTTGCTTTCAGTATATAACAATGAGTTGAATATTCTAATTTATCCTTCCATAAGAAATAGAAGTCAGATTAGACCATAAAGTACCTCAAGCCTGCTCTGCCATTTACTGAGATCATGGCTGATCTCTGCTTCAACTCCAATTTTCATATTCCCAATTGCTCCCCATATCCTTGATCCCCTAAAAGATCCAGAATCTCTTTATACCAGCTTTGAGTATGTTCAATTATGGAGCATCCACAGCCCTCTGGGGTAGAGAATTGCAAAGATTTGCAACCCCCTCGAGTGAAGAAATTTATCCTCAGCTCAGTCCTAAAAAGGGTTTATCACCAAAAATAAGCATTTTTCATGAAGGTAACTAATCTTCCATCTGATTTTAAATTGCTAAAATGTTTGCATTTATTTGTGCCACAACACATGGGTGAGCGCTTCTTGCACCCGCTCAGGTACAGTTTTAGTGTCAAGCTGTTTAAAGTGAGAGATGCTTTTAAGTACAGCTCTCATTTCTGTTGTTGAATTATGCATTTTTGCAAGTTTGTATTATATAGCTTTACAACAAAATTAGTTAATGAAAGAAAATTGCAAATACTCAGCGCAACCATTTTAACAGTCAGGGTCTAGTGATAGCAAAAATAATAATTGCATATTTTTAATGGTTTGTTTCAATATTACTTCACTTTGAAATTTAAGAAATATAAAAATGCTTAAAATATTTAAGAGAAAAATCATCATGCAATGTGGGGCTCAAAACCATGACCCTGGAATTAGAAGTCCTATTACCTACCAATTGAACTAGCTGAACTGTATAGGAAATCCCTGCACTTGTTCCAACTGTTCAAATAAACACAACCTTTTAACAAAGCAGCAAGGGTGACACTGGCTCTAAGGACAGCTCCAACAGTGACCCCTCTTAAACATTTCAATATGGCTGTAACTCCTGTCACCCACCAACCATCAGGAACAGTTGTGCGCGAGCTGGTGGCTGCAGTACGGGCCGAGCGCACGTGCGCAATTGTTCTGGCGCCTTTCCAGTCAGCAGCAGGAGTTTGTGTACTAAAAATTCTTTTAAAAAATACTATACTGAATCATTTAATAGCATCACTAGTGCTCACAACTCAGTAAATTAAATATTTTTTATATGAAAAAAATTAAACTGTACCTTTGCATCCAAGAAGATGAGCACAATTCAAAGTGCCTTCATGAACCAGTGCAGCTGGTGAAATCTTCCAATTCCATGAAATGTGGTTATTTTTGTGGGTGGGGCTTGGTTCAGGTTAATTATAGAATCAAAAGAATAGTACAGCACAGAAGGAGGCTATTCAGCCCATTGCGCCTGCGTTGACTCTTTCGAAGAGAAATCCAGTTAGTCTCGCTTCCCCATTCTTTTGAGTATTTGGTCAACATCACATTGCTTTTTGAGGAAGTTTGCTGTGCGCATATTGGCTGCTGCATTTCCTGCATTACGACAGGGATTACAATTCAAAAAGAAAGTACATCATTGGCTATAAAACGCTTTGAGACATCCAGTGATTGTGAAAAGTGCTATATAAACGCAAGTCTTTTTTCTTTCATGCTCTGCAACATTTTCTCCTTCAACTATGTATGCAACTCCCTTTTAAAAGCAACAATTGAATTTGTGTCCACCACCCTATAAAACTGCACATTCCAAATTCTAACCACCCCTGTTGCATAAAAAGGTTTTTCCTCTTCTCGCATTTTGTTCTTCTGTTAATCACCTCAATCTGTGCCCTCTGGATTTTGACCCTTCAGCCATTGAAACCAGTTCTCTTAATGACAGTAATTGGACTAATCAAATGCATGAATTAAGAGTTCACAGAAGATGCACAATTTTGAATCATACCGACCACAGCAAGAACTTGAACCAAGAACCAGTGTAAAAGATTGTGGAAATACAAGCGTTTTGAAGATAATTCGCATACTTTTAAGGTTCCCAATCTTTTGTTGGTTTGGACAATTCTGACTGGTTTGAACTGGTATCACTAGTAGAAGCAAGCAGAAATTCAACCTCTATTTATTAAACATGTTCAGAATCACAGAATTGTTACAGTGCACCATCATTTCTGCGCCAGCTCCAGAAACAAACAGCAGCACTATTCAAAATAGCATTACAGATTTAAATTTTTCCTTGGTGCAGTTTTAATGAAAGAAACAGATTTATTTTAAATGTAAGTTGGTCTTGCTAATAGCTGAATCAATGTTTTTAGTAAAGATTTCACGTAATCTGAAATTGCTAATTTTCTGTTGTATCTATTTGCAAATTTCCAAACTGAATGATCCTAACAGATAAAATAAATTCTTGCAGGGAGGGTTTTAAATTTATCTAAATTTAATAAAAGTCCTTCTGCCTTCTCTTACACATTGGAATATTTGGACTTTATTTTTTTTACAATTTGAGAGAAGGTTGGTGTGTGAGGAGTGGGGGAGGCAGGAGGATGGAGTACTGATTTTCAATTCTCTTTCTGTTTGTAATCAATGAGGCTTATATTTGAAAAGGTACATTTGGGTTTGGTTATCAGGATTACTTTGAAGAGAAGAATTTTCATGTCATGAAGCCATGCACTCCTGGCTGTTGTATCAGGAAGCCCAATTTCTTTACAGGTGAACTCGAAGCTTTGGAATCAAGCTGGGAGGCTTTTTAAAAGAATTTTAAGCCTCTCCGCTCTTAAGATGCAAAGGTGGCACAGCCTTTTTCTGCAACTGTTGGCTTGTTGGTGTTATTCTACAGACTAGCCCTGGTCTCTTCTGTGTTTTGGGATAAAAGGATTTCCGTATCCGAGAACCAGTTTCAGTCCCATGGTCAACAGCCATTGATATACAATAGAAGGCAGATGCTGGCCTTTCGCACTTAACTTGTGGATAACTGATCTTGTCAGCTTTCCTTTGTTACAATGCAAACCTGGAGACATAGAGTCTAGGGGTTCATTGATGCTGTGTCTTGGAGTAAGCTTTGAACAATGGCAGGCACGAACTCCACATAGGAGTGCTGTCTAGGCATGTCCTTTCAAGGGGGAGACCCCCTCCCACCCCCCCCTTCCTGCCAGTATGATTCAATTCAGAACTTCCCAGAAGTTTGATAGAAGGTCACCTGACCCCCCCTCGGCAACCATCTTAACAGTTCATCAATGTCCATTTTTAAAAATGAAGCCAGTTCCAGAAGCTTCCAAACAAGCACAGTTCATGTTTAAAGTTATAATTGTGGAAGCCTTTACTGGGCATGACAGTGGGAAATAATCTTTTACAATTTTTATAGTGAGCCTTTAGCCCTGGTTAGTGCCCGAAGTTTCTTGGCCTAACCTGTCGCAGCAAGGAGGGGGCTACACTTAGGTGTGGCGGAGAAAATCAGCCAGGATTCTAGCCCCTGCTCTTTATCAAGTGACTTGGCCTAGAATGTGCACCTGTTTGGAGAATATGAGAAGATGGGATTGTTTTCAGCTGCAATGTCAACACAAGACATATGTTCACATTTGAAGGTTGGCCACACTCATGAAGTCTGGAGAGTTGGTGGCTTCCAGTAAACATATTATAGCTTGAATTGGTGACTTCGGCAGAGGAAGGCAGAAAACAAACCTGTTGGGCTTAAACCTTCTGATTTTAGAAATATACCTGATAATTAACTACGGAATTCAAAAATGAGGATCAAACGTGTTGAAACTTGGAAATGCCCACATTGCCATCTAGTGTTCTGGTGTGATGCCCACATCTTTCTGGTGTGGAAAGCACTTCATTTTCTCTCCATACCAACAGACAGGGTAGATTCGGAGTTTCCCGTGAGTCACCTCCCTCACATACAGACTACTGACTGAAGTTTTTTTAGAGGAAGGTGGTTAGGGAAAGGCCCAAGAGTGATAGTGCAGCTAAATATGCATGTCAAGTGCTTTGAAAATTATGCTTTGTGAAGATCATTCTGAATGTTAAGACTGTAAAATATTTTCTTTGTCCTTTGTGGAAACATTTCACTGACAAGACTGAAAATCCTGAAGTTTTTTTAATTTTAAAATTGCTGTTTCATTTTGACCATAAAGACACATTTTTTATTTTTGAACTAAGTTCGGAAAAACATAAAACCCTAAATGAAATGACCTAATTATGCTGTAATTTCAATTAAGCTCTGATTTTAAGCTTTCTAATTGGCTGAATAATAGCATAACATCTGGTGCACATTTATCTTTGTCAGTGAAAATTTAGTTTCTTGGGAAAATCAAAATATTTATAACCTAATGATTTTCTCTGGGTAAATGCATCGTCATCAGTCCTAACTTCCTGAAAAGTCAATGATGTTTCTATCAGGATCCATAGTTACTTGCGTAAGATGGCACTTGATTACAGTAGTTGTGAACTTGCTCAGTTATCATGATAACTGCTTAGTGAAAATTCAAATCTTACTGGAGGGTTAGAAAATCTGTAGGCAATCTGCAAGTTTGGGAAGAGATTGTTGATCGACGCCTGGAAACCGAGAACTTTACTCCTCTTTGAACAACAATGAAGTGCTTTTGAAGTTCAGTCACTATGATCATTTTTAGAAAACAGCAGCCGGTCTGCACACATCAAATTCCAGCAAGCAACAATTAAATGAGTGACCAAATGACTGTTTTTCTGTTATGTAGTGAATAAATACTCGACAGGACACTGAAAGAATTCCCATGCTGTACACCCAAGAAGCCAGACAGAATTTTGACTTAAGCTCTCACCTGAAAGAGGGCACCTTTGACATTGCAATTCTGTGTCAGTACCGTCAGCTTAGACTGTATTCAAATTTCTTCACTGATTTAAACCCATGATTAAAAGTGTGGATGCTATCATTGAGCTAAAGCTGATAAACAAAGCAGATGGGAACTTGGTTGATCAACCTTTGAAGGAAAATACCACCAAAGATACATATACATTGAACCGGAGTGTCAGTCTAAGATTAGGCTTCAGTAACCTTTTTGGATTCAAGAACCACATATCTTTGCAATTGAAAGCCAAAGTACTGCCAAGTAAGATACGTCGATCCATACATTTTGCTCATAAGTTGAACGTTAATTTAAGCATTTGTTTTAATTGTGCCCAATTGAACAAACTGTAGGTACAACCCAATTTGTTTGCAAAACATTTGTGAAATTCTGTTAAACTTTGTTTCAGAAGACACGATGAGACCAGCAAGTGATGTGGTCCAGAAAAGGTTCTACCCACCTGTCCTATTTTTAAAAGATTTTAAGCATTTGTGCTATAGTTTACTTTTAAAGACATTATTCTTTAGTCAAACGCATAGTCTTGTTTTTTAAACAAATTTGCACTTTTTAGTGGATTAACGGGAGAGCTGTGCATGAAAATTGCAATTACTTTCCCCTCAGTACAAGCCAATAATGACTCTGGACTTGCATGTGCAGAACTTCAGAGCACGCCAGAGCCTATTGTGGATGGGGCAAAAGCAGCAAGAATATTGGAAAATGTTCTTTCACTTAACTAAATGTCAGCCTGTGGATTACAAAAAGAGAGGCTTTAATTTATATGTCATCACATCTCTCCAAAACATAATTAATTAATTTGAAGTACATTGACCGTTCTAGAGGCTGGCAGCTGATTTGTATTTAGCAAAGTTCAACAAACAGCATTGAGTCAAATTACCAGTTTGTTTTTGGTGGTGTTACTAAAACATAATTTGAAGAGAGAACTACACCCTTTTGCCAGCTGAGCTGCAGGAAAGTTGCCAATACACACAGGAGGCTTGAAACTTCACTGAAGCTTTATTGATACAAGGAGAAAGTAATTGGATTTGTTTTCATTTCTCTACAAGCACTTATTATCCCTTATGATATAAGTAGATGCCAGGAGATGTTCTGAACCCATTACTGAGCTGAATCCGTTATGTTGGATTGGGAGATGGATGTTTTTCCCACACCATGTTCTTAATTCTGTATTGAGTAGCATGATGACTGCTCTATCGATGTTTCAGCACAGAAATAATTGTAATCTCATTTTTGGTAACACTGATGTTGACAGCAGCAGAATAGCTTCTCTTCTCTAGCATTACAGGGTGCAATATATCCGAAAGGTACGATTGCGGTTTTAAGTTTCTGGCTGCCGACTTTGTCCAGTGCTACAAGAGGATCCGTGAAGGCCGATGATGCAAAAGCTGCATTACCAGCCACTATAGCCAATATTGAGAACCCAGCATGCGCGAGGGTGGGCTGAGAGCTTGCTTTGCCTGCGACTAGGACAAAGTTGTAAAATGCAACATCTGTCTCCAATTTTACTTTGGCTGGAGTGGTGCTGCAGAATTAAATCCTTTGAATTGATACTCAAAGCCATGGCACACACCATGCTGTTTTGTTTATGTGCTAGTGCTGCTTTTGAATAAGGGTAACCTCTATCAGCAGTAATATTATAATATAAATTTTTATTTTTTTAAAAAATTCATTGTCAGGACATTGGCATTTCTAGCAAAGCCAGTATTTATTTCCCGTCCCTAAATGCCCTTAAAATGGTGATAATCTTTCTTGAATCATTGAAGTCTAGGTGGTGAAGGTATTTGCAAGATAGGTTAGATAAAAGGTTCTAAGTTGGGATGGTGTGTGACTTGGGGAAGAATTTTCCCTCCGTCGGGTAGGGGGGGAGAGTGCAGGAGCGGGCTTGGGCAGGCCCCCCCCCCCTCCCGATCGGGGGTGCGCCGCCATTTTATGTGGACGCCCAGCGTGACATCCGCCAGGAAGCGCAATGCACTTCCTGTGCGGGGGGGATTCCCTCAGTCAAGAGTGCGCTCTTTCACGCATGTGCACGGATGTGATAATTCTTTAGATAATATCACCACCTTCAACACCTCTTTGTCCTTTTGCCTGTGACATCTTTTGGTTATCTCCACCTATCACTGGCCCTCTATCCAGCTCTACTTGTCCCACCCCCCTTAAACCAGCTTATATTTCACCTCTCTTCTATTTTTACTTAGTTCTATTGAAGGGTCATTCGGACTCGAAACGTTAACTGTGCTCCTGTCTGCAGATGCTGCCAGACCTGCTGAGTTTTTCCAGGTATTTTTGTTTTTGTTTTGGATTTCCAGCATCTGCAGTTTTTTGCTTTTATCTAAAGAGTGCACTCACCTCCCTGAGGCTAAGTGCTGCAATGCTAGTGGACAGTGCAGCATGATTAATTAGTACAATTTGTTGTCACTTTTCTCCTATGCAATTGTTATGTTTTAGGCATATTTTAACAGAATTCCTTCCACATAATATCAATTTTTATTTTCTGCTTTATCTCCATAGCCAAATTCACTACATTCAAAGTGATTCCTTGTTCGAAGCACTGATTTTTCAAAGCTGTGTAAATGCATGCATTAAAACATATATAAATTTAAACTTTTCAAGTTTATTAACAATTGGGCTTAGAAGCCTAAAATATGTGTCTACTTAAGCAGGTGCTGAGTTTGTACAAATCTCAGCAGCTCTGCCCTCTCACAGTGAGCTCAGAACATAGATGATAGTAGTTCTGGCTAAATTAATGACAGATCAGGAGGTAGCATAATTACTAGATTGTCAAAATGACTGAAGTGAATAAGAATTAATTTTCCTCATGCCTTCTCCCAGCACATTGTCTCATGGCCTATAGTTTTCCGTCCTTTTAAACATATGGATGAAAAATTGTGGACTACATTCGTACAATTTCCTGCTTTGCGCCAGCGTAACATAAGTGACCCATGATTTTATTACACTGTGTTTGTTAGACAACAACTGCTAAATGGACACTGCTATCCTCTCATGTGACATCAGGTGTCCTCCGGGGTTTTCATCCACTATGTTCTCCTGTTCATCAGCAACATGCTATTTGTTGACTGTACCTGCTACAAACAAGGAGTCAGTTTCCATATGCACGGCAACCACACCATTTTTATCTCTCTGCAGCTATTGACTGGTAGACTGAATGTGCTTTGCGATTGCCTGCCTGATGCCAAGTGCTGAAGGAGATGGAATTTCCTTCATCTCCACATCAGCAAAATCAGTGTCATTCTTTTCGCCTCCAACCTGCCAATCTGGTTCCAACTCCCATCAGCCAACATACCACTGCTTTCTCAGGCTAAATCTGTTGATGTGATCCTCATCACGTTGTTTGACTCCAAGCTAAACATTTTAACCCCACATTCAGTCTGCATCCCACTCCAGAACATGGTTTGCTTAATTCTCCAACCTTTTCCCTGCCACCACAGCTGAAACTCTAATCTAGATCTTTGTTGCTATGAGAATCTAATTCTCCATGGCTCTCCTTATCTGCCTCCACCCTCCACAAATGTAAGCCAATCCAGAATGCAACAATTCTCTTCCTTGACCGTACAAGCCCTGAACACCAATTACTGTCATGTTTGTAAACCTCTACGTGCTTCCACCTCAGCGAGTCAACTTAAAGACCCTGTTCTCTTCTTCAAGTATTTTCACAGTCTTGCTGCACTTGAACAGAGTGATTTCCATCTGCTGTATTTACCTGTTCGGATTCTCCTCTGATTCTCTGATTGCCCTGCTCCGTGGTCAGAGGCTGATAATCCAGTCTCCATTGGGAACTCTTTTTGAACCACTTTGGCTTGTTGCTTCACTCCCTTCAAAAGCCTGCTAACAATTGTTTTGTTGATCATGCCTTTGATTATTTCCTCTTTCATACTTTGTGTCCACTACTACATCTTATTGCTTGTTTCTTCAACATGAGGAGCAGTAGATAAATACAAGTTTGTTTCCCAATAAGCCGTTAAGGCTTTATCAGTTGCATTTTTTTCTATTTGTTCCTGAGATGTAGACATTGCTGGCTAGGCCAGCATTTATTGGCACCCCTAATTGCCTTTGTTCAGAGGGCATTTAAGAGTCGACCACATTACTGTGGTTCTGGAGACAACCTGAAGGACGTTAGTGAACCAGATGGGTTTTTACGACAATGGGCAATTGAATTGAAGTTTTGAACCCGGGTCCCTAGAGCATTACCCTGGGCCTCTGGAATACTAGTGCAGTGACAATATCACTAAGCCACCGCCTCCCCCTAATTTATATCACTCTAATATTTTAATTTGGAATCGTCTTTGTTACTTGATTCTGTATCCTCTGAAGGACATTAAGATTCTTCTCATAATGGTTCATGAAGCCGCATGGAGTACTAAAGATGCGGTCTGAAAAACAGCTTTATGCTGTAATTAAGGTGTCCAACTTCTAAAGGTTTGATCATGTAATATTTGATAACATGACTTTTAACCATGTGACTAATCACATGACATTTCAAATAACGTGCCCACCATTTGCAAAATCTTTGCATTTACCTTAGTTCAATGTCTAAGTAACACCAAGTGCTAAATAAAATATTTGCCTTTTTGCTTTGATTAATTACATTGGGCCAGATTTTGCTTTTGGCAGTGAATGAGCCATTCAGTATTCTTGTGGTAGATTTTCAATAAGATTTTGCATTGGAACTTAGTGTAATTAGAGAAATGTTTCAGCACAGTGTCCTCTGGGACCTATGTGAACAGCAGAAGCAACTGTTTATCTTCTTAACAAAAATAAAAATACCTGGAAAAACTCAGCAGGTCTGGCAGCATCTGCGGAGAGTTCTGTTAAAGAGTCATACGGACACAAAACGTTAACTGTGTTCCTCTCCGCAGATGCTGCCAGACCTGCTGAGTTTTTCCAGGTATTTTTATTTTTGTTTTGGATTTCCAGTATCCGCAGTTTTTTGCTTTTATGTTTATCTCCTTAACTAGTTAATGCACAATGCAGAGTTTGAAGTGTCAACTAGAATTCAATGTCAAATCAGGTACAGAACACAAAAGAAAGATAGGATTGAGAAAGAGAGATAAAAAGGACAAGGGAAAAATTAAGAAAAAAAACAAGTTTTTAAAAAAAAATCTCCAACATTAATTCAAGTCTGAAAGATTGAAGACTCCACATCATCACCTTCATCACCATGTGTGCTCTGCCCAAAGGCAGGTCCTTGGTTCATAGTAATCTTTCCATGTTTCTCTAACCTGTGCCATTCTTTTCATTTCCCACTAACTCCTTTCAATTTTCAAGCCATGCAGCATTGATATTCTCTTCCTTTCTCTTCCCCTTTTCCCTTGAAATCTTCCCTCCATTACATCTCTTACAAGTTTGTTTCCTCTTAAGATGTGCCCTACCCAGACTATGCCTTTTCCTAATTACATTCAGCAAATTTCTTTGTTCATTCACTCTCCACAGCACTTCATCATTTGTTATTTTTTCTGTCCAGATGATCCTTTCCATTCCCCTTCAAGCCCGCATTTCAAAACTGTTTAGCAAGTTGGTCTCTTTCCATAAAGTCCAGGTCTTACATCCATACAAAACAACACTCCAAATCACTCTCTTTACAAGTCACTTCTTGAGTTGTTTAGTCAGCTTTCCAGTTAGCAACTGTCTCTTCTTGCCAAATATAGCCTTTCCCATTGCTATCCATATTTTTATTTCCTTGTTGCATCTTCCATGTGCAGACATTATGCTTCCGAAATACTTGAATTTTTGCACCTCTTCTAGTTCTCTCCCTGCTAATAATATAGGAATGTTTCTTGTGATTTTGAGATATGCATGACTTTGGTTTTGCCAAATTTACTTTCATTCCAAAGTTCATGCCTGTTGTTACTAATCTAATTATTAGAGGAATTTGAAAACAAAATTGAGATTTTTTAAATTCATACTGTTGGAAATGACGCTTATTAGAGAAACTATAGTTATTGAGGATATCTCACCAACCATAAAATTGAATTAGGGTTGAAACTTCTTAAAAGCAGATCCCTGAAAGTAAAGTTTGCAATAGCAAAGCTCTGGTTTACATAACACAAGTAGGCCATTTAGTACCTCAAGCCTGTTCCACCATTCAATGGGATCATGGCTGATCTGTGACCTTAATCCATATACCCATCTTTGACCCATGTATCTTGGTAAATATCCCCAACAAGAGTCAATATCTTCAGGAGAAATAAGAAAGGAGAGTGAGTTGGGAATATTCTAATGAAATATGCATATGGTATATTGGTTTTATGATTGAAAGTTTTATTGAAAGGAATTTCAACTCCTACAGAGTACTAAGTAATAAATAAGAGGCACAAAGCCAGATAAGAAAGAGCTTGCCAATGAGGGTGATAGGTTCTTGCTCCATAACTGTAATGTGGAGCATAGGCAATGCTGCTGTCTAGTGAATTATGGACTGATGCAATAAATCCCACAGCTGAATATTATCATAACTGTAAATGAACTTTCAGTTGCATCATGTTTTGTCAGTTTACTATAGTAAAATATTATAATGGAGTTTTCTGTGTTTGTTTCTCCTCAGGTAAATCCCACTTGGCGATAGTACATAGAGTCAACGATGAAGGGGAATGTGATCCTTTCTATGAAGTAATGGGTATCGTCACATTGGAAGATATCATTGAAGAAATTATAAAGTCAGAGATCCTGGATGAAACAGACATTTATAGTATGTATTACTTCCTGCAGTATCTCCTGGAGAGATGTAAGCAGCGCACTCTGTTAATATTAATATGATGAATGAAATGGCAGCATGTTTCTTCAGTGGCATTGCCAGTGTGCAGTTTTCTTTTCAACCATTCTTTCCTGAATCAACCATGTACAGTACAGTTAGATTTTGACTAAAGTTTTCCTCTGCTTAAGTCTAGAAGAGGATCTTGCCAGAATTGCACTAACATGACCCCATATACTTCCCATACCATTTTTGAATGTAATTGTCAATTTTGTGCTAAATTAGGCAGTGGCTGTGGGCCAATATACATAAGAAACTAAATCTATATTGCCCAAACTCCTTTAAGAGTTACACCCTTGCAACCCTAGGGAACAGATCCTTCCTGGATTTTCATGATGCATCGCTTTATTAAAAATATTGAGCATCCTAGGGGCTCACAGGAATTGAAAATGTGTGACAAGTATACTGTTGGTGATCCTTTCTGTGTATATGAAAATAAAAAAAAAATTGTACAGCATGATTTTGGCATATTTGGCCACATGCAGAATCATTGTGCATAGTTGTCCTGACAGCTCAAGTATACATTAATTAGGAGTATAACCAGTCATGTTTCTTGAACTTGTGCTATTTTTTCTCCAGTTTTATGAGTACTTTTGCATCTGCTTGTGAAATCATATTGAGCTAGTGTTAATTGTATTCAGATGGTGGATATTATTTGGAGGCCTATACATAAATAGAAAGAGGTTGAAAGAGGTTTTTATGTTGGAGTGCATGGTATGCAATGTGTGCCTCTCCACATAAAATCTTGTAAGTGAATAAAGACCAGACTCCAGTATTCAATCCTTCACCACCTGGCTTTCTGAGTTTTGACAACCAGTTATTAATGGTGTGCATAGATGGGTACTAATTATCACAGTAACGACACTATATTGTAAAGCTCTTCTTATTTGATAGATTCAGAGACAGAGAGGGCAAAGGAGGAGGAGGAAGCATTGTCCAGAATATTTCTAAATATTAGCAAATGTATGAGTAGCATTAATATAGTTGGTTCCTGTTCAGATTTCTGAGTATGCTGTACTTTTACCTGATGGCTGATGTTTGTCAACATTTTGCATCATTCCTCAGCCCTGAAGGCTACATTGTTACTTGGCCAAATTTGAAGACTTCCTGTTGTACAGCAGGACAAAGGCCCAGATATTTCTGGAAGAACAACCAGAGATGCTTGAAATTACATAGAAACTTACTCTAGCATGTTAAACAACAGTGCAGATTGAAGGCCCTATACAACAGCAGCCAATCTAATGACTTGCTATACCCTCTGCTTAATTTATACATGCTTGTATAAACAATCGACATCGAATGACAGGAAAAAAAGCACTTTCTACTATGTTCATTCTGAATTTGCAAGTGACCATGGATACCTTTTTTCGGGATTCCAGAAACCTTTAGCCCTCTATCTGCTTGTCTTCCCTGCTGCTTCTTATGTGCTGGCCCTACTTGGACGTAATGCTGAATACATGGCACTCCTCTAATGGATGTATCGGAATATATTGAATCAGAATCAAAGGGACTATCATAATCTTCGTCATCATCTCCACATCCGTATTTTCTTCAGGTTCCACTGTTACGTTGTGGTCCAGTTCATCCTCTTCAAAGATACTTTAAATCAAGGCTCCTGACTGTAGATGGAAAGGATTTGGAGGAGACATGTCTTTTTTCACATTGGAGGTATGTGGACCTATATAGGAGCTATTGAATTCTTCTGTAGATCCCGACACATCTGTGAAGAAGAAGCCAATTACTATTTGCAGTGTTGCCAGAAGCTACTGCAATTCCTTAAAGTTACCCTTGGTCAATTGTAACTGTGGATTATAGTTTAACTCACATGGTCACAGGGACAATCATTGTTTTGAGTCCCATATGACAGTTGTGTTAAATTTTGAATGGCGACTGTGGCTTTGTTGCATTTAGCCAAACTCTCTTTTTTAAATATCTGATGAAACATGTAAGTTTTTCTACATTGATCAGTTCACCTGATAGGATGCTTTATTATTTGGATAGTGTGCATATGATGTTTTTGGTGATGAAACATGCAGCTAAATTTACAGATTTGCATCTACGGTGTCAGCTACGGCTCAAATGGTAATACCTCTGAATTAGAAAGTCATAAGTTTAAGTCCCACATAGAGACGTGAGCACAAAAACCTATGCTGACACTACATTGAAGCACTGAGAGAATACTGCACTGTTGGAAGTTCTGTCTTTTGGATGAGATATTAAACTGAGGACTCACCTGTGTAAAAGACCCAGTGGCACTATTTCAAAGAAGAGCAGGTGAGTTATCCTAGGTCATGGAAGGTTCTGTATGAATCCTAGTTTTTCTTTTCTTTCTGCCTATCATTTGCACTTCAGCATGACAGTAAATTCTGCAGTGGAATAAACAAGACAATTTTAATACTGGGTATTTGCTGTGTGTAAACAGTTTAAAAAGAAGGAAAGTATTTACTTTATCACTAAAGTTTATCAAAATACAGAATTTTCAAACAAGATTATGAAGCAAGTGAACTTCCTGGCTGCCAAATTCCTCAGGTGCCCTTAAAACCAGACTCTCTCTCTCTCGCAAAATTTCTCAAGGCAACAATTGGACAAATTTCTTCTTTACCATCATCTGGTGGCCTTGGTATATTTAAACTTCATCCTATGACCTCGAACAACACTTGATGCGCAATATCTGTATACTGTGCCTGCACTATTTAACTTGTTTGTAAATAGAGCTAAGCATTTTGACATCTTCCCACATTTCACGTGCCATTTTATCTTGAGGTTTTTTGATTCGGAAATGTTGCCCGGTTTCATGATTTCTGCCACCAGTGAATATCTTCTCGTCTCTTGTTCCTTTACTTGACGTTTTCCTTTCTCTACATGGTCAGTAATGCACATTTACAGTGTGCTCTTTCTCAGTAATTTCCATACTATATGAAGATTTGGATTGCAGTTCTGACTGCACACAAAATTTCCCGATACATGCTGATGTATAAGCATGCTGATACTTAACGGAAATTGGTGAGCTTTTCAGCCCGCCATAACAGACCAGCAGCTCACCTCAGACTCATCAGATTCAGTTTTGCACCACTAAGGCACAGTGCCAAAGTCATAGTTATGTATTGATATCAGCTTCTAGTGACAGTAATGCTTTTAATAGTATACTATTTTGCTCTTGACCGTATGTTTGGAAGATTGAATTGTAACGTTGAGTGCCCTGTATCTTGATGGGTAAGTCATTGCCAGTTAAAACACTACATAGTACAGCATCTGGTAGCTTAATCACATACTCGAGAAGAGACAGTTTTTCCCCAAACAAAAATTTGTGTTTATATGGTCCCTTAATGTAGTAAAATGCCAAAGGCATTTCAGAGGAGCGTTATCAAACAACAGTCACATAAGGAGATACGGAAGCTTGGCCAAAGAGTTGGGTTTTAATTACAGTCTTTGAGGAAAGAGAAATGGAAAGATGGAGTGCAGATATCTCAGGAGATTACATGGATAGTGGGATCGAGGCTGTGAGGGGATTTGAAAAGGCCGGTGAGAGTCTTAAATTCAAGGTGTTGCTTAGTCAGGAGCAGTGTCGGTCAGCAAGCACAGGAGTGATGGGTGAACAGGACATGGCACGAGTTAGGACAATGAGTTAGGCAGCAGAGTTTTGCATGATCTCAAGTTTACGGAGAGCAGAAGGCTGGAAGTTGACCAGGAATCCATTGGAATACTCAAATCTAGAGGGAACAAAGATGGATGAGGGGTTCAGCAGCAAATGAACTGAGGCAGTGGTGGAGTCGGGTGATGTTACGGAGATGAATATGGAGAAGGATGGAGTCAATGGCTAGAGAAGAAAGTTTGCAATGGGGGACAAAGACAATGACTTCAGTCTTTCCAATAATTAGTTGAAGGAAATTTCTGTCCTTCCGATGCTGGATGTTGGTAGCATCTGTCCAAGGAGCATCGGTAATTTATCCAGTTAATTGAGGGATCATGGTAACAGGTCCCTGCAATAGCAAAAAGGGGCAGGGGAAGTTAGAGCTTGTATTTGACCTCCGTGATAAATTCCTTCTGTATGCTAATGAAAAATCTTCATTTTGTAATTGCAGCTGACAATAGATCAAAGAAAATAGCTCACAGAGACCGAAAGCAACAAGACTTCTCACTGTTCAAAAGCTCAGACACCGATGTAAGAGCCAAGATTTCACCTCAGCTTTTACTAGCAACTCACCGGTTTTTAGCAACAGGTACTATAGACTGATTGAAATAGTTTCCTGCTGCTATAAATGCTTCAGATTTCCTTTGTCTTCTGTTTATTATTCAAAGCTGTAATAATTAGAAAAATGTAGGTGCTCCGAAGTTAGTTTGTGACTAATGTGTGTGCACTAAGTGTAATAACTGAACCAGTACAATTAAGGCCACAGCAAAACAACTTATAAATTGTAGAAATTTAAAGACAGTTAACCATTACCTTCTGAAGCAAGGTGATTGAATCATATGTTAGACCAGGGCAAGTGCTGGCTTGCTCCTTGCTGTCCCTTGTATGTTCAACCAACATTCTTCCCATTCATTAAAGCTCTACATACGAATGGAAACTTTGGTCTTGCAAAGGGAACAATAAAGTCATAAGAAATATGAGTAGGAGTAGGCCATTTGGCCCTTCGACCCTGCTCTGCCATTCAATAAGATCATGGCTGATCTGACTGTGACCATAATTCCACTTTCCTGCTGCCACCCACCCACAACCCTGGACTCCATTGTAGATCAAATATCTGTCTAACTCAGCTTTGAATATATTCAGTGACCAAGCCTTCACTGTTCTCTGTGGAAGGAAATTCCAAAGATTAACAATCCTCTGAGAGAAGAAATTCCTCCTCATCTCCATCTTAAATGAGAGACCCCTTATTTTTAAGCTGTGCCCCTTAGTTTTAGATTCCTCCATGAGGGGAAACATCCTTTCAGCATCTAGCCTATCAAGTCCCCACAGAATCTCATATGTTACAAATGGATCACCTCACATAAAATTGATTGTAAATAGCTGAGGCTCCAGCACTGATCCCTGCGGCACTCCACTAGTTACAGTTTGCCAAGTTGAAACTTATCCCGACACACTGTTTCCTGTAAGCTAGCCAATCCTCTATCCATGCCAACATAACACCCCGAACACCATTAGCACTTATCTTGTAGTAACCTTTTATGTGGCACCTTACTGAATGCTTTTTGGAAATCCAGATATACAACATCTATTGATTCCTTTTTATCCATCCTACTTGTTACATCCTCAAAGAATTCTCATAATTTTGTCAAACACTATTTCCCTTTTAAAGAACCTACAGCTAAGTGTAGTGATCTTGGTCAGGTGGCCTTCACACACTTGTTTTATAAATTCATTTTATTTGAAGCTAAACACCTTAAGATACTATTTAAATCCAAATTTGTATTACTAAACCTAATCATGTACTGTATCTTTAGTTCTTTTTCTTCCTGTATACATTTCATTGCCCCTCAAATCAGAAACATTTTTTGACTGATAACCAGTTATTGGTTCCATTCTAATCAGAGCCAATTGCAGTCTTAAAACAATGGTGTGCTGATGTTGTAAAGTTTTTTAATTTGCTTTCATGAAAGAAACCATTCTGCTAATAACTTAAAGTTGCATAAAATGACAAGATATTTTGTGCTTTAAAAAGATTCAAAATAAAGATAGTTTGAATTAAATGACTTCAAATTAGGAGTAAACTGTATGCCGAATATATAACTTTGTGAACTGAGAGGAATTAGGTAAAAATAGCCACTTTTTTGTTAGAACGTAGAAGGCATGGTGATATCACAATATCAGAGACATTCAAATTCACATTGTCAAACCAAGCTAATTGTTTCCTTCTTAATTGAATAGAGGTGGAACCTTTTAAAAGCACACATATATCAGACAAGATTCTGCTAAGACTCCTCAAACATCCTAAAGTCATCTGGGAGTTAAAGTATGACAGGAAAGACAAAATGGCCCCTGACCAATATCTTTACCAGCGGAATAAACCTGTTGACTACTTCGTACTTATCCTACAGGTATGTCCCTGTCTAAATTCCTTGCTCTTACATGGTTGTTAGATGTATGGAGCACAAATGTTGGGGGAGATGGTGGCATAGTGGCAAATGCTGGTGGAATTTAAATTCAAATTAATAAATCTAGAATATAAAGCTAGTCTCAGTATTGATGACCGTGAAAACTATTATAGATTGTTGTAAAGATCCACCTGGTTCGCTAATGCCCATCAAAGTAGAAAATCTGCCATCCTTACTTGATCTGGCCTACATGTGACTCCAGACTCACAGCAATGTAGTTGACTCTTAACTACCCTCTGAAATGGCCTAGCAAGCCACTCAGTTCAAGGGCAATTAGGCATGGGCCAGAAATGCTGGCTTTGTCAGCGACACACACGTCCCATGAAAGAATCAAGAAAAAAGCTATTTCATATATTTCAAAGCACCTAGAAAGTTGTAGGCAAAAATCAAAGTGCGAGGCAAAAATATCCCATTTGACCTACTGAGACTATTTCTTTAATTAGACTGTGAACTCTTAGGGAACATTCCATTAACTTACTGTATTTAATTTCCTCCAGGAGGTAATTATTCATAGGTAAGATTTCTAAGCCAAGGAACATCCTTGGTGCCTGAAAGTAATAAGCTGAATATTTCAGGAAATCAGTCTAATGTTGTGGTTGGGGTGTTCACCCCAAACTGTTTGCTATAATTGATAGTGGCAGTCTGACTTCATAATAATCAATTGCAATTTTAAAATGTATTCTCTCCCCACAATATTCTGTCTTTCTTTGCTGGTCTCTTCTGGTGTATGTTTCCATGTATATTGGTAGTCATCTTGTACTGTTTTCAAGTACCCATATGCAAATGTGTTTAATTAGGTAGGGTATCACAGCCGAACTCTCATGCGTTCTCAGTCAACACCCATAGATAGACCCATTTTTTAGCAGTGGTTGTGGGATATATCAAGCATAGGAATTCTTCCTGGGTGCTTAATCCAATTGTAGCAACCTTAACTTTCCCTCAGCTAGTTCATGATGGAATGGAGGTCAAACCTGGGGTCTTCAGTGAGTTGTGCCCTTAGAAAATTGACCATTTGGGAATCTGTATAAATTATTTTTTTAGCAAATGGGGAACTGTTGTGTTCAAACCATTCATTAAGTGTGGATAAAAGTAAAAAACTGCGGATGCTGGAAATCCAAAACAAAAATAAAATACCTGGAAAAACTCTGCAGGTCTGGCAGCATTTACGGAGGTGAACACAGTTAACGTTTCGAGTCCATATGACTCTTCAACAGAACTAAGTAAAAATAGAAAAGAGGTGAAATATAAGCTGGTTTAAAGGGGGGGGGGGGGTGGTTGTAGAGCTGGATAGAGGGCCAGTGATAGGTGGAGATAACCAAAAGATGTCATAGACAAAAGGACAAAGAGGTGTTGAAGGTGGTGATATTATCTAAGGAATGTGCTAATTAAGGGTAGAAACAGGACAAGCAAGGTACAGATAGCCCTATTGGGAGTTGGGTAGGGGGAAGGGGAGGGATCGAAATAGTCTAAAAGGTAGAGATAAAATAATGGATGGAAATCCATTTAAAAATAATGGAAATAGGTGGGAAAAGAAAAATCTATATAAATTATTGGGGGAAAAAAGGGGGGGATTGAAAAGGGGGTGGGGATGGAGGAGAGAGGTCATGATCTAAAATTGTTGAACTCAATAGTCAGTCCAGAAGGCTGTAAAGTACTTAGTCGGAAGATGAGGTGCTGTTCCTCCAGTTTGCGTTGAGCTTCACTGGAACAATGCAGCAGGCCAAGGACAGATATGTGGGCATGAGAGCAGGGTGGAGTGTTGAAATGGAAAGCGACAGGGAGGCCTGGGTAATGCATTGCGGACAGACCGAAGGTGTTCTGCAAAGCGGTCACCCAGTCTGCGTTTGGTCTCTCCAATGTAGAGGAAACCGCATTGGGAGCAACGAATGCAGTAGACTAAATTGAGGGAAGTACAAGTGAAATACTGCTTCACCTGAAAGGAGTGTTTGAGTCCTTGGACAGTGAGGAGGGGGTAAGTAAAGGGGCAGGTGTTGCACCTTCTGCGGTTGCATGGGCAGGTGGAGTGGGAGGGGGTTGAGGTGCAGGGGGTGATGGAGGAATGGACCAGGGTGTCCCGGAGAGAACAATCCCTGCGGAATGCCGCCAGGGTGGGTGAAGGGAAGACATGCATGGGGACAGAGGGACAGGCAGGGGTGGAGGGTCCTGGATGGGTGTTGGTGTCAATGAGTTATTGGAGCTTGCGTTCCTTTGCACCTGAAAGAAAGAGACAAAGTTTCTTGTTGAGGCGTCGGATGAGACGAAGAATAAAATAAAACTGGGGGCACATGCAGCTTAGGAATAGGCTGCTGCAGTGCTGCTGGACGGAGAGGTCGAGTGTGTTATTGTGTTCATATGGCGGCACATGGCACTGAATGTGGATCTCAGAATGCAATGAGAACAGCAGTCCGAGGAGTGTTGTATGTCCCGGAGGTACCTGTAATCCTGGGTGGGTTCGAAACATGAGGGATGGAACTTCAGTTGAAATCCATGTGGGGTAAGTCGGAGACGGAGACAGTCACTGAGGAAGGAAATATGGCTGTGAAAGCAGGTTTTAGTAAACACCTTGTCAAACACCAGGAGAGAAATGGAAAGCAATGAGGGTGAACAAGGCAAAAGAGAGATACGGAAATCCTGTCGGAGAGAAGAACAATACTTCTTCAAGGTAGGCATTCCTTGAAGAGGAGTGGCAGTCAATTAAACACTAAGATTAAAGCAATGTTATACTCCAGTGCTCCAGTTGGCATTACAGTGTATGTTGCCAGCAGGGTAAATAATCTAATGGAACTGAGCAAGTCCATAAGCTCACACCACTGATCATAAACTAAAAGCCAGGTGCTTGGAGATGGCTGAGCATAGTCCAGTGATATGACTCCTGATTATTTTTCTCTTTGCTCCTGGTCTTTGATAGTTGTCTTCTCTGGTGTCCCGGCCAATATTTCTCCTTCAAATAAAATTCTGTATTGTGTGGCTCTCAGATCAGAACATAAACAATTTTTATGGGCATTAAGTCAAGCAAACCCACTTCATTTTGATTACCGTACCCTCATGTCTGAATCTCCTTGCTCTTCAGAAATTTATAAAATCTCTAAACATCAGGAAGCCTCACTGTATTCACTATAGCCCACTTTCCAGATGAAGTAAGAGTTAGGCTCTGAACGTGATAGATTGCCAATAAGACAAACATGGGAGGTCTCTGTGGCAAAATATGAATTTGCACCTGCAAGTCACCTGCCTAACTTCCTGATCTTGGTTGCTGGATGAGGTGAAAATTGAAGGCTAAACACTTTTCTGAGGAAATAGAAGAATTAAATCTGAAGGTCAAATGATATATAGGGATCCAAAATAGGCTGACTTTTCAGGGGTGAGTGGGATAAGATTGAATAGAATTAGCTAGAATTATTGACACGCTGCTTATCACACTGCTTTGTAATGTGTCAATTATAAATGTGACTTCATGCAATGATTGTTTCACACAGGGAAAAGTGGAAGTTGAAATAAGCAAAGAAGGCTTGAAATTTGAAAATGGAGCTTTCACTTATTATGGTGTACCTGCACTCACACCTATGGTTTCTTCAGGTAGAATTTTCTCTTTTTAACAAGTTTATAATACCAATTTTAGAGCATTAAGATGTTCTTAGGAGCTGGGGGTATATCTTACCAGCTTCAAATAAGCTTTTACAGTCATACTTAATTTTGTTTGGCTCACTTGTGCTCCATTTTAAGAAAGGGCATGTTTATTATTTTAGTATCAAAATATTACAAAATTGAAAATGGATTCTATTCTATTCTGATTGAGGTGGTCAAAATTATGAGGGGTGTAGATAGGAAGAAACTTTTCCCCTTAGTCGAGGGGTCAATAACTAGGGGACATAGATTTAAGGACAGGAGGTTTAGAGGGGATTTGAGGAAAGATTTTTTCATCCAGAAGGTGGGGGCGAGCTGGAATTCACTGCCTGAAAGGGTGGTAGAGGTGGGAACCCTCACAACATTTAAGTAGTATTTAGATGAACACTTGGCCCATAGCCTTGTATGCTACAGCGTTTCAAGTGCTGGAAAATAAGATTAGAGTAGACGGGCTTGATGACTGATGTGGGCATGATTGGCCAAAGGGCCTCTTTCCATGCTGTAAAACTCTGACTATGAAATTGAGTGAGAGGCAGCAGTTTAAAAAGATCAGTTGAAACATTAAGTGCAATAATATTATTGGTATCCTGTAGGTTCTTTTTCACAAGAGTCACTTTCCTAAAAACATAATAAAGACCAGTGAGGAGTCTTCTCAATGTAAATTATGATCAGTCATTTCCTGTGTATGGTGAAAACTTAAATCATTATTGCCATGAAACTGGTACCTGCTATATGAATTTCTTTGTTCCTTGGAGATGCTTGAGGATATGTGCAAATCGTGAACTGTCATAATTTTGGAGGTGGAGAAAAAGAAATAAACTTTCAGATGCTCACAGTGTTTAATAACTCTGGATGGATGAATTAAGTTATGCTAAAGGACCTTTCTCATTCTTAATTATCTTGTGAATGACATGGTGCACATGATCATATTTTGTGGTGGCTCTTAAGGAACAACAAATTAAAAGAAATTGTTCATTGCTTGAGCAATGGCTATGGTTATTGGGAGCAGAGATATTCTAATTTTAACCTCATGCTAAGGTGTGCATTTTCCCTGAAAACCTGTTCTGCCCAGAGAAATTTTAGTTCAACACAAATTATTGCATATTCTTCCATTGACTAACTATGGGAGTAGAGAAGGAAATCAAAAATTCACACCCTCCTCATGCAAGCTGCCACAAGTATGCTTACTTTCTGGTCCTGTTGTTTTCAATTAGGGAAGGGTGGGTGGGGGGTACCAATACATATGAGCTAATTACCTGTCCTCCCCCACCCATGTGAAATACTTCAAATAATTTCCTTTGATAGCTTCCCAGAGTTTATCCAGCAAGTAACTGAGCCATTTGGATATGGAAAGCTCCAGATCTGATTCCCAGGCTATGCTGTGTTAGATGATCTTGTCCGGGGGGATACTTGAGGGCATTGCCATTTGCCTCAGCTCAATGGGTTAGGAGAGAAAAATCAACTAGACTTTCTGTTCTTTATCAGATGTGGATTGGATTGGTCTCAGCTGTGCTGTCTGCAGTAATCAAGAAGCCTGCTGATGCTCATTGTCCAGCTTTGCACATGAATAATGACAACTTGGGCAAAGTACCAGAAAGTGACTGACACCTTTGAAACCATTTTCTGGGAAGAAGTCAACATCTTGAGAAAATTGGAAACACAACCTCTTGACATGATGCAAAATGATATTCATAATCTCTAAATGTTATGTCATTTGACTCCAAGCCTAATAGTGAAACTATATAGGATGCAGTATGGATAATGTGGCATTCTTTGTAACTTTTTCTGTGGCTTTCAATGGAAGTCTAGTGTAAATATAAATAACTTGGGTGGTAAATTAATCCAACTTGTATCAAAACCATCAGAGGTGATGGTTGATCTAACTTTTTGCCACATTTTGTTTGGATTGCCATTGGTCGTTAACTTTTAATGGTATTTCACTTAATGGGCATGCTTAAACTGACCATTTTCCATCTTAGCCTTGTGTTGGGTCCTTACTAACACTGAACAGAACCCCAACCATGTATTTATTTAAAAACTTTATCCTTATTACATTTTCTTAATATTAAACTGGATTTCTCTGCTATACAAAGACAATTAAGATGGTTGACCCTCTGGGGAAATTATCCCCAGAACAAAAGAATTCTCCTGTTAGTTTCGGGAATGTCACACTTCATTATACCCATGGAGTTTCCAACAGACCACCTGAGACTATAGACCGATTTCAAAGGGAGCTACAGGAATGCCATTTGCATTTGATAAGCCAACCTTGCTAGCAGAGCCCATTAATCTGAGACAATAGCTTCCCAAAACACCAGACCCTCAACACAAATGACACCCTTTTCAACCCATAATGGCTGAGACATTATCGGACCTGAAAACAATACCAAATTCCAGATGCTGGATAAACATTCTTTGTTGAGATCACTGTGGAAAGGAAGGTTACATGACCATGGACTCTAGCCTTTTGAGCAGTTTAATATTACGTTACTGAGCTGTGCGGTCAGCCTGCTGTTTAACATCCAAATGACATGCCACACAGAAGCAAGCTCTGTCCAGGTTGGACCACCGGCCCATCTAACCTGACCCTACTGAAGGGTTTCATATCATCGCCGACAGAACTGACTCAATTTCTGCATGCCTACTTCATCTGGTGACATCAACACCACCTGAAAAGCGAATCTTATAACACGGTCTCCAGCCAGCTAAACTCAAAATGCCTACTTGAAAGAATTCCTCATTGGACTCTGATTTAACCTGAGGGTCACCACACAAGGGGCAGGTTGAGAAAGCAGTGCCATCTTGGATGACCTCAGTCGGTATGGGAATTGAATCTGCATCACAGTCATCTAGCCAGCTGAGCTAACTGATCCCTGTAGAGAAAGTGAGGGACCTTGGAGTGAATATCCGCAGATCCCTGAAGGTAGCAGGACAGGTTGATGAGGTAGTTAAGAAGATGTATGGAATCCTTTCATTTATTAGCGGGGAGGTTATGCTGGATCTGTAAAATCATGTCCCAGGGGTAATGAGGACAAAAATGTCGGCACTTACCGTCATTACTTAGCAAAATAACCCTCAGTGTGTTAACAATTACATCTGAAAACCAATTTAAGATTGTCAGTCAGACTCAGCATGGTGCATTTGCATGTACTGGAAGCTACATATATTAATACACAAGGTCCTAGTTTGTAGACAGGAAGAACATGTGCACATTGTACCTGGTTTGACTAAACAAAATAAGTGACAGCCATTCGCTGACTCATTCCTTAGGGTAATGCGTTGACCAAGCAGTGACAAGTTGCCTGGTTTAAATTTCAAGCAATGCTTGACAATTAGCTGACAGACATCATCAGTTGTGGATTCTCCATGGCAACGCCTCTACCAATCAGAGTCTACTTGCCAAACAAATAGCACTCTCTTCACAAACAGTATAAATTGTTGTTCTCCCCTTATATTGGTATTCGTGCGAAGTGTCCTGATAGGTCCAAGACGAAAAGCTTTGACATGTCTCATTTTTCATCAATACTCAAGTTCTGTACTCCAAAATAAGTGTTTGGAAGACCAGGTGCTGGGAGCATTTCAGGACAGTTAATTTTAGTGGTATGAATTGGTTTGGCAGAGAAAAGGGAGTTTCCATGTCCTCCGGTTATATTGCAATGTGATGAACACCTCATGCACTGAGCCAGAAAGTGATTGTGGTTGTGATGATTGTAATCTTCCACGTGGTACCAATGCTATTCACGTTATTTGTCACGACCCACTGGGGATAGTGCGCTGTAATATGAAGCTCCACTGTTCCCCAAGCCATCACAAATGTGAAAAGTTTGATTAGACCACTAATTTGCCCCAATTCTACCTAACTGTATAATTTAGGTTAACAGAATACGAGCACCACGTTTGTAAACTTAACAACTGTTGCCATTAAAGGCAATTTGTTTAATAAACAGAAAGAAATATGAACTGTTAACTTCTAACTCTAACTTAAACTCTACTCCCTTCTTAAATCCCTACACACACACACGATCTCACTCATTCTCACTCACTCACCAAAGACATACAAAACATGGATTTTAAGGGTGAGATAAAATAGTTCAATAGCACCAATCTGGAGTACAGGATTAGATGGGTTGATTTTGATTGATGTCTTCCAAATTCCTTGCAGTTTGTTGTTAATGACACAAAATGGTCTTCCGGCATTTTCAGTCTGTAGTTCACTGGTTGAAAACTTGCTTTTCAATGTCTCTGCTGGTGATTTTCCCCTTTTCCTCATGACATGGTTTTTTTAGAGCGAGCAGGTTACTGAGATATGAAGGAAAAGCCAGCTAGCTTTTCTCCATCTAAACAGTTTCTCATTTCGAGTTTTAAACTTCTCAGTAAATGCCAGCGGATTATGGTCAGTGTAGTTAGTGTTCCTTTGTTATTGTGTCGGACATAAACTTCAAAGTGTTGAAGAGACAACAACAATGCTAGAGTTTCTTTCTCTACTGCAGAGTACTTCCTCAGATATTGATTTACTTCCTTGGAAAAGTACCCCACTGGCTTCTCTATCTCTGATTTATCATGTAATAGGACTGCACTTACCCCCAAGGGTCAACCGCCATTTTAAAAGATTTGGTCAAGTCAGGCAGCCAACACGAGTTCGTTTATTAAGACTGCCTTCAGCTTTTCAAAGGCTGCTTAGCATTCTGCTGAACATACCACTTTTGCCTGTTTTCTTAAATTGGTGAGAGGTACAGCTATTGTGCTGAAATTAGGTACAAACTTCCTATAAAACCCACACATTCCCAAAAACCTCATAATTTCTTGTTTGGTTTTAGGAATGGGAAATTCTGTTAGAGCTTTCACTTTTGCTGTTCTCAGCAACACCTGCCCTTGCTCTACAATGTGACCTAGGTAAGTTACCCTTGCTTTTGCAAATTCGCTTTTGGCCAGGTTTATGAAAAAGCCAGCCAACTGCAATTGCTTAAATAGGCACTCAAATTGCTTTACATGTTCTTCCCATGTGTTACTATATATTTTGACATCATCTAAATAAACCACACAGTTAGGTACTTCAGCTACGACTCGATTCATAAGTCTCTGGAATGTAGTTGGGGCGTTTTTAAACCCAAATGGCATGACTAGACATTGATGCAATCCACTTGGTGTAACAAAAGCAGATATTTCTTCAGCCTTTGATGTTAATGACACTTGCCAGTACCCCTTAAATAGGTCAATTTTATAAAGAAGTGAGATGCTGCCCACCCTATCGATGCAATCCTCCAACCGAGGAATCTGCCTTCGTTACGACATTCACTTTCCGGTAGTCTATTCAAAGTCTAGTGGCTTAGGAACCAACACGACCAGTGAGCTCCAGTTGCTTTGGCTGGGCTCGATCAATTTATTTTCCAGCATATATTTGATTTCTGTTTCTAACTGAGCTAGTTTCTCTGGGTTCAACCAATGCGGATGCTGTTTTATCGGCACTGAGTCCCTTACGTCCACATCATGTTTAGTTACCGTAGTATATCCATAAATTTCCTTATACTCCCTAAGTAACCTTATTAAATCTTCCTGTGGCCCTTCCTCTAAATACGAGAACACAGTGTCTAACTGTTCCATTATTTTTGTATTAGCTAGCCAAATTGTAGGTGGTTCACTTTGTGCGCTATCTATTTCTCCTTCTACCTGACTCTTACTGTCTTTGCCATCCTCCACCACTCCTATCATCAGGCACACTTACTCCATCTGATCATCTCCTCTGCAATGATATTGCTTCAACATGTTTATGTGACATAACTGTTTCATCTTCCTACACTCAGAAACATCTATCAGATAAGTCACTGCATTAAATCTCCTGACTATCTTGTAGGGGCCACTGAATATCGCTTTCAGGAGTTCACCCTGCAAAGGTAACAATACCAATATTTCACCTCCGGGTTGGAATGTTCTAGTTGTAGCATGTTTGTCTGCCCATTTTTTCATTCCAACTTGAGATTTCTAAATGCTCTCATGCTACTTTACATGCTCCTGTGAGCCTTTCTAGAAACGTGGGAACATAATCCAACATGGAGGATTTGTCTTTTGGCTTCAGGAACTTTTCTTTAATCAATTTTAAAGGACCTCTTATTTCATGACCATAAATCAATTTGAATGGACTAAATCCAGTAGATTCACTGGGAGAATCTCTGGTAGAAAATGGTAAGAAATCTAATCCTTTGTCCCAATCCTTTGGGTATTCATGGCAATAGATCTTAATCATGGTTTTGAGAGTCTGATGATATCTCTCTAAAGCTTCCTGTATCTGTGGGTGATCAGCAGTAGACTTTAATTGTCTGATACCCAAACTGCTGATTATATCCTGGAACATTTTAGACATGAAGTTAGACCCTTGGTCAGATTGTATTTCAATTGGTAGGCCATAACGAGTGAAAAACTGAACTTAACTTTTCCACTACCACCTTAGCTGTAATTGTCCTTGAAGAATAGCTTCTGGGAATCGGGTTGTCATATCCATGATTGTAAGAATATATTGATGCCCTGCTTTTGTTTTGCTTATGGTCCTACACAATCTACTAATACCCAACTGAATGGCTCTTCAAAAACTGGTATGGGTACTAAAGGTGCTGATTTGATTACATGTTGAGTTTACCTATTACCTGACATGTATGGCATGGGTTTTACAAAACTGCACTATGTCCTTATGAAGTCTTGGCCAGGTAAAATGCCTGTTTATTGATGCTTGGGTTTTCCGCATTCCTACATGTCCTGTCATGGAAATCTTGTATGCTACTCGCAATATCTCCTTACGATATGTGGGTGGTACTGCTATCTGATGAACGACCATCCATTCCTCATCCGCAGATCTGTAAGGTGTCTCCACTTCCTCATCAGAATTCCGTTTTTAGGGTAATAGCACTCTGGAGCTCCTTCAGCCTCAACTTCAGGATCTGCTTTCTGAGCCTCAATTAAGGAAGACTTGCCAAACATTTCCTTTGAATTATCCTCATCCTTAACTAAAGTTTCAGCGACTCTAACATCTGCTTGCGGTATTATCTTGACCTCTGGTGATTGACTTTACTTAGCCATTGCCCTGGTACCACACACGATGGAAAAATACCAGGAACCTGTTCTTGTAATTGCTCTGTCTCTTTAGCCTCTTTCGGAATTTGTGCGATTATGGGTGAAGCTATAACCTTTCTTCCTGCCAAATCATTCCCCAGGCGTTGATCCACTCCATCCACGGGTAATTGCTTAACCACTCCTACAATCACCAATCCAGACAACAAATCACACTCCAGTTGCACTTTGTAAATGGAACTGTGATATACCCTCCACTCATCCCGTTTACTAATACTTTAGCTTTCACTGAACTCTCTGGAGGGAAAGCTAGGTCCTTTTCCAGCAAAAGAGTTTGAGTAGCTCCTGTGCCCCTTAATATAGTTTTGGGTTTAGCTGTATCATTTGATGAAAAAGGGGTTACCTTCCCTTTAGACAAAAACCCTTTATATCTCTCATGTACTTTATTCACTTCACCTGCATTCACAACAGCGTTTACTTCCAGAGCCTTATTTATAATTAAAGCTACAATTTGATCCATGGCATTTTTTTTTATAGTTCTCTTTTTGGACTCTCTCTTACGAATTCCAATAAGACCCATTGGCTTCCCTTGAAACTTCCCACATTCTGAACGAATGTGTCCCACTTTATTACAGTGGAAACACTTCAGCCTTTGAGTTTCACCTCCACCCTCAGTACCTTCCTTCCTGATCTGGGGAGGAGATCTCAAAGTATTCCCAGCTATCCATTCTTTACCCTGGCTACTTGCCTTCCTTTCACTCTCCCACTTTTTTATCCTTTTCAAATTTATGGGGGCAATGGAAAAAAGGTTTAGTTTTATGGATCAGCTCGTAAATGTCAGCCATTACTACTGCCTGTTTGGCAGTTGCAATCCTTTGTCTTTCACATGGGTTCTTATTACAGATGATCGGAAGTTTTTAAACTCTTCCAAGAGAATGGTCTCTCAGAGAACTTCATAGGCAGTTTCAACTCCTAATGCTCGTATCCACCCGTCAAAACTATTTTGCTTAGGCCTTTCAAGTTCAATGTAAGTTTGCCCAGGCTGTTTTCTTAAATTTCGAAACTTTTGTCTGCATGCTTCAGGGACCAACTCATATGCACTCAAAATGGCCTTTTTCATCACACCATAATCCCGGAAACCTCCTCTGACAGTGAAGCAATACATTTCCTGTGCTCTATCTGTCAATTGCTGTGCATGAGTAATGTCCAGTTTCCCTTTGGCCAATTCACCTGTTTAGCTATCTTCTCAAATGAAATAAAGTATGCTTCAACATCTCTTCAAATTTTGGAAGTGCTTGTACAAATGTAAACAGCTCCCCACTGGGTACTAATCTGGACATAAGTCCTGCCTCACCACCTGGCGTCTCTTTTTTAACTGCCAGCATTCTAAACTGGAAATCTCTGTCACTCTCTTTTTCGCTTTTCTCCTTTTCTAACCTTGCCATTTTGAATTCCCTTTCTCATTCCTTCTCTCTTGCCGGGAATTCTCTGTTTCTTGTCTTTTTTTTCTCTCCTGCCTGTCTGCCTGTTCCTTTTAGAATTCCCTTTCTCTTTCCTTTTCTTCCAATTCAATAGTTTTCCTTTGCAACTGAATTTGAGCCCATTCCAATGAACCACCCTTTGGAGAACTCCGTCTCTCAGGTTCTCCTTCCAGTTTTAAATGCTGTGCTATCTCTTCGATTATCTCTGTCTTCCTAACTTTGGCAGGCAATCCTACTTTTAATTTACTTGCCAATTCGATTAAACTGGCTTTTGGCCTTGTAAAATTGTCAGGGACATCTCTTCCACTTATAGAAAGGTTTTAGCAGTTAGCAGTGCCATCTTATTTTTGATCGTACAAACCTGGTGTTTCCTTCTGGCTTTTATTAATTACATGACAAATGTGAAAAGTTTGATCAGACCACCAAGTTGCCCCAATTCTACCCAACTGTTTAATTTGGGTTAACAGAATACGAACACCATGTTTGTAAACTTAACAAATAAATAAGTGTTTATTAAACAAATTGTCTTTAACTAGTGGCAACAGAAAGAAATATGAACTGCTAACTTCTAACTCTATAACTTAAACTTCACCCCTTCTTAAACCCCTATACATACACACACACACACACACACACACACACACACACACACGACATACAAAACGTGGATTTTAAGGGTGAGATAACAACAGTTCAATAGCACCAATCTGGAGTACAGGATTAGATGGGTTGATTTTGATTGATGTCTTCCAAATTCCTTGCAGTTTGTTGTTAATGACACAAAATGGTCTTCCGGCATTTTCAGTCTGTAGTTCATTGGTTGAAAACTTGCTTTTCAATGTCTCTACTGGTTATTTTTCCCTTTTTCCTCTTGACAGGGTTTCTTTCAGAGAGAACAGGTTACAGAGATATGCAGAAAAAGCCAGCTAGCTAGCCCTGTAGATCTACTAGAATCTTACATACACAGGTGAGAGAGGTTTTAGGTGTGTTCCCTTTGCAGGCTAGGATCTCTCTGCCTCCACTGTTACCACACAAAACCCTGTCATTAGGCAACTGCCCCTAGTCCAGAACTCCTTTCTGGCACCACCCTGTCCTCTTATGCACTCTATGTTCCAGGATAGCAACATTATAAATATTCTTCATCCTGTTCCAGCGAACATGTCTTTCAGCTGCAGCCGTGTTAGTTTTTAAAGCCACAGTCCAATTTTAAAGCCACAGTCCAAGAAAAATGAAAAATAAGTTCTTTACATATTGTATGGAGCTGGTAAATGGAAGCCAGGATTCTTTAATTCTTCACACTGCTAGTCTGGTCCTGGATGGAGAGCAGGGAAATCGGAGAGATTCACAGTAGGCCACGCTTCCACGTTTCTTTCAAGGCCTGGGAACAGGTCGGTCACCTGTCTGCCACCAGAGATGATGCATACCCTGAGCAAACCCAAAAAAAAATGAGAATATACCTTCAACTAATCTATTCAAAGTCTTAGCCTAGAATAAATGTTGTTCTTAAAACAATAAACAACTATATCAGAATAAGATATATTTCGCTTGCATGAACTGTGATTACTAACTTTTGTCTTTGTGTGACCTTTAAATGTTTCCTTCCTTTCTACTTTGTTTTCGGGAACTGCCTTTTTCTGTGTCTCAAACCTTTGCATTTAGCAGATGCAAATCTCTTGCTGGGTCCCCAGGTAATTTACTGTGGCTTCATTGCATACTTGTATTCTTCCTAGATATATTCAAGAATGTGTACACAAATCACATTTATCTACACTCAACTTCACCAGATTCCCATTCCATATACTTTTACTGTCTAGTTTCAATTTTTCTATAGTTTATCTTTAATAATTTTTGCCTTTTTCCATCTGATAATTTTGCATATTTTTCCTTTTCTACTTTTCATGCATTTACCCTATATCTTTGGTCTGTTGGCTTTGATTAACTTTCATGAATGTATACACTTTTCCCCTGAAATTCCTGTGGCTGGAGGGACTGCAAGTCCCATTTAAGCACGAGGGGGACCTGAAATATGGGCTGGATCTTTGCTCTTCTAGGGTGCCACCTTATTTAGGCTGGACCCTCAAACTTTGGCCAAGGGGCCAAATCCTCTGTCTGTACCCCTCACATCAAGGCGATAAATCAAGACATGATGTGAGTTCCTTTGCGGGGACCTCTGAAGTCTCAACATCTGTAATAGACTCTGGAGAGAGCCTAATGAGGGCCAAAGACTTTGTTTGCATTTCAGGGGAGCTCTGCTGCACACTGAAAGGGATGACAGGGTCAGGCTTTGGTCACTGGTGCTGAAGAGTCCTTGTGGATAGCAGCTGCTGCCCTAACAATGCAGATAACCCCATTCTTGGGATTTGGGACAGGGCATCACATCTCAACTGAGAGAGTTTGATGGTTTTGCTTCGCTGGATGTATACTGGGCCCCAGCCATTTTTGGGTCAGATCTCTTCAAGGTGGCCTCATCTCTTTAAGTCCCCTGTACTGCTGTCTTTTGTCTTGAATAACTGCACCTGAAAAATTGCACCATGAAATGCTGGCATATCAATACTTAATATATTTCTATGGAAAAAAATCTGTGCTAATATAAAGGTTTATCTTAATACAGGAGTTGACTTATTTATTTTAAAATAACAGGGATGAAATTTCATACTAATGGATTAAGCATTTGTACACCAGTATTCCAGAGCCTCAGGCCAAGTCTTTGTGTATGCATGGTCTGTCTCTCTCTTTGCTTTCTTGTTTAAATAAATTAATCAAGACTTGGCTCTCTTTAGGTCAATGTTTCTATTACTTTCTTTAAGTAATCATCTGTTGGCCTGATACTGTTACACATTTCTGTAGAAGAGTTGTATTCAACTCGAAACGTTAATTCTGTTTCTCTCTACACAGATGCTGCCAGACCTCCTGAGTATTTCCAGAATTTTGTTTTTATTTCAGATTTCCAGCATCAGCAATATTTTGGTTTCGTATTACTGTTGCACATTCATTTGATTGAGCAACAGTTAAGCTTGCTGCGCCCCTAGCCAAGCAGCTCCAGTACAGCTACAACACTGGCTCCTACCTGGCTATGTAGAAAATTGCCCAGGTATGTCCTGTACACAAAAAAACAGGACAAATCCAACCTGGCCAATTACTGCCCCATCAGTCTACTCTCGATCATAAGTGAAGTAATGAAAAGGGTTATCAACAATGCTGTCAAGCAGCACTTGCTTAGCAATAACCCGCTCACTGACACCCAGTTTGGGTTCTGCCATAGCCACTTAGCTCCTGACCTCATTACAGCCTTGGTTCAACATAGACAAAAGAGCTGAACACCTGAGGTCAGAGTGATTGCCCTTGATATCAAGGCCGCATTTGGTCGTGTGACATCGAGGAGCACTAGGAAAACTGATGTCATTGGGAATCAGGAAGAAAACTCTCCACTGGTTGCAGTCATACCTAGCACAAAGATAAAATTGTTGTGGTTGCTGGAGGTCAGTCATCTCAGCTCCAGGACATCACTGCAGGAATTCCTCAGGGTGGTGTTCTCAGCCAAACCGTCTTCAGCTGTTTCATCAATGACCTTCCTTCCATCATAAGGTCAGAAGTGGGGATGTTCGCTCATGATTGCACAATGTTCAGCACCATTCATGACTCCACAGATACTGAAACAGTCCATGTCCAAATGTGGTAAGACCTGGACAATATCCAGGCTTGGGCTGATAAGTGGCAAGTAACATTTGTGCCGTAGAAGTGCCAGGCAATGACTATCTCCAACAAGAGAGAACCTAACCATCTTGACATTCAATAGCATTACCATCACTGAATTCCCCACTATCAACATCCTGAGAGTTACCATTGACCAGAAACTGAACTGGACTAGCCATATAAATACTGTGGCTACAACAGCAGGTCAGAGGCTAGGGATCCTGTGACGAGTAACTCACCTCCTGACTCCCCAAAGCCTGTCCACCATCTACAAGGCACAAGTCAGGATGACTTGTGATGGAATGCTCTCCACTTGCCTAGCTGAGTGCAACTACACTCAAGAAGCAGCAGTGTGTACCATCTACAAGATGCACTGCAGGAATTCACCAAGGCTGCTTAGATAGCACCTTCCAAAACCATGACCACTACCATCCAAAAGGACAAGGGCAGCAGATAGATGGGAACACCACCACCTGGAAGTTCCCCTCCAAGTCACCACCACCCTGACTTGGAAATATATTGCCATTCCTTCACTGTTGCTAGTTCAAGATCCTGGAACTTCCTTCCTAACAGCACCGCTGCAGTCCATGTGGTGTAGGTACACCCAGAGTGCTGTTAGGAAGGGAAAAATGTTACTTGCCATTTGTCATCCCAAGCCTGGATATTGTCCAGGTCTTGCCGCATTTGGATATGGACTGCTTCAGAATCTGAGGAGTCACGAATGGTGCTGAACATTGTGCAATAATCAGTGAACATCCCCACTTCTGACCTTATGATGGAAGGAAGGTCATTTATGAAGCAACTGAAGATGGTTTGGCCAAGGGCACTACCCTCAGGAACTCCTGCAGTGATGTCCTGGAGCTGAGATGACTGACCTCCAACAACCACAACCATTTTCCTTTGTGCTAGGTATGACTCCAACCAGTGGAGAGTTTTCCCCTGATTCCCATTGACTTCAGTTTTGCTAGGGCTCCTTGATGCTACAATCGATCAAATGCGGCCTTGATGTCAAGGTCAGTCACTCTCACTGTACCTCAGGTGTTCAGCCCATTTGTCCATGTTTGAACCAAGGCTGTAATGAGGTCAGGAGCTGAGTGGCCCTGGGGAAACCCAAACTGGGCGTCAGTGAGCAGGTTATTGCTAAGCAAGTGCCGCTTGATAGCACTGTTGATGACTCCTTCACTGATGATTGAGAGTAGACTGATGGGGCAATAAGTGGCCCTGTTGGATTAATCCTGCTTTTTGTGTACAGGACATACCTGGGCAATTTTCCACATAGCCGGGTAGGGGCCAGTGTTGTAGCTGTAATGGAACAGCTTGGCTAAGGGCGCGGCAAGTTCTGGAGCACTATTGCCAAAATGTTGTCAGGCCCCATGGCCTTTGTAGTATCCTGTGCCTTCAGCCATTTCTTGATATCATGCGGAGTGAATTGAATTGGCTGAAGACTGGCAATTGTGACGTTGGGGACCTCTGGAGGAGGCCAAGATGGATTATCCACTCGGCACTTTTGGCTGAAGATTGTAGCAAATGCTTCAGCCTTATCTTTTGCACTGATGTGCTGGGCTCCCCTAACATTAAGGATCGGGATGTTTGCGGAGCCTCCTCCTCCAGTGAGTTGTTTAATTGTCCACCACCACCATTCACGATTGGATGTGGCAGGACTGCAGAGCTTAGACCTGATCCGTTGGTTGTGGGATTGCTTAGCTCTGTCTATCACTTTCTGCTTATGCTGTTTGGCACATAAGTAGTCCTGTGTTATAGCTTCACCAGGCTGACACCTCATTTTTAGATATTCCTGGTGCTGCTTTTGGCATGCCCTCCTGCAATCTTCATTGAACCAGGGTTGATCCCCTGGCTTGATGATAATGGTAGAGTGGGGGATATGCTGGGCCATGGGGTTACAGGTTGTGTTCAAGTACAATTCTACTGCTGCTGATGGCCCACAGCACCTCATGGATGGCCAGTCTTGAGTTGCTAGATTTGTTCGAAATCTATCCCATTTAACGCAGTAATAGCGCCACACAACACGATGGGGGGTATCCTCAACGTGAAGACAGGACTTCGTCTCCGCAACAATTGTCTGGTGGTCACTCCAACCGATAGTGTCATAAACAGATGCATCTGCGGCAGGCAGGTTGGTGAGGATGAGGTCAAGTATGTTGGTTCCCTCACCGCCTGCCGTTGACCTGGCCTAGCAGCTATGTCCTTTAGTACTCGGCCAGTAATGGTGCTACCGAGCCACTCTTGGTGATGGACGTTGAAGTCCCCCACCCAGAGTACATTCTGTGCCCTTGCCACCCTCAGTGCTTCCTCCAAGTGGTGCTCAACATGGAGGAGCACTGATTCATCAGCTGAGGGAGAGTGGTGCATGGTAATCGGCAAGTGGTTTCCTTGCTCATGTTTGACCTGATGCCATGAGCCTTCATGGGGTCCGGAGTCGATGTTGAGGATTTCCAGAGCAACTCCCATCTGACTTTATACCACTGTGATATCACCTCTGCCGGTGGGTGTCTGGAACATTATCTGTAAGATATGATTCTGTGAGAATGATAATGTCAGGCTGTTGCTTGACTAGTCTGTGAAACAGCTCTCCCAATTTTGGCACTACTCCCCAGGACTTGGCTCATGTTTGACCTTTGTAAAGTCGACTGGGCTGAGTTTGCCGTTGTCGTTTCCAGTGCCTAGGTCGGTGCCTTTTCATTCCTTTTTTGAGACTTTGTAGTGGTTTGATGCTGGGCCATTTCATCATTAAAGAGCCAACTACATTGCTGTGGGTTGGAGCCACATGAGGTAAGGACAGCAGATTCCCTTCCCTAAAGGACGTTAGTGAACCATATGGGTTTTTTACAATAATCGACAATGGTTTCACGGTCATCATTAGACTTTCAATTCCAGATTTTTATTGATTTCAAATTCCACTATCTGCCCTGGTGGGATTTGGACCCAGGGCATTACCCTGGTTCTCTGGATTACAAGTCCAGTGACAATACCATTACACCATCTCCTCAGTTGCCTGTATATTTAAATAACGATTACAGAACATTTGGAGAACTACCACCATTGGCCACCCAAACAAATTATTTCTAATAGAAATGAGATTCTAATAGCAGGAAGTGATGCTTGAGAGGTAGTTAGCAATTATTAGTGTGTGTATCTGTAGTTGTGTCGTTTAGGTGAATGGTACTGGTACAGGACTACATAGCATTTATCTACTATTTATAGTCTAAGCCAGCATCAAGTACAGCTTGAAACATAATGTAGAGTAAATCACTCCTAGACTACCCTGAACAATGCACCTTTAGTGCCAATCATAGAATAGCAACAGTGGTAATGGCTTGCCTTTATTTAGTGCCTTTAATGTAGGAAAATATCCCAGGGCACATCACAAAGACATGAGGAAAGATTAACTTAAACCAAAAGAGATTAGTAGGTGTGACCAAAAAGTGGATTCCAATGTTTAGCTTTTAATTGAACTTTTAAAGGAGGAGAGGGAAGTGGAGAGGCTCAGGAGTTTAGGCAAACCGTGCCATAGGGGAAGAAAAGTGGGGTGCATAAAAGGCCAGAGTCCGATTTGACTTGTTGGGAGGGTGTTGGTTACAGACTGGTGTCTCTTAAAGAAGTCTTCGTAGCCTTCAGTAGGTTAACAGCAACTCCTAATTAATTACTTGTAACTATGTACCTAGATACAGTAAAGGTTACAGGCAAGGAGTAACCTCCATGTCTAGGTCTTCACACGTCTCTGCTCAACACCATACTGAACCTAGGTCTGGGTCATATGCCTTCTTGCATCACTGTGTGGGTGGTACTATACTCAGTCCCACTATGTATTTGCCAGACCCTTATGTTACATAACTAGCGTGTTGGAACCTTTCTGATATCTGCAGCAGCCAACATTGTACTCTTTTGAATTAGATTTTGTCCACAAGCTGGCACAGCATTCATACACAAGGGTGCTTCAGCACCATTGGAGGGAAATGACTGCATTCCATGGATGTGAACATTGATGCCAGAAAGAAAAGGACTAAGTTCAAACCTGTTGAGCCATTTCAGCCTTACACTGACTAGTTTCACAATTGTGACGATTTCATAACATTTTGTATTAGCATTGGTAGCCAACTTGGATTACTTTTCATGTGGTTTATAAAGAAGCAAAGGCATAGTACTGGGAACATTATATGGCAGATTTACTGAATGAATGCTTTGAAAGCCAAGAGAAAATGGAGTGCAGTAAAGGCAGAATCTTTGGGCCTTAATGCATTGATCTTAGCTTTTTCCAATTGCGCTTTGATGGTAGAAATTTAACATTTGCTAATGACCAGTTGGAAATTTAGGGAATGATTTTCCTATGGGCTTTACACTTGGGTGCTAGCTAGATGTGTGATGTGATCCAAGTCTGAATCTCTGGATTTGCAAGCCTGACTCCTTTCACAGCTTGGTGCCAGTAGGCAGCAAGAATGCCTGGTGTTACTGCAGAACTGAGAAGCCTGCAGCAGCAATGACACTATGATCGAAGCCTTCAGGCTGTCTAAAATTAGTAGCTGGAAGGCCCCCCTATATAGGCCTGATGCCCTGGACAGAAGTTGTTTGGTTTTTGCTGGGTTCTGCTTTCGCTTTTCAGATATTTTTTCTTTATTCTTTCATGGGATGTGGGCAACGCTTAAGGTCAGCGTTTGTTGCCAAGCCCTAATCGCACTTGAACTGAGTGCCTTGCTAGGCCATTTCAGAGGGCAGTTAAGCGTCAATCACATTGCTGGGGTCACATGTAGACCAGAACGGATAAGGATGGCAGATTTCCTCCCCTAAAGGGCAACAGTGAACCAGGTGGGTTTTTACCACAATCAATAGTTGTCATGGTCACCATTACTGATACTAGCGTTCTGTTCCAGATTTATTGATTGAATTTAAATTCCACCAGCTGCCGTAGTGGGACTTGAACCCATGTCCCCAGAGCATATTAGCCAGGGCCTCTGGATTGCTATTCTGGTGACATTATCACTACACCTCCCATCTCCCCCTGATTCTCTAATTGAAAAGTCGCTGGGCACCCTGCTGACCAGCTGTGAGGGAAATGAGGTGGAAGGGTCAGAGACTTTACCATTCACCTCATCTAAGTTACTACCCCAGTTTGGAATTATTGTGGTTCTGACATTTTGAGTTACAGCACTGTTTCCTGTATTTTGAGTCTGGGGAATGTGTTGGCCAGGCAGAGATCACGGGAAAATTTGACCTTTAAAAGGTTCTGGTCAAGAGAAATTATAAATGTTACTGGCCTATAGGTGGTGCTGTTAGCAGCACTAGCAAACTTTCATAATGAGATTTCAGCTACTTGAAAAAAAGATGATAACTAGTTACAGTCTGCTTAGACTTTTTTATTGTTGAAATAGAGCTTGTGATGGCAACCATATCGTAGCAGTCTTGGAACCATTTCTGAAGTGTAATGATCGTTGTAGCACTTCAGATCAGCAGCTGTTCCTGCTGATAGCAAGATTTGTTGAAGTCATTTAGATACTTTGTTTTCACAGAACCTTGGCAATCTCTTGAAACATTTTTGTGACTAGCTCTTATATATAAAATTATTTGCAAGATAACAACTAGAGGGTGTCATTTTATTTGTCTTCAATTTTTATGTTCCCAGACACCAGATCACCATCTCACAACAATGGAATACAATGGACAGATCCAGCAAATCGATCAGAACGGATTGAATTTGGGGGTGGCACCCATCAACAAAACTTTAGTAATTATAGCTATGTTCCAGACTACTCTGTACGGCTACTAAGTGATATCCAGTTTGTGAAGGTAAAAACTTGCTTCTGTGTTACAACCCTCTAAGTATGTTGTTTCAGCTGTTTCACTGTGTGGATGCAGAGTAACAGAACTGTGCATTGCCATAACTGTGTTAGCCATAGCAACCCTCTGGCCGCTGCTTTCCCATTAATGGAATAATTAACATGAGGCAAGCTGCAAATGTAAATCATAATGTACCCATCAGATTCTTTAGCACTCAGGCTTTTTACAGAAAAGTTTTGGTATTTCCTCAGTAACAAAAACAGAAAAAGCTGAAAAAAGATACACCAGGCCAGTCTACACCTAAGGATGGAACTTCATTATGTGTAAATGGTAGTGTCAGCACTACTGTCTGACTGTGTGACCCTAAATCAGCTACCAATCTGTGCACTACTACAAATAGCCTTAACTGTGGACATTTTAGCCACCTGGGATTTCTCAAACAGTTTGCATGTATTTTAACATGGGATCTTAAAGGGAGATTGAGGTATAAGTCAATGAAAATGATTAATAATGTGGAAAGGGCTACCAATTTAGTGTCACTTGTCTTGCGTTACTGCCTAGGCAAACTTATATCCCATTATTTTTTGTGAAACTGTTGAGTCATTTTTTCATTCAAAAACCATGGAATTAAGTAAATTTAAAATCCCATCATTGCATCATTTGTGTGTGAAATTAGTGTTACAGGCACACACGTTACTCCTGTCTCACCTCTAGTTTGAGTTTTGCCAAATACTTCTTCACCAAGCCAGTCCAGACCAGTGTTGTCCAGTATTATCGCAATGCACCACATGTGGCAACTTGGCAGACATGTACCAAATTGATGCTGTTCATATTTAGAGTCACACAGTACTGAGTCTGTTAAAGTTGCAGCAGGGGCTATGGGCGTCACTTGCTAGACTGGTATTTGTCATCCGACCCTAATTGAGTAAGGCAGAGTCAACCATGTTGCTATTAGTCAAGGGTCACTTATTGATCAGACTGCATCTTTTGTCTAGTGACATTGGGGATGCTGACTGAAGAACTTGGTTTAGCTGGTAGCAGTTTTCGCAAAACCATTGAGGTGAGAGATGGACTGCACTGCATGGCTGCCAATGAGAGTTGAAATGTGCAATTTTGACAAGCTGGGGCAGTGTAGCAGCAAGCAAAGTATTCAGGCTTCTTCTCAATCAATGGCTTGAAATGAGCGATTGAAAAGAATCGGGTGTTATTGGTGTAAAAGGAGAGATTACAGGAGGTTAGCCATGAGCCAATCTACTAAATGTCTGGATGCTGTGCCTGGAAATGGCAGAGCATAAGCAATGCGAGAATTAGAGCAATAATACGTAGAGCTTTGTCGATTCTTTTCACTCCCTGAATCTCCTGATATATGTATAACATATGATATACATATCTGATAAAATAAAGACAGTTTACCCTTAAAGCAGTTTGTTTCTTTGGAATAAACTGAATCATGCTGTCAGAAACAGAACACATCAGTTAACAGATTGTCACCACCTTTGAGGGTGTATACAGCAGGCTTACTTTGTGGAACAGTTGGATTGTAAAACGCTTTTGAAGTTGTTCTATGGCTCTGGCAATGAGTGTATCGGCCTTATTGCTGATGGTTAAAAACCTCAAAGCTGTTGTCAGAAGATTATGCAATTGTTTAATTAATTTTGCATATATTTTGTATGATGTGATGAATGTAGGGACCTGATTGCCCCAAGTTTGGCAATCATCGAAGTCCCTTGGACAACACTGGTCTGGCATACTGTTATTGTTCTGCTATTAAGGTTAAAACACAATGCTGCAACTCACCTGACCTGATCTGGGATTAACTCAGCAGATCTGACAGCACCTGTGGAGAGAAAGACTCAGTTAACGTTTCGAGTCCATATGACTCTTCTCCTGAGTCATACGGACTCAAAACGTTAACTCTGTCTTTCTCTCCACAGATGCAGTAAGATCTGCTGAGTTTTTCCAGCATTTTTTGTTTTTGTTTCAGATTTCCAGCATCCGCAGTATTTTGCCTTTATGCCCTGATCTAGGATTGTTTGGTGTTTTTGAGGAAGGTCAGCTTTCAGCCAAAAACTCAATGGCTTGCTTTAGAATGATGATTAATGAATCAGTGGAAAATGAGAAAGATAGTTATGTCTGGGACATAAAGGGTCCAGTAATCCTGATGGTTGGCTGCTAACATCTTCTACAATGTGCATGTATATAGACTTCAGATGAGGGCAAGATTGTCTGGTTCAGCTCTGACGTTCCTTGCCCAATCTACATACAATGTTAAGTATTTTTGTCTACCGGGCTCACACTTGTAGATTAGCCATTGGATGAGTTTCGGGAGGCTGGCTATGTATGTGTTGGTCTGTACCCCAACATAAGTCAATACTTTGCGACAGGAGATGATCAAGTGAAATAAATCTGGGACAGGGAGTAGTTTACCCTCGTTCAGATTTTTAAGACAAAAATAAATGATATTTAACTCATTAGTGTGAACATTGTTCAGTTTTTTATATCTGCCTTCGGCATACTTCTCAGTGAACCTGCCTCTGCCAGGTGTGTTATAATGTCCTTCCAAGTGAATCAACAATTTACATATACTTTTAATTTGGTCTACTGTATTTGCTGCTTACAATGTGGTCTCCTCTGCACTGAGGAGACCAAACACAGACTGGATGATTGCTTTGCGGAACACCAGTCCGTAAGCAAGACCCTGACCTTCTGGTCGCTTGCCCTTTTCAATTCACCACCTTGCTCTCGTGCTCACGTTTCTGTCCTCAGCCTGCTACGATGTTCCAGTGAAACCCAACGCAAGCTGCAGGAACAGTACCTCATCTTCCGATAAGGCACTTTACAGCCTTCTGGACTCAACATTGAGTCCAACAACTTCAGACCATGAACTCTCTCCTCCTTTTTGAATTTTTTTACCCCCAAGTGCCAGTCTGTATATTATTCTCATGTTTTTGCTTTCAGACAGTGCTGACTTTTATTCTGTTATTAACACCTACTCTGGATCAATTCTTTGTGTCATTACCAATCCCTTTGCCTAGTGTTCCATGACACTTCTGCCATTTAATCTCTCCCGTCCTCTAACCTATCCCTTCTCTCTTGTTCCACCCGCCACTCCAACACCCTTTTTCAACAGCATAATACCCATCACCACCTTATCAGTTGTGAAGGAGAGTCATATTGGACTCGGGACATTAACTCTGTTTCTCTCCCCACAGATGTTGCCAGATCTGTTGAGTTGCTCCAGCATTTGTCTTTATTTCACATCTCCAGCATTTTAGTGTTATAAAGTTGCATGTTTTTTTTTGCTCAGATCACGAGGATGCAGTATGCAAATGCAGTAGCAGCAACCCAAATGGAGAATTCCCCCCAGACCCCTGAACCTGATATGGCGATAACAGAATCAACAAGTAAAGACCCAACCACTAGCATGTCCACCGAAACCACTAACTTGTTCAATGGGAAGAACCGTGTGATTCGTAAGTCTCCTTGATGAGAATTCAGTATAGTTTACTTGGATGCCCTGAGTCCTTAAAAGTGCATCTAGCTTGGATGTGTCAGTGCATTAACAGACTTCAGTGCCAAGCGTTCTGGCCTGTTTTAATTTATAAAGGAAAAGTGGAGATTTAAGATCAGCTAAACACTCTGCATTAACTGAAGCAAGCTTGTTTATTTGCACCTGAATTTATGGCTGCTGTTGCTACGATATTTGATATGAACCTTTAAACTTCATATCCATGACCATGCAACCTTGGTTGTTTACCCTCCTTATTGTCCACTGTACCTTAAACCCTGCACTGACTCTTCTTGTGTATGTTTACAATGTCTACGGCCTCACATGAAGCATTAAAGGCTGGTGAACAGTATTTGACTGTGAAGAATGCTGATTGCAAAAAAACCCTTGGAATGCTGCATTACAATTCACTAGAAAGGTTGTGTATTTTTTTTATTTATGTCATTAGTTTATGTTTTGCCATTTCTAACTTTATCTAACTGCATGTTTTTTTTAAACTATTTCTGCACATTGTGTTTATAGCCATTACTAACATGGTAATAAACAGTGGCCGAGAGTTTTCTGTTGTAGAATGGGAAGGCACCAACAGCTAGCTTAATCTGCTTAAGATTCCCCTCCCTCCACTGCAGCATAAAACATACGGGACTGTTCATTATAACTATTAGTGGACAGATAGTGATTCCATTTTAACTATGTTGCCAACTTTTGGAAGTTGAGCTGTTTCTAAAGATGTACTCTATTCACCAATGGATTATTCTTTAATCTGTTCACTAAAATTTATTGTCTTGTGATAAGCTATGTGATTGAGTGACACTGTGTTACGGGAATTCTACAATTATTTCATACTTTTGTTTTGCACAACTGATGAGGTTGCCACACTTCAGGTGGTTGCAGTAAAGACTTCAAAAGTTTTTTTTTTAAATACCTATTGAATGGTTAGTTATTACTTCAGTTGTGTCATTTGTTGAGAATTGCCACTGGATATTTTTCTATTACTTGAATCTATAATGTTTGTGCACTTTTATTAGTGTTATTGACATGATGTCCCAGACTAATGTTGAGGATGGCATTTCATTCTTTCAGATGAGCATAAATGAAGTCAGATTAAATAAAATTAAAGAAATTCAATGGCCCTATTTACATGAAGTCAGTAATAATGATTTTCTTAGTTAATTAGTTTGAAATTAGTTGACAAAACTGGATAAATGAACTGATTTTCAGCTTACATTTTGTTTAAGCTTTTTTGGAATAAATTACAGCAATAAATTACAAATTGAACCTGGAATTTCCCAATAAGTGCTGCATACACAATGGATAATTCTGTTGATCGACTGATAACTGTGTTAAACGAAATAGATTTATTTTAGAAAGTAGTTTTCAACGCCATGTAAGCACCAGCTGCTGTTTTTGACAAATGAGTTGTATTGCTTAGTTTATCAACTACTTTTCAGAATTAAGTATATTGACTTATTCTTTGATCTTAATAGTGATTTAGTTAGTAACTGCAATCTCCTATTGTGTCACAATGATGAGAGCTATTAAAAAATCAAGTTTATCTCAACTAATAATTTACCTCCGTAATGCTGCATGCTGTAATATGACATAATTACCTCAGTGAACATATCCTGATATTACACAAGCATTATGTAATGGAAATTATGTCATTTTAGGGAAGCGTATCCCCTTTACTTGAAGTGCATTGTCATTTAAAACAATGAACCGTTTCCCTATTCTAATTCTTTTAATATTCCATTCCAACTTTGAAATATTTCTTATGAATTATGATTGATTTCTATGTTGGTATTGTTATCTTTGCCTAAATTTTCTTGACTTTGAGTTTTGATACATTTTTAGGAGAAGCAGCTTGTATTTAGTAACAAGCCAGTATTTTTGGCTGAATTTAACAACGCCACTATTCCCAGCCAAAATGAAAGTGATTAGGTAATTCTCCTGTCAATTGCGCCTGGAGATTGTAAGGATTGTAAGTGACTGGGTTTGATTTTACGCACATGGGCTCTGTTTGCTTCAGTTTGTGGAGACTTTTTATTAAATAGACTCTCATTGCTGGAAAATAATTGTTTGGCTGTAAATCTTGAGGTCTTTAAGTCCTGCCCATGGCCAACTCATTGGCTGCACCAATGGTGTATCTAGACATTCTGAACATTATTACCTTTCCATTTCTTATACATTTCCCTATTGCATAACTAGGTGAGAGGACCATATGATCTGCACTCTTCCCCACTCATTACAGTGCATTGGTTGATTGTACATGTTTGTGCGAAATTGCCTCCCCTCTACTTGGTGTGTCAACATGATGGCTCAATTGAGAATAGGCATGTTAAAGAAAATGAGGGAATTAACCATCCCTAGAGTAAACTCTAGAACACCTGTAGAGTCAATATTTTAAGCCACCTAAACTACTCTGTGATATGATTGTAAGTCTGGTAATACTGTTGAAAACTCACAATGCAAAAGCAAGGTCCTCCAAGCCATTAATTATATGCGAGGTTAAAGGACAAACAACCTGCTTTTTAACTTAAGTTTCAGTTCTGATGCAAGGTCATTGACCTGAAATGTGAATTCGTTATCTCCCCACAGATGCAGCCTAACCTGCTTAGTGTTTCCCAGCAACTTCTCTTTTTATTTCCAATTTCCAGCTTTTGAAGTATTTTGCCTTTACTCTTTAAATTGATTCATTTTAAATGCATGCATGAGAACTAACAATAGGGATATCTATCTTTAAAGATAGCTATTTTTGATTAAATATATACTTCAGGACTAGTTTTAAGCAAGGTGGCAGAAACTTATTTACTTTGAAAGCTTTGCTATCCAACCTACTTCTGGTGGGATATTGTGCTTAGGTTGAAACGATGACAGCATGTTGGAACACTGTGGACTACTGGGCAATAGTCCATTTATGTTTTCCTGTTCAAGTTTCCAATCTGAGTCAATGTGATGACAAGAGGAGGTGTGACTTGAGAAGTGATAATTGGTGGAGAGTGGAGGGGTGAGTTGTCTGCGAGTTCGTTTCCAAACACCTGCCTGTCAGAAATAATCTGTGGCTCAAGAAAGTCTAAAGGGAAATTAAGCATTTTCAAAATGGGAGTGGGAATAAGAAAAAGGGAGAAAGGCCCAGAATTTGCTGGCAAAATAATGTTGAGTTTAATGCATATCCTGTTATTGAATGTGTAAATAGCCCAACAAATTATGGCAAGGAAGAAATACCCAAGAGTTGCAAATTACCTCAAATTGCTGGATGATTTCTGCTGCTCCCTAATGTAGCTGTTAGCCTTGCAAAAATGGCAGCCTCATCTTTCCCATGAGTTTCAAAAATTACTGCAGCTACACATCATTAATTACAATTAAATTTGCCTCCCAAATCGGGATGAGTAATTAACAATGTAAGGACCCTATAATAGTGAGATCTGCGTTCTTGCAATGCCAGTCAAACACTCTAGCCCAGAGAGAATAGTTGAAACTGTGGAATTTGATGTCAGAGATTTAAAAAATGTTTTTTTCTTTCATTTAATCTAACCTTTCCTTCCCTCTTTATTTTTCTTTCTGTGCCTGATTTTAGTCTAATTCACATTATTTCCTTCTCCATCATTCCTCGTTCCTTCTGAGTCCTTAAATCTCATTGGCTTAGAAGATAGACAATTGGTTGTGTTCATCAAGGTCCCAGATTGCATTATCATCTCTCACTTCCAGCCAATAAATGTCAATATCAATGCAATAATTTTTGGAGCTGAAGGGGAAATGCTGCTTGCTGTCCTGCTCCAGCAAATTCTGGGACAATAAGTGTTCAAAATTATGACGTGTTTTAGCAGAGTAACTAAGGAGAAACCGTTTCCATTGGCAAGTTGATCAGTAACCAGAGGACACCAATTTAAGAAAATTGGCAAAAGAATCAGAGGGGGGGGTTGATCTGGAATGTATTGCCTGAAAAAGTGATGGAAATGGATGCAGTAGTAACTTTCAAGAGGGAATTGGATATATATTTGAAAAACAAAAAGTTGCAGGGCTTTGGGGAAAGAGGGGGAGAGTGGGTAGAACTGGATTGCTCCTTCAAAGATAAAAACAAAAAGACTGCGGATGCTGGAAATCCAAAACAAAAACAGAATTACCTGGAAAAACTCAGCAGGTCTGGCAGCATCGGCGGAGAAGAAAAGAGTTGACGTTTCGAGTCCTCATGACCCTTCAACAGAACCATGAGGACTCGAAACGTCAACTCTTTTCTTCTCCGCCGATGCTGCCAGACCTGCTGAGTTTTTCCAGGTAATTCTGTTTTTGTTTTGCTCCTTCAAAGGGTCGGCAAAGATATGATGGGTCGATTGGCCATGAAAAGGTTTCACATGGGGTATTATAATAGGGATGGTGTACCTGCTGGCTTCAAATGAGCTGGTGAAGAAGCAAGGGAAGCAAATGAATACCAGAAATTTGGGGTTTGAATCAAAAGGTGAAAGGATGAACTACAAAGAAAGGCATTACAACTGAAAGGCGTTTTGAAAATGTAGGTCGTGGGAAAGAAAGGAAATATTAATGAACATTAGTGGAGGAACAGTGAAAGAGTAATATTTTTGGATGAGCAGTGAAACTTTCAAACCCCCAAATAAAGAGAATTACAAGACCAAGATTTACCAATCCTTGAATTCTACCCCTATTGATTCTGTTTGATGTGATCTTTAGTGGCCAGTGTCTGTGTAGTGGTGGCTACACATGGTGAAACTGTTGGCAGTCTAGTTAGGATATGCTTTTGCTTTCATTCATCAGAACTAATCTCGGTATGCACTGTTTTATCAATGTTTCCCATGTTCATGCTTATTACACTTTGAGAATAGTGTTACATAAAGTATGAATGGAAAGGGAGGTACCAGTGATGGAAGGAACATTCCACGGTGACATGAACTGGCAGTATATAAAAGCTGGCACTTTTTCTTTTAAAGAGTTAAGCTTTAAGCAATGCAGCTAGCACGATATTGTTCTAATGTTCACATTAAGTAAAAAGATTGGATGGGAGGCTGTGGTAATTCAGCACAGGCATCAAAGGACACATCTCAATTTAGGCAGAACTTGATGTTACTTAATATGACTTTGAAGTGCTGCAGCTTTTTCAAAATGATCTGAAGGCCTGAATACCACAAAATATTTTTTTATTTTGGAATGGGAAAATGTTTTTTTTGAGGGGGGGAGGTTCAGGGAAGGAGTGGGAGGAATATAAATTTCTCCAATGGCATTGCCTTTTTCTGCTCTAAATTAATTATAAGATGGCAAGCTTCATAAATGGTGACTTTCAAGAAGATTAAAGCAGATTGCGCCAAGGATTTGTTTTTCTAAAACATTTGCTTAATGTATATGCCGCAGGCCAACAAAAGAGACGTTTACTCATTAAAAGTGAAAAGTTGATGCTACAGTGTACTCCTGTTAATTTGAAGTTGAACTTCAAGATGAATTGCTGAATAATTCAAATTGGACATGCAGTTAAAAAAAAAATTGCCCTGGCACTATTAGAATTACCAGATAATTAAAAAAAACTTCTGACACAAATAAAAAAGGTACGTGGACAAACATCATTGAGGTTGTGAGCTCCTGTCTGCCAATATCAGTGACTGCGGGTGGGCAGATGATTCGTGCTGAACTGTTACATGGAAAAAATGCAGGGAGTCACTTTGACCAGGAGAATCTTCGTGCAAATGCCTAAGGGTGAGGTGGGCAATGTCTTGTGGTGCTTGCATCTATCTGCCTTTGTCCATATTAAACCAAACCACTATATAATATTTATCTGGAGAGATTTTCCCTCGCAGGCAAAACAATTTCTGATGACATTGAGATTTTCAAGCAGTAATTGGACTGGGAATAAAACAGTAGATTAACAGTATTTGCCACCATTTGTTTGCTTTCTTTTGTGTGTTTAGTTTCAAGCTTATAGATAAACTTTAATTGCATGACTCGTGCTTTGTGAGTATTATCACTAAACCCGCCTGCTTTATTTGCAGCTTGTTTAAAATTGTTACGTGTTTTGCTGTTGCCAACATTTAATATTTTTTTGTATATTCCTTCTCTGATACTTTTCAAACCAGTTAATCATAAATCTTTTCTACCCTCCAACATTTAATTGCATGTATTTGTTTGTCTTCATACACATATAACCTCTTTATGCCACGAATTAGGCAGAGCAACAATATGTGTAGAAGTTCAATATTTTACCTCTATTTCCCTCCCATTCCTATTCTAAATTCATTTTTTAAATTTATTTCGATCTATCATTTTATCTCCACCTTTTAGCCCAATTCGATCCCTTCCCCCCCACCCCACGCCCACTAGGGCCATCTGTCACTTGCTCGTCCTGCTTTCTACCCTTAATGTCACCATTAGCACACTCCTTAGATAACATCACCACCGTCAACATCCCTTTGTCCTTTTGCCTATGACATCTTTGGCAATCTCTTCTTTGCCTCCACCTGTCACTGGCCCTCTATCCAGCTCTACCTGTCCCACCCCCCTCAACCAGCTTATATTTCACCTCATTTCTATATTTCTTTAGTTCTGATGAAGAGTCATACGGACTCAAAACGTTAACTGTATTGCTCTCCACAGATGCTGTCAGACCTGCTGAGTTTTTCCAGCTATTTTTGTTTTTGTTTCAGATTTCCAGCATCCGCAGAATTTTGCTTTTACCTATTTTTCCCATGTCCTTTCTTGAAGGTAGTGGGTGGGTACATAGCTGTACGGATGCTGGCAGCCCTTCAGTGTTCACCCAAACTGGGCATTCTTCATATTTCAGTTAGATAGTAACAGTTGCTGCCCTGTTAAGCAGCGGTACAGACATGGGCATTATTGATGAGCCCAATACACAATGTGCAAATGTGTGTACTTTCTAGCACCAGTTACTGGCAGTCAAGCAGGAGTGGGAAACCTGGCTGATTTCCCATCCATCCACACCCCCCACCATCAGCACCGCCACCACTAACCACCAACCTTATTGTTGAAGTTTACCGAGGCTGTCTGTAATATCCCTACTAGGACCCTTGACACTGGTACTCATGAGTTGATCCAGTACAAGCTAGTCATCGACATTGGGGCCTCTCCAGTCTGTGCAACTCAATAATACATCACATTGTGTAGTCACTCACTGAGTCATTAGGAAATAATACTGCTATTTTCATTGAAAAGTTGTCTTTATATTTGCTTTTATTGGAACACTGCACTCTATAGAACCAGTTACTATATTCTTGACCTTAAAGTTTATATTTGATGTAAATCTTATGCCTACACTATTCCATGTGCCCCATTTTTTAAAGCCGGTACATTATCTAGGAAATTGTAACTATTCACTTTTTCAACATGATCCAACTTGCAGGGCTCATGGGACGGTATCGGTAGGAGTGACTACCGCACAGTCCTTGTGGAGACAAAGTCCCATCTTCACATTGAGGATATCCTCCATCATGATGTGTGGCCCTACCACCATGCTAAATAGGATAGATTTCGAACAGATCTAGCAACTCCAGTTTGGGCATCCATGACGTACTGTGGGCCAGCAGCAGCAGAATTGTACTCAACCACAATCTGGAACTTCATAGTTTTGCATATCCCCCATTCTACCATTATAACCAAGCCAGGCCATCAACCCTGGTTCAGTTAAGAGTGCAGGAGGGCATGCCAGGAGCAGCACCAGGCATACCTAACATTGAGCTGAGGTACAACACATGCTGTTTGGTACGCAAGTAGTCCTAAGCAGCAAGTGATAGTCGGAGCTAAGCGATTCCACAACCAACGGATCAAATCTAAGCTCTGCAGTCCTGTTACATCCAGCCGTGAGTGCTGGTGGACAATTGAACAGCTCATTGGAGGAGGAGGTTCCACAAATATCCCCATCCTCAATGATGGGGGAGCCCAGCATGTCACTGCAAAAAATAAGGCTAAAGCACTTGCTACAATCTCCAGCCAGAAATGCCGAGTGGACGAAACATCTCGGCCTCCTCCAGAGGTCAACAGCATCACAGATGCAAGTCTTCACCGAATTCAATTCACTCCACGAGATATCGAGAAATGGCTGAAGGCACTGGATACTGCAAAGACAATATTACGGCAATTGTACTGAAGACTTGTTCTCTAGAACTTGCCATGCCCCTAGTCAAGCAGTTCCAGAATAGCTACAACACTGGCATCTACCCAACAATATGGAAAATTGCCCAGTTATGTCCAGTACACACAAAGCAGGACAAATCCAACTCAGCCAATTACCGCCCCACCAGTCTACTCTTGATCATCAGTAAGGTGATGAAAGGAGTCATCAACAGTGCTATCAAGCGGCTTAGCAATGACCTGTTCACGAACTCTCAGTTTGGGTTCTGCCAAGGCAGCTCAGCTTCTGGCCTCATTACAGCCTTGGTTCAAACATGGACAAAAGAGCTGCACTTTAGAGGTGAGAGTGACTGCCCTTGACCTCAAGGTTGCATTTGACCAAATGTGGCATCAAGGAGCCCTAGCAAAACCGGACTCAATGGGAATCAGGGGAAAACTCTGCATTAGTTGGAGTCATACCTAGCACAAAGGAAGATGGTTGTGGTTGTTAGAGCACAATCATCTCAGCTTCAGGACATCACTGCAGGAGTTCCTCAGGGTAATGTCCTAGGCCCAATCATCATCAGCTGCTTCATCAATGACCTTGCCTGCATTGTAAGGTCAGAAGTGGGGACATTCACTGCTAATTGCACAATATTCACCATTCACAACTCCTCAGATACTGAAGCAGTCCACGTCCAAATGCAGCAAGACCTGGACAACATCCAGGCTTGAGCTGACAAGTGGAAAGTAACATTCATGCCAAGCAATGACCATCTCCACCAAGAGAGAATCCAACCATCGCTCCTTGACATTCAATGGCATTACCAATGCTGAATCTCCCATTATCAACATCCTGGGGGTTACCATTAACCAGAAACTGAACTGGACTCGCCATATAAATCCAGTAGCTACAAGAGCAGGTCAGGGCCTAGGACTCCTGCAGTGAGTAACTCACCTCCTGACTCCCCAAAGCCTGTCCACCATCTACAAGACACAAGTCAGGAGTATGGTGGAATACCCTCCATTTGCCTGGATGAGTGCAGCTCCAACAACACTCAAGAAGCTTGACACCATCCAGGACAAAGCAGCCGGCTTGATTGGCACCCCATTCCCAAACATTCACTCCCTCCACCACTGACGCACAGTGGCAGCAGGGTGTGCAACCCACAAGACGCACTGCAGGAATTCACCAAGGTTCCTTGGACAGCACCTTCCAAACCTACACCCACTACCATCTAGAAGGACAAGGGCAGCAGACACATGGGAACACCACGACCTGGGAGTTCCCCTCCAAGTCACTCACCATCCTGACTTGGAACTATATCGCCATTCTTTCACTGTCGCTGGGTCAAATTCCTGGAACTCCCTCCCTAACAGCACTGTGGGTGTACCTACACCACATGGACTGCAGCGGTTCAAGGCAGCTCAATGCTGCCTTCTCAAGGGCAATTAGGGATGGGGAATAATTCCTGGCCTAGTCAGCATTGGCCGCATCCCTTGAATGAATAAAACAAATAGTGATGATTTTTAACAATGATATAGCAGGTAATAACATCAGTGCTTTAAATCACTAGTATGTTCAGTGAAAAAACGTTTGATATTTTAGAAGGGTAAACGAAATAGACCACATGCCCATTTCATCCAAGCAAGTGTTTTCAAAGCATTAGAACCGAACCGTCTCCTACTGTTCCTCATTCTCCAGATTCCTGCATGCTTTTGTTTTTGTTGCATCTGTTTTGTTTACATTATTTTCTGTTTGTGGTTGACACAGGACATCTGAAACAACCATTGAAGTATACTAGGACAATTCCCCTCATGCTGTTTGTTTCTGACATAGTGTGCATCCCAAGCCAGATAACTGCAATATGTTGAATTCTAATGAATGCATTTTAAATCAAATAACATCTAAAAGTGAACACAGTTGAATGATGCACATTGTAGCAGTTAATGAACTTTTGTGAAAACCAACTGAGATGTGGTTACATTTAAAGCAATATCATTTTCCCTTCCCTTCACCACCTTTGCACCTTCTTACTCCCTGCCTAAAGAAGCACCTGGATTGAGCTCCAGGCCAGTAAAAAGAATTGATTTTCTTTTTTGAATTTGTTAATGTTTTGGAATGACTTAAGTTATGGTGAGATGTCGGATTGTGTTATGAAAAGTTGCCGTGGGCTCCCAAGACCTACAGTTTGGATTTTTTTTAAACACTTGCACTTTCAGCTGGACATGTTAACCACAGTGTCACCAGGATGAAAATTCACACGCTTCTACAACCGTTCCTTCTCTTTTTGACAAAGTTGCTGTCCCTTAAGAAGTTAAACTGAGTAGAGTTGAGTTAGCCTCCAACCCTTTCCTCGTCCACCATGTTTTACGTTACCTTGCCACAATTTCAGATTCCTCATTGTGCAACTTCACAACAATCAAACTGCACCCATGTACCTTCTTGCAAATAAGAAAGCAGACTGGTAAGGCAAGAAAACACTTGGGGCAGAATATCCAGGTTGGCATGCGGACACACGCCCGACCTGCTCGGGCGTAAAATGGCACGCGACAATGTCGGGCGGGCGCCCTGACGCCATCCCCCACCCACGCGATATTTTGTTCAGCGGGCACGTGCAAAAGTCGGAAATGCACCCACCGACAATTATAAGAGGGCAATTCAGCCCATTAAAGTTGTAATTGCCCCTGATTTTTCGTGATCTGTCCAACCATGCAGTTGGCAGACAGGCAAATCGGCCAGGCGGCCTTTACATTTTTCACGAAACCTCATCCCAGGGTGGGATGAGGTTCCTATCATTAGATAAAAAATATAAGAATCTATATACGGAATTTTTATAATGTATATTTTCAGGTGACTGTGACGCTCGGACATTTTTGTTCTGATTTTAAAATCTTTATTTAACACCTTCAAAGTCTTCAGCTCCCTGGGGGCAGCTCTCTGCCTGCAGGGAGCTTTCATTCAGCACTCCCCCCACACCCACGCTCACATCGGCACCCACCCTCCTCCTGCCCCCACCCTGGCAGTGCACGCTTCACGCTGACTGGCCAATGTGAAATCGCGGTCGGGGGCCCATTCCCAGGCCCTCCGATTGTGCCCGTACACCAATCTTAAAAATCCTGCCCTTGAATTCACCACTTGTTGACCACATCTTAACGTCTGTGCTCAATCCCACAAGGGTAGTTGGATTTGCCTGCCTCTGATGGATTGACTGGCGGAAGAGTGGGAAATCTGCAACAGGTCATGTTGTACAGCACTCAACATTTGAATGTTCAGAACAGATCCTAGTTAGCAAAGGAGGTGGGCAGAGATCTTGGGAGCGCACAGCTCAACTTGCAATAAAGGCCTTCACTTGAAATTACTTGTGATCATGGGGTGAATCACGGGTTCTCATCCATAGCTTATTCTCTGCCTGTTTGGATGTGGGATTGATAGTTTTCAGTTAATGCTTCCAGATAGTAAACTGTGGTTCTCAGCTTCTTATAGTTGAACGGGAATGTGTGTTTTTTTCTGGAAGTATAATTAAGACATTCAACTAATGTGCAAGGATTGGAGAAAGTGATTTAGTGGATCTATAGGCAACATTCTACTGCTCCGAAGAGGTTACATGGTGCCTGCAATTAATTTTTTTTTAGTAATCAGTGGGTGATGAGATTGTTGAATCATTCAATTCCATGATAAGTAAAATAGGACTTGGGATTCCGCACCCCCCCCCCCCGGCCATAAACAGGTTCCACTCTACATAGGTTGAATAGTATTACTGTAGTGTAGAGTGACATTCATAACACCATCCCGAGCCATTTTATAGCCATCATTTGTAGATTTCCTTCCTCATGCGCCTTCATTCATTGTTTGTCCATCAGTGAGCTGCTGTCAGAATTAGGGATTCTACATAACCCCACCTTTTCTTGCTGTACAGCAAAGGAAGGGAGAGACTGCTCTAAGGACCCATCTACTGAACATTAATACTGTGATCCTTCTTCTCACTCTGTGTTGCAATGTTGCATCTTTGAGAGTAGATCACAAAGATTGCGCTCACTTAATAATATGAACCTTCACAAATAGTTAAAGGGAGGGAATTTGTCTGCATAGGATATGGACCCGGCTAGGCCTTTACATTTTTCTTTTCATTGTTCTCCTGTTTCTCCCCTCCCCTGAAAGCAACATGGAGAAATCTGCCAGCCAATGGCAGTGATAATGGAAGATACAAACTCCAGTGGCAGAACTTGAATACTTTTGCCAATAAAGTGGTGGTAGACAGTGGCTTTACGAACAAGACCACACTTAAGATGACTGCAAAAGTTTCATGTTCTCTAGTTCGTAATTTGACGACTTGGCTTTGTGCCGTTGTTCCATCGCTTCTCTTGGTTCCAAAAGTTTACAATAGGCAAGCAGCAGTTTGTTGTTCACAGGGCCTTTGATGGAGAAAATATATTAACGCAATATTAATCCAACAGAGTACAACCCAACAACTTTTGGCTGGTGTTTGAGCAATTAACTTTTTGCGTTCACAGTGTTCTTGTATGGTAAGCTGTCTTTGTTGTGTTTTTCTTAATTGCATTTAACTCGCGTGGTCTTGTAATGGAATCCAATTTTGTGTTGCCTGAATGTGTTGTGCTTTCTACGGTAGAGATAGTACATTTTCTTCGTACTCATTGCTGCTTGTTTAAAACAAACATTGAAAGGTAGCATTTCTCAGTTGCTCAGCTTTATGTCCCACTTATAGGCAGCAAGTCAGATGGAATGAGAAGCCCAAGTGATCTATTTTTCTTGGGAGTAGATGCATTAAATAAGTCAGACGTGACTGGATTCAAGATTAAGCAACGTAAGTGTTTCTTTAACAATAAGTATCTGGCAAGTAATACAAACAAAATATAAACCTTCAAACCAATTTGAGAGACAAAGTGCTAAGCTCAGCTGTATGCTCCTTATGAGCGAACACAACAGGATTACGTTCGGGGGCAATGATTAGCTTGAATACACCTATGGGATCTCTTAAATCTCAACTAATAATCAGTCTGTTCACCATTGTGCTCCCTAATAAATCAGGGATTATGATATGATATATCCCTGTCTGGGGTAGGTTTTATTACATTTTGGTGAGTGTCCCATTCCAAACAGCTGCAGAATACTGGAAATGCAGATATTAAGAGGGGTCGGGGAGAGCCAAGTAGTGGGAGCATCTAGAATGTCGGTTCTTCAGAAGACTGGCAGCACAGATAATTACATGCAAATAATCATGAATCATATGGATGCCCAATCCCACAGAGAACAAATCTAGGAACCGTAATCCCAGAGGAAGTGCCCACAAAGATGCCTCACCATCAGCTAGAGGAGAAACTAAATTGCTAAGTGGGGTCTTCCCTGACGGCTCAGTGGTTAAATATTTGTGATATGTGACTGAAAGAAGTACTAGGGCTTTAATCCCTGGCGTGTGCTGCATTAATTGAAACCATCTGGGAGAACAGTGGGAGCACAATAATTAGTGTCAGCAATCCTGGGCTGCAGGAGTGAAATTATTCGGGGGTGCCCACTCCTCATCACTTTCAGTGGCCCTTGAGAGAAAGTGTGTGTTTTCGTCGTGCAAGGGCAGAACTGGGTTCAACTGTGACACTCCCTCCCAGTCCACAGTCAGTAATCTGCCAATGCTCAATGCAATGCATAAAGAAAAGGTTACTTAAGTAGGGAATCAGTGGTCTGCCAGCATCCTAGGAAGTGGTGGCTCACATGGGAACCAAATGGAGAAAATTGGGTGGGGATGAGGGTTTTTTTTTAAAAAAAGATTGCCGGGTGTCATACTGTACCACTCTCTTGTATCCCTTCACTGTAAGCTGAGGAGCCCCATTGACAGCAGAATTTCGTGAGCAGTTCTTCTGTCTGTTTTCTGTACTAGGGCGCAGTGTGTGCTAGAAACAAATAAAAGAATGGTGGAGCGAAAGGAAGATACTTGAGAGAGGCTCTGTGGAAATTACTAGCAAGAAACCGAAAGCATTTCAAAGCCCTTTCTTTAATGAGTTAAAGATTTCAAATAAATGCATCAGAGATCTTTACCCTTTTAAGCTGTCAGTTAATTTTCTGTTTATTTTCAGATGATGAAAACACCAGCATAAACATTGATCCTGAGGTCAACAATCCCGAGTGGAAAAACAGCACCTCACTTAGCGGCTCAGAAGAGACACTTGGCAAAAAGCTCCTGAGGAAACTAAGTTAGTGCAACTGTTAATGTTATTTAAAAGAAACCCTGTCTCTGTGAAATGCAATACAGGTATTATGGCTATAGTACATGGAGAGTCTATGCTGGATTTTGGACAGAGAAAATGAGCATTTTTAGGAACAGGAGCCGTCCATTAGATTCAAAACTCCGTGTTCTATCCTAAGGTATTCTAAGAATATCTTTTATATCCTCTTTTCTAAAGCACCATCAATTGTTTTTTCTTAGCCAATTATACTGACCATTTTAACAATCTATCCTGGCAACTTATTACATTACGTGTACAGCAACGCAGAGACTGGCTATTTGGCTCGTCTGGATTATCGACAATTCTTTTATGCTCTCAGATTAAGAAGTATTGCGTGAATTTGCTCTTGCTGCTAATCGGGACTGTTTCACTTTCCCCAGCTACGCTAACCAACCATACTTCCAAGGGTCAAGTTTGACCTGCCCTTCGTGCCTTTGCTCATCAAGGCTGTGACTCAAGTTGCACCATGCTCCCTGAACCAATCTCAGACTTAACACCCAAACCCAAATCATTCCTCAGCTACCCACAGTCTTGGCCCTAATCACCTCCATGTCTCGATTAGATCTGAGTGGCCAGGCCTGTGAGATTTATCTTTGCCTCAGTTAGGATGGTTTTGTTATGAGCCTTGACAAGTATGTCAAGTAGAGAACAACATTTGAATTTGGTCTCTGTAACCCATTTGGTCTAAAGCCAGACCCAAAGAACACACAATTTGAATTTTATATCCTCAATCCTAGATTAAATCTTACCATTCGTTTGAGATGATTATTACAGCTTTGAGATTTCTTCAATCTTCATGAAAATATTGAAACTCTCAATAGGATTTTTCCCTGTCATCCATAAGTTAAGAAAAATAACTCATTTTGCAGCCTTGTGTTTTAATAAATTCATCTGCAAAATATACCATTTCATTTGGTGTTGTCAATGGGTAATTTGATGCCAAATTTTCCTCATCTTGTCACTGAAATCGATCACAACCCTATTGATGCGAGCTATTGACTGCTTTTTGTATCCCATGGGACAAGTTAAGATACAGTCACTTTCTGTTAAGCTGATAACTGTTTGTGTTCATTTCCAATCAGCTTGACACCACCACTCAGGGCCTCCCCCCACCAACCTGCTGTGATTACTGAATGTGTGTGCTATTCTTGCTTTCCAACTATAAGGTGACAGTGGTTCAGTAAATCCTTTTGCACCAATTTGATTTGAGCCATGGTGGTGTTCTCAGACCACTTTCAGATTATGGAAGCTTTTTTTTAAATTTATGTGTAAACTGCTTCCCCTGCTGCCCCTATTTATTTTCTCCTCCAGCTCCTCCTGTTTCCCCTCCTAAGTTCTTCTTTGTGTCTATTTGCTGGATGGTGCACAACAAGGTGGAGTGGTTGATCTTCCTTGAACTCCATATTTTCCGCTGACTGGATGAGTGAGATTAGTATCGTAAATGCCAGATTTGTACTGGTACATAGTCCTGTACTGCCCTGTTGGTGGAGGATTTTACTGAAGCTAAGGCAGAATAACTACCAATTACAAGTTTGCTGTAGGTCAACCTTAAGCCCAGAACAAATGCAAATAAAATGTATCAGTACTGATATAATGGTAACTAGAGCTGATACTTGTGACCGTTGCCTCCAGTAGTATTGCACCATGTGTGGCCAATCATATTCTTATTAGGTAGGCTGACAAAGGGGTTAATCTAACTTGATAGATTACTGATGTTGGGAGCCAGAGGACCACCCATGACTTGCATTTGCCCTAGGGCTGGAAATTTCCTTCATAAACTGGTGCAAAGTGAAAGGGAGATCCAGGGAGAGCTTTTTTCTGTTTGAAGTGCTCCCATAATTTAAAAAAATTAGTTCCCAACATGACTTTGTCATTTCAAAGCTGCTTCCCTTCGGTCCACTCCTGTGGCATTGTTGCATTCTGCGCAGCACTATTGATTTTTAGATAGGGCCACATTTACAAACCGCTCTTCAGGCCAATCCAGGGCTTCCTGGTCCTGGGAACGCACATACTGGCAGCAGAGATCGCAGCGATCATAGACTCTGGATCAGCTCCCGGGGGAGTCTGAAGTTCTGAACCTATTAAAATGAATGAGCGAAGCTGCTTTGGGGCTTGGTAGCTGTTCCCAGTTAGTGCTGGCAGCGGGCTAGCCGAAGGGGAGAGAGATTTAAAATTAGAGGTTCCCAATCGAGGCAGGAAATTTGATGCATTTTAAAAAGAATTGTAAATATTTTTATAATTACTCTCCCCCAGACTTTCATTGGCTTGTGAGCTCATGATTTGCACAGGCTGCAAACAAGGTAACTGTCCAACTGTGTTGTATGAATGCATTTATCCCCCATCTGCTTCTTTTCTGGTCTTTTTCGTCTTCCCTGCCAAACTGATGAACTCATGGATACAGTAAATATGCTTTTAATTTGCTTTTAAAATGTATTTCTCTCTGATTAATGTTCAAGGTATATTTCTTGATGAGTGAAATAAAATATAGATTGTTTTTCCAGCACTCAGCTATTCGTGGTCATCCTAGACTCTGTAGCAAACACAGTGGTAGCCTACAAGGCATTTAATAACCAATTTGTACAGGCCTGAACCAGAGAAAAGCACCATAAAAACGTATAAGATAGATAAGCAAAATAAAAGACACAAATATCTGACACCTTTCACCTTCATGGGATATTGCAAAATACCCAAGAGCCAATTAACTACTTTTTGAAATGTTCTTAGTGTTGTTTTATGGGATTTATGCAATTTACACCCAGCAAGGCACCACAAATAGCAGTGAGAATAAGGATCAGTTGATCTGTTTCTAATGGTGTTGGCTGAGTGATGACTGGCCAGGTCACTTCCAGCTCCTCTCCTTCAAAACAAAGCGTTATAAACTCTTTTAGATCCACTTGACCAGGCAGGCAGTTTAGCAATTCGTCAAAAGGCCATCGTCTCTAACAATGCAGCTCTTCCTCAGTACTGCACTGAGGGGATTTTGCTAAAAGAGAAAGGTTACACCTTCTGGCTGAAATCACAAGCAGACTGATCTGGAACAGGCTGCAGATTGTCCACACGTATCCTTAATATTCAGGACAGTAGTAGCAAAAGGTGATAATTGTCTGGCCACAAAGTTAACACTGCCACTTTTTGAAGTGACATGAATTGTGCTCATTTATAACTAGAATAATCTTTGGGACGTTTGATTTTTTTTTAAAAGTACAGTACAGATAGATATTTTTTGTTTCATAAAAGAGTAAAAATACTAAGCAAAGTTCCCGATGGCTCAGTGAGTAAAGATACTGTGACGTTTGGTATTGAACCATAGAAGCCAAGAAGCCTTTAACTTTGATCACTCAATCCTGTAGTTCATTTATGTCAAACCCGCTCATGCTACCCAATGTGTTTCTCTTCTTTAAATAAATTATTTAAATTAATTTGTGATAAAATTTACATTTATAACGTATCTCAACACATCTGAAAGTGCTTCACTCACATTTTGGGATATGGGTAATTGGAGAAAAGATATGGTGAGTGCGGCAATGCTTGGAAGGAACATGTGCCGTTCCCATAGCTCTCCTCCACTGGGGCTTATCTCGCCTCATGTCTGTGTCTGTTATAGACTAATTGATGGAGATTGATTGCTACGATTAGTTAACAACTCCATTGTCACATCTTGCAACTTACAAGACAGAAAATGACAAACTAGGTGGACTTTTGCTCTTTATTTGTCTAGCAATTTCTACACATCCAAATACTTCTGGAATACAGTGGCCATTGTTATGTGGCCAGACAGGGCAGCTGTTCTGAGCCTGCAGTGCTCCACATGCAGTCATTGTTGGGCAGCCAGTTGATATTTTATGGTGATATTAACTGATGGAGTAATGCTTGCCCATGGTTTAGAGAGAACTCCCTGCTTTTCTTTGAGGCATGTAATGGGATTATTTGGTGTCCATGTGAATCACAGTAAAGCTCAGACAGGATCTGGATTTAACGTCTCATCCACCTCCAACAGCCTCAATGTTACAGTAGTGTTTCTTAGAATCGTAGAATGGCTACAGCACAGGCCTGTCATGTCCGTGCAAGTGCTCTGCAGAACTTGCCTAGTCCTACTCCCCTGCCTTTTCCCTGTGGCCCTACAATTTTTTTCTTTTCAGATAATGATCTAATTCTTTTTTGAAGGCCTTGATTGAATCTGCCTCTACCACACTCTAGGCAGTGCAATCCAGATCCTAACCACTCTTTGCATAATTTTTTTCCCCTCTTTTCCCATTGCCTCTTTTGCCAATCACCTTAAACCTGTGCCTTCTGGTTCTCGATCTGTCTGCCATTGGGAACAGCTCCTCCCTATCTACTCATGATTTTGAATGTCTATCAGATCTCCTCTTAGTCTTCTCTTCTCCAAGGAGAACAGTCCAGCTTCTCCAATCTATCCATGTAGCTGAAGTTCCTCATTGCTGGAACCATTCCCATCACGTCCTTAGTTTCAATCTAGGTTAGGAGCTGAAACCCCAACATTTTGACTCATGAAAGGTGAACCAAGTGAGCACACTTGGACTTTGTTTTATTCATTCAGGGGATGCAGACGTCACTGGCTAAGCCAGCATTTATTGCCGAACCCTAATTGCCCTTGAGATGGTGGTAGTGAGTGGCCTTCTTGAACCCTTGCAGGCTGCGTGGTTTACAATTTTTCATAGCAGTTTTGATTCAACTGAGCAGCTTGCTAGGCCACTTCAGGGCAGTTAAGAGTCAAACACATTCACGTGGGTCTGGAATCACACATAGACCAGATCGGATAGGGCAGCAGGTTTCTTTCCTTGAATTCATTAGTGAACAAGATGGGTTTACAGCATAGTTTCATGGTCACCTTTACTGATATTCATTTTCTATTCCAGATTTATTTAATAACTGGATTTAAATTCTCCAGTCACATGGTGGGATTTGAACTCCTGTCTCTGGATTATTAGTCCAGGCCGCTGGACTAGTCCAGTGACATAATTACCATTCTTAGAACTTGCAAATGTATGTATTTTCCGAAATTAATATTTTTGTTTTTGTAACTCTCTGTAGGTGGCAAAAAGAGGAAGCCCTCCAGGGACAGTGAGAAAAGCCCTGAAGAGAATTTAAACGTACCTCAGCTAAAGGCCTGACATCTCCAGCAAAGCAACAAGCTTAAAGCAAAAGAGTCACTTGATGGGCTGCGAGGAGAATCACTCACTGATTGTGAACCATTCCTTACACCAGAGCCCAAATAATAGAAGCTGTGATAGTCAGACATTAGCAGTGTTTGTAAACGTGAAACAAAATTAAAGCAGATAGTGGGGCCCAAGTAACTTGAGACAATTTTCCTCATTTGATACTTTGAATCAAGAATTTGGGTTTTGCATGTTTTTCATTGCTGTTTCATTTTACTTAAGAGGAACAAACTATATAGATTTTGAAATAGCTGATTTTAGCATTTTATATAATGTGTCCAAAGGATCGTACAATGTAAAATATTATTTTTCAATGAAAGTCTCTGTTCCTGTCAGCCTACTGCTGCACCCCCACCCCACCCGCCCACTCTCCCATTATAACTTAGGCGTGTTGTGATACTGTAAACACTTCATTTCTGTGGCACAGATTGAAGTATGCTTCAGGAATGTAACATCTCTCAGGTTTCACATAGCACTGATGCTCCATTGGAGCATTGCTTTTTTCAGTTCACAAGATGATATGAGCCCCTTTGATGTGTCTTTGTCTTGTAACACGCAATCCTGGGAGGGGGGTGGGGAGGGGGGCAGATTTCTTGTCGCTATATATTAGCAAAGTTGTAAAAACAGCAGGCCCATTTCCTAGTGAAATGATAAATGTATTCTAAAGGAATGCTTTTACAATTTCAGTAGAAATTGTATGTGTGGGAAAACTTCCTACTATGTTTACTATGTCACTATCTTAGCAAGAGGAAATCCTGCCCCTCCATGTATCACCTTGTTTAATACATACAAAGCATGCTACAGCCCAAATCACTGCAGATTAAGTGCTGTGATTATGAATTGTATTACCTCTGAAGTTTTTCAGATAAATATTTTATTGTGATTATCTCAAATATATATTGTAGAGAGTAATTAATATTTACGGATTCACTACTGCAATACCTATTGTTTCAAAAGCATTGGTAGTGTATAATGTTACCTGAATCCGTAGCCTTGCAATGGTAACCTATTATCCCGTAGATAATATCCTGTAGGAAATAGCCGAGAAAAAGTAATCACTAGTTTCATATGAAAAACAGTACTGTATATGAATGGCTGTCTATATTCTTAAACAGGACATTTCTATTCCTTTTCTCTATCCTTGCTGTGCTGTTTCACCTCTCTCTCCCTCATGCCCCATCTCAGAAACAGCTTGCTTGCAAACCTGCTCTGAGTGCATTACTCTTAAGCATTGCACATTTTGTGGCACAAATTCTGCTTCATGTCATTACTGCACATTGTCACAGACCCTTTGAGTTTCTAAGCCTTTTACTGAATGTTTGTTTGCTCAAAGTATCACCCAGTTGAGACAGGTACCTCAAAGCAGTTTAATCTTACGACACCAAGTTATACTGCTGGCTCAGCCATCCAAATCTCAGTTAATTTTGGCATTGAGCTGGGGGGGGCACTTCGTCCTGCACTGACGTTGAGATGGTCTAAAACATACTTTGCAGCTGCTGCGGTTATACTGCAGCCAGTGGAAATTAAAGCAGTAAGACCATCCTCTTAGGAATTCAATACACTATCACATTGGTGGCTGTACTCAATTTATACTACAGCTTTTGCGTCAGGACACAAAAACTATTTCACAATCATAGTTGGACCATGAAAACATAATTTAACTCCAAGGGGCTGCATACATTGTAGATTTATTCAGCCTTTTCACATCTTGAATTACAATTTTTGCAGTCCTCTTTTTCTCCTGACAATTTTCTGCCTCCCTTCTTCACCCTTAGGCAATGAGTCCTTGGTGAGGTAACTGGTATGAACCTTGATACCAGGTCCTTTGACAGCCAGAAGGTCATCGCTCTTTGACCTGTTAAAAAGTATACATTTCCTTGCCAGAAGTATATAGCAGGGGTCACTGAATGGCAAGTCAGAGCAGGAAGCCTGGGTCATTTTCCTCTGCCAAACCTCAGGCACTGAGGCCAATTCTAGCACCCGTTGCACCATACGGTTTGAAATCGGCACTGACGAAGGATCAAATATTATAGTTCCTGGTCAGTATGAGTCAGCTGTTTACAAGTGAATTTCGTTAAGCTATTTGGAGAGGTGCAATCCTGATAGTTTGTGGATTGCCCTTCAGTTAAAAACAAATACGCGCATTGCTTGACGCTTGTAAATTGGTGAACAAGTGCGAAAAGAGCAGTTCCTGATTTTGACCTTGATTGCTTAGCTGAAAGATTGAAAGGTATTTCAGAAGATTAAGATATTGCAATCAGCTGTGATGTCCTTCACGGTTGAATAGTGCGATGCTGTGTACCTGCACGGCCCTTGTTGGAGTGAATAATTGGAGGGTTACCAGTATTTGTGAAACCATAGCCCTGAAACAATTAGTGCTTTCAATGGAGGCAGGGAGAAATTTTTGCATTTAAAAAAGGTAAAATTGAAAAGTTTTTATTCATTTTTGTGCCAATGTTGTACTACTTTGCATAAGTTTTTCAGAAGTAGGTCTGTCGATTTTGGTTATTCCTGATGGCTCCACCACGTGGCATCCTGCACCCAAATACCCCACCCAGTTGAATAGCCTTTATCCTCCCTCCAATATTTTTTTAAGAACAACACTGGGCTTGATTTTGCTCAAGTTGGGCATCTTGCAGTGTGCCCATGTGACTTGCTCCTGTATGTTTAGGTTTTAAAAAGTTATGCCTACAAAGTTGCTGGAAATGTAAGTAGTTAGTAGTGTGGCAAGGGCAGCAAGGACCTTGGTGAACAATGGAACAAATAGTGTATCCTAACGGGGGGATAGGGGATGTAAAATTAAACGAAGAGGACTGAAAACGAGGATGAATTGGAGAGAAATAGGGAAAGAAAAAGGATTGGGTTAAGAGTTATCAATTAACCATTAATACATCAAAAGGGTCCTTACGATGTTACTTGCAATTCGTTAGGAGTTTTATGTGCAATTAATGTGCAAACGCAGCCAAACCATATGTATGTTAAACATCAGGTGCTAATATTGAGTTAGCTGATTTGAGCAGCTGGTGGTGGCCACAAAAGAGCTACAACTGATCTCAGTGCCTCTGGACTGGGGAAGGAGTTTGGTGAGGTGGAGAAGGGGGGGTTGAAGTCAGTCAGTTTTCCATCCTGTGACCATTAATGGAAAGAGAGTGTGTGTGCGCGGGGACGTGGACTTTGGGTGATGTCCTCATGATTGAATATCCTCCTCATATTTTTTCAAGCCGCTTTGCCCAAAGACTTGAATAAGGTATCAGGGGACTCACTAGCCCACATAAAGACTTAAAATCGAGAAAGGTGCAAAGACAGTTAAAGGAATACAATGCAGGTCAAATCAGCCTCTTAAAGAATGGCAAGTTGTTGTAATGCTTTATGGAGATTGACATTGACCAGGCCCTCTATAAGGCTTCTCCAGTCAAACTGAGAATCCTGATAAAAGGCTACACCTAAACATGTAACTTATCTTTCTCCTTAAGCTACAGATGAGTTTCTTTGCATTCCAGCATCTTATTTTTTTTTCTAATTTCAGATTTCCAGAAATTGTACGACTACTCTGTACTTTCTACAGGGAACCAATAGCACTAAACAAATTGCTTCACAGCAGCAAAACCTTTAAGAAGGTCTCAATGCAATTCAAAAGACGCTGAAGTCAAGTCACTTCATGGTGAATCACCCAACACAAGAAGAATAGATTACTATTAATTCACACTGGAGTTCACTGAGATGATGATAAGACTGAATTCCAAATAAGAAATGTTTATATTTTTATATTTTGTTTAACCCTTTATTTATTGAATATTTAACTGATCTTGACTGAATTTCCCGATTTCACTATGCTAGCACAGGATCAGTGCCATTCCCTAATAAGGCAATAAAAAGGAAGAGAAAAATCAGAGGGGACAAGTAACTGGGAGCCTTGGAATAAAGAGACCCAGGAACAGAATAGTTTCTTTCTCCACTGGAAAAAAATTTAGAACGACCTATCCTTTAACTTTTAACTTGGAGATAATGAAAATGGGATAGCATTTGGCATAATTTATCTTTACAGTCTCCTGTTAAGATTCTGAATGAATAAAGTTGTTGTAACTGTGCATAATGGGTGCAGGTTAGGGTTGGTTCTTTTCAACTCTATTCTGGCCCGGTAGTAAGGTTGTGACTTGAGATCTGATATTTGCTGAGAATGATTCATTGCAAATTTTACTTGCCAGTGCCTCCAGATCATAAGAAAAGTGAGTAGAGATGGGCAATTACTTCTATTTTTAAAAAATCAGTCTTTTGAAGGAAGAACAAAATTATTTTAATGAAAAACAGGGGAATGCATAACTTTGAAATGTGTATTTTTTTGAGAATACAGCGTGATTATTGTTGTGGAGAGAACCACTTTTTTTGTTTTTTGCCAAGAAAAATATAAGTCCCAGGCCACCAGTATCTGGATTACAAAAACACCCCACTTAAAACTATAGTGCCTGCCTGAGCCAAAATCAGACAACTGGCATGGCAACTTCAGGTTAGAGCAAGCAGTGAAATGGCAACATGTAGTGAGTGAGTAAGTATTATAACCATCATAACTAAGGTCATTGCAGTTTCCCCTTCGTCCTATAAAGCTGTGACGCTTCTTTGAGTTGATCTATAGGATTGGGAATCATTTCCAAACCAATATTCTATATTTTGTGTTGAAAAATTACTCTCCTTCAAACTATAAAGCTGTCTGTTTTCAGAATGCATTAACAAGGAAGATGTTTCAGGAAAAGGACAGGAGAAAGGAAACAACTCGCTTAACAAAAAAAAAAATCAGTGTTCCTTGATTGAATAATTTGCCAGGGAATGCATGAAAAATATTAATGAACAGAGATCACGTGACCAAGGTATCGGAGTGCCTTCTGGAGAGAAAGGGGAAATTGGCAAGAAAAGTCTTTTTTAAGGATTGATTAGCCTTTATGTTTTCTCTTCAACTGTGATTCTTACATAGTGAATGGAAGGTTGTTCATAAAGATTTCCTCTGGTAATTAGAGCCCTTTTTGTAAGACTTGGCTGATAACGCATTGAAGTAAATTTTACAATTGACCGCCATTGATGGGAGCATGTAATGGGAACTTAAGTGAATAAATCAGTGCACCCAGTTCATGGCCTGCACGATTGGACAAAAATCTTGCAGGCTGTGAATTGAGCACTTCTACCTCCACACCCCATGCCTGATGGGTGCTCCTGCCACACCAATTGTATGTTGAAAGGTAAAATTTACCTCCATATATTTATTCTATTGAATCTGCACTCCCAGCTTTTTCATAGATTTAATGCTGTGTTTGGGACCAATGCAATGCTCCCAGTTTGTGACTGGTAAAACTGTTGAGCTACTCGGTGACTGTGCTGCAAAAGGAGTAGAGTATACTATTTGTGGATGCCACTCAATAAGCGCTTACATTTATATAGCACCTTTAATGTAAAGAGTGTCCTTCGGTCTTGTATGGATGGGCGAATAGAACTGATGCTGAGGAAGAGAGACACTAGAGGGGTCACTAAACATTTGGTCAAATCTATTGCTTTTGAGGAGGAGGTGCAAGTGGCTGAGCACAGAGGTTTCTAGCCTAACCAGAATGAGATGAAAAGTTAAAGATGATGACAAACATGTTCACGTGAGGTGCTTTTGCCAATTGCATATAAACACAAAGTATTTGTTCCCTTCACTGAGCTGTGATTAAGGAATAAGAACATGGGAAAAATATAGAAACAGAAAATGCTGGAAAAGCTCAGCAGGTCTGACAGCATCAGTGAAGAGAGAAACGGTTAACATTTCGAGTCTGTATGACCCTTCTTCAGCACGAAGGGTCATACAGACTCAAAACATCAACTCTGTTTCTCCACAGATGTTGTCAGACCTGCTGAGTTTTTCCATCATTTTCTGTTTCTATTTCAGATTTCCAGCATCCACAGTATTTTGCTTTAATCATATGGGAAAAATATAGTTGCTTTGTTTCTCAGTTCAGCCAATAATGGGAAGTAGCTCAAACCCAATCTAGTCAACGAGCCTCTCGTTTCCATTCCTATCCTGGGTACGTTGCAAACGCATGGATTATTTTTTGTATGGAGATTTTATATGATGGCTCATATTGGACATAGAATAGGAGAGCATCCTGTAATTCTGTTTAAAATGTTGTGCTTTCAAATGCATTAATCGAATTAGCACTTTATTGTCATTTGTACTAGAAAAATCATTGCATGTATTGTGCTCTTAGATTCAGTGAATAATTCACAAAGTATGCTACCTCTAAAAAGTTAAAATTCATATTTACTTTATATGTATTTTTTTAAACAAGTAATGTTCCACCCTGTTACCACTGTTGAAATCTAACTGTTGTAAATGTAATTGTTGACTTGGTGACACAATAAAAATTGGAACAAGATGCATCTGGTTGTAATTTTCTGCTGATTACTAGTGAATTCACTAGTAAAGGATGGCTATGGTAACACTGTGTGCAAATTATTTGTTATGTATATGCACAATAAATATTATAAATTGTTTCAGGTATAGAAGCAGTTCAAAACAAGCACAAACTAAGTGTGTAAAAGGTTACTTTTGACTTTATTAATGTTGACAGTTTTTATTTGGAGGGGGTGCTCTGAATTGAACTTGGGAAAATATGGCTTTTATTGTTGTATTAACATCATTATAATATAGTCCATGCTGGCTGATTTCCATGGTATTACTGATAAGTAATCTTGATCAGGGTCACCTTTAAGGCTACTAAAAAGATGTAAATGAAACATCATGTGGTCATTTTAAGACTAATTGCCAACTGAGATTTCTACAGCTTGGCAGTTGCTTGTAAAACCCAACTCTGTTGCCATTTGAGAAAGTCCAGAAAAACCAGCAGGAAATATCTGGCCTTGTGTGCTTTTAGCACAATGAAGTGTGACAGGTGTGTGCTATGTGCAAGGTTATTATGACACAGCTGATGGTAAAGGCTGAGTTGTTCAAATCCCAGAGGGAAACTTGAAAGAACTGTCGCAATCCATCTTTACAATTTGTAATTTCAAGATGCAGACTTTGAATTCAGTAGGAATAAGACCTCCAAGTCTTGTGGTTTTTATATAAACCTAAATTAAACATTTATTAATTTAACAACAAATTAAACACATACACGTGGCTACAAATTACTACTATAATAACTTTTTACTAATCCCCAAATCAATCCAACAGACGGTGCGGTGAAAAGTGACTGAAGCATTCTGGGAGAAGTCAGCGCAGTCACCACGACTCAGGAGGGAATTGAGGAGAAGGAATCTTGCACTCAACATTTGAAAAAGAGCGCGGATCTTGAAGGCAGGTCAGTGAAAAAGAGCGTGGAGATTGCAAATAAAAGGAGGGGAAGTTGAAGAGGAGGGCCAGCGTGTGAGTGGCCCAGTGAAGGAGTGGAGCTTTGAGGCTTTGGCTCGAGAGGCTTCGGTGAGCAGAGGCTGTGGACGAGCTTGCTCCCAGTGGGGTAGGGGCGGGTAAAGTCCTTTAAGTAAATTAGGAGTAGGTAATGGAGGCAGCAGTTGGGGCAGTCGAGTGCTCCGAATGCAGCATGTGGGAAGTCATGGACAGCACAATTGTCCCTGATGACTACACCTGCAAAAGGTGCATCCAGCTGCAGCTCCTGAGAAGCCAAGTTAGGGAACCGGAGCTGGATGAACTTCGTATCATACGGGAGGCAGAGGCAGTAATAGACAGGAGTTTCAGGGAGACAGTCACCCCTAAAAGTCAGGAGGCAGGCAGCTGGGTGAATGTCAGGAGAGGGAAGGGGAATAGACAGAAAGAGCAGAGCACCCCTGTGGCCGTTCCCATCAACAATAGGTATACCGTTTTGGATACTGTTGGTGGGGACAACTACCAGGGACAAGTTGTAGTGGTTGCGTCTCTGAGGAGAAAGGAGGGAGGGAAAAGAGGAGACCAGTAGTGATAGGGGATTCGATAGGGGGACAGGTAGGAGGTTCTGTGGGAGAGATCGAGAATCCCGGATGGTCTGTTGCCTCCCTGGTGTCAGGGTCCGCAATATCTCGGATCGAGTTCTCAGTATTCTCAGGAGGGAGGGTGAGCAGCCAGATGTCGTGGTCCATGTAGGGACCAATGAGGTGGATAGGAAGGAGGAGGAGGTCCTGCAAAGAGAGTTTAGGGAGTTAGGTACAAAGTTGAAGGACAGGACCTCCAGGGTTACGATCTCAGGAGTGCTACCCGTGCCACGTGCTAGTGAGGCTAGAAATAGGATAATGCAGTTAAATACGTGGTTAAGGAGATGGTGCAGGAGGGAGGGCTTCATGTTTCTTGACAATTAGGCTCTATTCCAGGGAAGGTGGGACCAGTTCCGACGGGGCAGTTTGCACCTGAACTGGAGGGGGACTAACATCCTTGAGGGTAGGTTTGCTAGTGCTGCTCTGGGGTGTTTATACTAGATTTGCAGGGGTAGGCGAACCAGAATGTTAGAGCAGATAGTGAGGTGGAGGAGGATAAAGGTCAAGCGAAGAATGCATGTATAGACAGAAATCAAAGGTCCGTACATGATAGAAATGTTCTCAGGTGCATCTATTTCAAAGGAAGGAGTATTGTCGGAAAGGCAGATGAGCTTAGGGCATGGATTGGCACGTGGGATTATAACATTATTGCTATTAGTGAGACTTGGTTGCAGGTGGGGCAGGACTGGCAGCTCAATGTTCCAGGGTTCCGTTGTTTGACGTGATAGAGGGGGAGGGATGAAAGGGGGAGGAGTGGCATTACTAGTCAGGGAAAATATCACAGCTGTGCGTAGACAGGACAGCCCGGAGGGCTCGTCTACAGAGGCCATATGGGTGGAGCTGAGGAACGGGAAAGGTGTGACCACACTAATAGGGTTGTGTTATAGACCGCCCAATAGTCAGAGACAATTGGAGGAGCAAATCTGTAGAGAAATAGCAGACTGATGTAAGAAACAGAAAGTTGTGATAGTAGGAGATTTTAACTTTCCACATATTGACTGGGATTCCCATACTGTTAAAGGGCTGGATGGCCTGGAGTTTGTCAAATGTGTTCAGGAAAGTTTTCTAAATCAATATGTAGAGGCACCAACGAGAGAGGATGCAATACTTGATGATCTATTAGGGAACCAGACAGGTCAGGTGACAGAAGTATGTGTAGGCGAACATTTTGGGTCCAGTGACCACAATGTCATTAGTTTTAAGCTAATTATGGATAAGGAAAGGTCTGGTCCTCGAGTTGAGATTCTAAATTGGAGAAAGGCCAATTTTTTGGAAATGAGAAAGGATCTAGGAAGAGTGGATTGGCATAAGTTGTTTTCTGGCAAGGATGTGTTCAGTATGTGGAAGGCATTCAAAGGCGAAATTTTGAGAGTGCAGAGTTTGCATGTTCCTGTCAGGATTAAAGGCAAAGTTAGCAGGCATGGGGAACCTTGGATATTGGCGATCTGGTTAAGAAGAAGAGAGAGGTGTATAGCAGGTATAGGCAACAAGGAGTAAATGAGGAAGTTGTAGAGTATAGAAAATGTAAGAAAATACTAAAGAAGGAAATCAGGAAGGCAAAAAGAAGTCATGAGGTTACTTTGGCAGATAATGTGAAGGTAAACCCGAAGGGTTTCTACAAGTATATTAAGAGTAAAAGGATAGTAAGGGACACAACTGGTCCACTTGAAGATCAGAGTGGTCGTCTATGTGTGGAGCCTCACGAGATGGGGGAGATCTTAAACAGTTTTTTTGCATCAGTATTTACTCAGGAAACTGGCATAGTGTATAAGGAAGGAAGGGAAACAAGTAGTAGTTTCATGGAACATATAGAAATTAAAGAGGAGGAGGTGCTTGCTGCCTTACAGCGAATAAAGCTAGATAAATCCCCCTAGCCTGACATGATATTCACTCGGACCTTGAGGGAGACTAGTGTAAAAATTGCAGGGACCCTGGCAGAAATATTTAAAATATCCTTAGCCACAGGTGAGGTGCCGGAGGATTGGAGGGTAGCTCATGTTGTTCCTTTGTTTAAAAAAGGCTCCAAAAGTAAACCAGGTAATTACAGGCCAGTGAGCCTGACGTCAGTAGTAGGTAAATTATTGGAAGGTGTTCTGAGAGATCGGATATATAATTATTTGGACAGCCCAGGGCTGACTAAGGATAGTCAGCATAGCTTTGTGTGTGGTAGGTCATGTTTAACAAAACCTGTAGAGTTTTTTGTGGGGGGCGGGGGGTGGGGGGTTACCAAGAAAGTAGATGAAGGAAAGGCTGTGGATGTTGTCTACATGGACTTTAATAAGACCTTTGACAAGGTCCCACAAGGGAGGTTAGTTCAGAAGGTTCAGACACTTGGTCTCCATGGAGAGGTTGTAAACTGGATTTGAAATTGGTTGTGTGGGAGAAGACAGAGTGATAGTGGATGATTGCTTCTCAGACTGGAGGTCTGTGACTAGTGGTGTGCCTCAGGGATCTATGCTGGGACCATTGTTGTTTGTTGTCTATTTCAATGATTTGGATGATAATGTGGTAAATTGGATCAGCAAGTTTGTTGATGACACTAAGATTGGAGGCATTGTGGACAGCGATGAAGGCTTTCAAAGCTTGCAGAGAGATCTGGACCAACTGGAAAAATGGGCCAGAAAATGGCAGATGGAATTTAATGTGGAAAAGTGTGAGGTGTTACATTTTGATAGGTCAAACCAAGGTGGGACATACAGTAAATGGTAGGGCATTGAGGAGTGCAGAGGAACAAAGGGATCTGGGAGTTCAGATACATAGTTCCCTGAAAGCGGCGTCACAGGTAGACAAGGTTGTAAAGAAAGCTTTTGGCATACTGGCCTTCATAAATCAAAGTATTGAGTATAGGAGTTGGGATGTTATGGTGAGGTTGTATAAGACATTGGTGAGGCCAACTTTGGAGTATTGTGTGCAGTTCTGGTCGCCTAACTACAGGAAGGATATCAGTGAGATTGAAAGAGTGCAGAGAAGATTTACTAGGATGTTGCCGGGTCTTCAGGAGTTGAGTTACAGGGAAAGATTAAACAGGTTAGGACTTTATTCCTTGGAGTGTAGAAGAATGAGGGGAGATATGATAGAAGTTTACAAAATTATGAGGGTTATAGATAGAGTAAATGCGAGTAGGCTCTTTCCACTTAGATTAGGAGAAATAAACATGAGAGGACATGGCTTTAGGGTGAAAGGGGAAAGGTTTAGGGGGAACATTAGGGGGAACTTCTTCACTCAGAGAGTGGTGAGAGTGTGGAACGAGCTATCATCTGACGTGGTAAATGCGGGCTCACTCTTAAGTTTTAAGAATAAATTAGATACATGGATGGGAAAGGTTTGGAGGGTTATGGACTAGGTGCAGGTCAATGGGACTAGCAGAATTATATTTTGGCACAGACTAGAAGGGCCGAATGGCATGTTTTCTGTGCTGTAGTGTTCTATGGTTCTAATCACACACCCCCCCCCCCCCCCCCCCCCCCCCCCCCCCGCCAAAAGGTAAATCTCCACTAAGGCAACAGTAACCCATAGACTTTAGACACCAGGCAAAGCACATTTGACCTTATGAATTCCAAATGAGGTTCCTTTGCAAGTTGGTGGGAGGCATGTAGACTGCTTAGGTCTTAAATGGCTCTAACTTACACAAACTCTTTTCTTTATATACCTAGCTTTCCATTTCAATATAAATTTTCCATTGTATCACTAGGTCTTTTGAACTTCAGCTCTTCTAACAAAACCTCTTTCATAGCACCAATTTTATTGGTAAACTGAAAAAAATAAACACATTGCTTGGCTTCTAGCTAGGTGTAAGATTTTACCCTCAGTCTTGAATGTTTTATTCAACAAATGCAAATGAACACTTCACCTTACTGTTCACCCAATTTACATCTCAAAACTACTAGACGTCAAAGCACCCAAACTAGCTGGTTTTAATCCAATTAAGACAGACACAGACCCCCACTAGAATTCTATTTTAAAAAATAATTTCCAATAATGTTATACACAATATCTCCATGACATCCCCCTCTTTATGGAAAAATGAACTGTTATAATTTAAAAAGATGGCTTCAAATAGTTCAATCAGTGGAGCAACCACTTTGCTCAAATTTGGTACAAATTTCCAATAAAACCCACTGATGCCCAGAAATCTCAAAACTTCTCGTTTTGTTATAGGCGCTGAGAAATCCACAATAGCTTTGACTTTCACATCTCTTGGAGCCACCTTACCATGCCCAAGGTATGGCTTAGATATGTAACTGGCACTTTTGCAAATTCACTTTTAGCCAAGTTCATCACCAAATTAGCTGCTTGTAATTGAGGAAATAATTCTTCAAGATGCTGTAAATGCTCATCCCAAGTCTGACTGATAACTATTAAGTCATCAATATAAACAGCACAATTGCTTGGACCTGCAATTACTTTGTTTATTAGTTTTTGAAATGTCACAGGTGCATTCTTCATACTAAATGACATGACTTTTAACTGATGTGGTCCATTTGGGGTCACAAAAGCCGATATCTCCTTCCATAATGGTACTTGCTAATGTCCTTTTAGCACGTCCATCTTTGTGATAAACTTTGATTGTCCCACTTTCTCAATGCAATCTTCCAACCATGGTATAGGATAGGAATCTACTTTTGTCACCGCATTCACCTTTTAATAGTCCACACAGTCCTTGTGTTTCATCCGGTTTTTGGTACCAGTACAATAGACGAACTTCAGTTACTGAACTAGGCTCCATGATATCATTTTGAAGCATAAAATCAATTTCTTTCTGTATTTGTGATAACTTTGCTGGATTTAATCTACAGGAAGTTGCCTTATTGAAGATGAAACTTTTACAGAGACATTGTGTATAGCTAAATCCGTCCTCCCCACAAATAGGTTAGTGTGACTGTAATAGCTTCTCCAAATCACTTTGACACTTGTCTGGAAGGTAACTCAATATTGTACTTAAATTTTCAAATACCCCCTCATTATCCAATTGGACTAGAGGAAAACCAATTTCAGAGTCCTTCACTTCTACTTCTTTCTTGTTCCTCTTCCCTGTCAAGGTATTTTTAAAGCATACTTACATAACACACCCTCTGCTTCTTTCTTCTACCTGGAGTATTTATTAAATAATTTACATCACTCAATTTCTTTTCAACCCTATAAGGTCCACTAAACCTTGCCTTTAATGAGTCATTTAGTACTGTTAACAGAACTAGCACTTTCCAAAAACAAAACTGCGAGATTTAACTTTCTTATCTGCCTTCCCTTTCATCGCTTGCTGTGATATTTTTAAATGTTCCCTAGCCAACTCATATGCTCTGTCCAATCTCTTTCTGAAGTTTGATGCATAATCCAGGAGAATAGTTTCTGGATTTTGACCCACCAATTTCTCATGAATCAATTTCAGAGGTCCCCTTACCTCATGACCATAAACTAGTTCAAAAGGGCTAAAACCAGTCAATGCATTAGGTGTATCTCTAAAAGCAAATAACAAGAATGGAATTCCTCTCCCAATCCTGTGAATTATCCTGACTGTACGCTCTCATCATAGTTTTGAAAGTTTGTTGCCATCTTTCCAAAGCCCCTTGTGACTCAGGATGATAAGCTATTGACTGAAATTGTTTTATTCCCAAACTGTTCATTACTTCCTTAAACAGCTGTGACATGAAATTTGAACCCTGATCAGATTGCATTTCCTTAGGTAAGCCATATCTTGTAAAAAAAAAATTAGTTAACTCTTCCATAATCTTCTTAATTGTAATATTTCTTAAAGATATCGCTTCAGGAAACCTGGTAGACACATCCATTATTGTCAGTAAGTACTAATTTCCACTTTTAGTCTTAGGGAGGGGTCCTACACAATCAATCATCACCCTAGTAAAAAGTTCTTCAAATACTGGTATTGGGATTAAAGGTGCCAGCTTAATCATTGCTTGTGGTTTCCCTATAATCTGGCGTGTAACATGTTCTACAGAATTTGACTACATCCCTACGTAATCCTGGTCAATAAAAAAAATGTTCCTGTACTTTTGTCTGTGTCTTTCTAATTCCTGAATGTTGCCCCATTGGAATTTCATGAGCAATCCTCAGAATCTCATTTCTATACCCTAATGGTAATAACCATCTGACGTACCTCCCTCCAGCTTTCATTTGCTGAAACATAATCCGGCCTCCATTTTCTCATTAAAATATCCCCCTTAAGGCAATAACATACTGGAATACATTTTACTTCTGTTTCTAAGTAATCTTTCTGACATTACTGTTTTAATTGCAAATCCTCCTGCTGCAACTTAAATAACTGTCTTGAGTTAAACACTTCAGCTGAATTGTCCTCTCCTGTCTCTTTCTGACCAGTGTTATCAAACACAGTGCCTGCTAATTGGATTTCAACACCTTTGTCCTGCCTTTGAACTACCTGCCCTCCTGGTTTATCTTGTTCTTCCCGATGAGCTTTCGAATTCATTATCTCACGATCAGGAAACAATCCATGATGCTCCTTCTGTAACACCTCTGTTGAAAACACTTTCATAGGCATCACCCACATTTGTAATCCAGCTGTATCATTGTCCAGAATAAATTGAACCCCTGCTGTCACCTTGGATCTTCAGGGGTACCCTTGAGCCCTCTTCAATTACCAGACTTGGTACAGCATCAACAACGGCCCACCTCACTGTTTTTCAGTCTCGGCTTCTGAGAATCTGTTACCTTGGATTGCCAAGTGCACACCCAAGCAACAAATTACAGGCACAACTTCAGATCTTTGGACGGGCTGAGCAGAAAGCTGCTGCTGTAAAGGGGTACCTTTGCCCCAATGGCCCTCTTTACTTAAAGTCTGCTCCACACAGTCCCTCCTCTAACGTGGAGCCTATTTCTCTGCTCCTTCCTTTTAACCAAACTTAACTGGGACCTGTTTCTGTCCTGTTTTTGTCCCTTACCCGGGACTTCCTTTCCCTGACCTCCTTCCCTGTTCCCTACCTGGGACACTTGCTGGCATTGGCGCTCTGCACCCAGTCACCTGACCCGAGTTTTCATGCCTTTTTTTGTGCAGAAGCGCACTGGGCCAGACCTCAGCCCAAAGAACGTAAAAGAAGTAGAACTGCGCACATACAGCTCACTCGAAGCCTGCGTAAGTGTGGGAGGTCTGGAATTTGTCAGGACCTGGAGTTTCCAACTTCCAAACTCAATGCTAAGGTAAGGATAGCTTTCATAACACATCAGGGATGAGATTTTGTAATAATGAGGAAGAACTGGGACTATTTCCACAAAAGGGAAAAAGCTAACAGGAGACTTAACCGTGGTGATACGAACATACGAAATAGGAGCAGAAGTAGGCCATTCAGCCCCTTCAGCCTGCTCTGCCATTCAATAAGACCATGACTGATCTGTTTGTTTTGAATTCCACATTCCCATCTACCCCTGATAACTTTTGTTAGCTTGCCTAACAAGAATCTCTCTACCTCCACCTTAAGAATATTCAGTGACCCTGCTTCCACCACCTTCTGAGGCAGAGAGTTCCAAAGTTGCACAACCCTCATAAAAAAATTCTCCTCAGCTCTGATCTAAAAAGGAAACCCCTAATTAACAGTGCCCCCTAATTCTGAACTCACCAACAAGAGGAAACATCCTTTCCACGTCCTCCTTGTCAATATTGTTCAGGATCTTATATACTGCAATCCAAGTCACCCCTCACTCTTCTAAATTTCACTGGAATTCCAGCCTATCCAACCTATCCCCGTAAGACAACCCGCTCATTCCAGGTATCAATCTAATAAACCTCCTCTGAACCATCTCCAACACATTTACATCCTTCCTTAAATAAGGAGACAAAACTGCACACAGTATTTGAGATGTGGTCTCATTTTATTCTGTTCAATCATCTGCCACTCATCTTTGCACAGTTATATGGTTTTTCCTTAAGTTTGATGATTTCCTTAACTTCTTCAGTTATGAACATATGAACAAGGAGCAGGAGTAGGCCATTCAGCCCATCGAGTCTGCTCTGCCATTTAATAAGATCATGGCTGATCTGATAGTAATCTGAAATCTTCATCCCACCTACTGCTGATAACCTTTCACCCCCTTGCTTACTAGGAATATATCCACCTCTGCCTTAAAAATATTCAAAGACTCTGCTTCCACCACCTTTTCAGGAAGAGAGTTACAAAGACTCATAACCCTCTGAGTGAAAAAAATGTTGCCTCATCTCTGTTAAAAAATAAGGGGTCACCCATTTAAAACAGTGACCCCTAGTCGTAGATTCTCCCACAAGAAGAAACATCTGCTCCACATCCAATCTGTCAAGACCCCTCAGGATCTTAAAGGTTTCAATCAAGCCACCTCTTACTCTTCTAAACTCCAGCAGATACAAGCCTAATCTGTCCAATCTTTCCTCATATTTCCACTCTAATTTAGAGGGCACTCTGAATTAGAGCCCAGATGCTGAATTAAAGCCTGCACCCTGAATAAGAGCACACACTCTGAATAAGAGCTGTTAATATGATTTAGAGCATGCACTCTGACCTGGAGCACTCTGATTTAGAGCTCACATTCTAACTAAGAGTGCACACTCAGGTATTAGTCTGGTAAACCTTCTCTGAACTTCTTCCAATGCATTTACATCCTTAGTTAACCACGGATGGTAGGTCCTCCCCTTAGAATTTTTGTTTATAGTAGGAATATACTATTCTGAGTATTCTGAAATATCCCCTTAAGTGTCTGCCACAGTTTCTTTATTGATCTATGCCCCAGCCTAGTATCCCAGTTCATTTCTGATAGCTCAGCTTTCGTGCTCACATAGTTGCCCTTATTTAAGTTTAAAAAACTAGTCTTGGACCCACTCTTCTCCCTTTCAAACTGGATGTAAAATTCAATTATATTGTGGTCGCTGCTACTTAGGGGTGCCTTTACTCTGAGGTCATTAATTAATCCTGTCACATTACACAATCTCAAGTCTAATATAACCTGCTCTCTGGTTGGTTCCAGAACATGCTGCCCTAAGGAACTATTTCAAAAGTATTCTATGAACTCCTCATCCAGGTTACTACTGCCAGTCTGATTTTTCAAGTTTATATATAGATTAAAATCATCCATGGTTATTGACATCCCTTTATCACAAGCATCATATGAAAGATTTTGATAGTTTTTCCTAATCTACCCTAGTTCCTGTGGTTGGAAAGTTGGTGACAAGGGCTGGTCAGTTTAGAATTGTTGCTATAAGTGAGGAGAGGTGTTAAAATAAATTCCCATATCGTGGGTTCTTAAGAACATAGAAAGCTTTAGGGAGTAGTTTGGGCAGAGACCACTGGAGGTGTCGTTAAGGATAAAATGGATAAATATTTGAAGCCAAGGGACATGCAGAACTATTAGAGAAGCACAGGACAACACAATTAGTTTTGGATTGTTTATGCGAAGAGTTGCCAGAGGCATGATGGGTTGAATGGCCTCCTGTACATTGAATCTCAATGTTTCTGTATTCCTATGGGTTCAAAACCTACCAATCCTATTGCAAAAACTATATAATTTTACAAGACATTTATTAAGAAAATGAATGGCAAATAAAGATCTGCAACTAAAGCCAAAGGAATGAAAGTTTATGGGGGAGATGAAGGAAGAAGAGTTTGAGAAAAATACAGTTGCTTTGTTTCTCAGTTCAGCCGATAATGGGAAGCAGCTCTAACCCATCTAGTCAATAAGCCTTTTATTTCCATTCCTGCCCTAGGTACATTGCAAACACACAAGCCATGCATTATCTTTTGTTTGGGGATTTTATATGATGGTTCATATTGGGACTAGAATATGAGAGCATATTGGATACTGTTTAAAATGTTGTGCTAATTGTCAAATTAGCAATTTACTGTCATTTGTGCTAGAAAAATCATTGCATGTATTGTGTTCTTCGATTCAGTGAATAATTCACAAGTATGCTTCCTCTAAAAAGTTAAACTTTATATTTATGCATCTCTCTAAACAACTAATGTTCCACCCTGATATTGTTGAACTCTAACAGTTGTAAATGTAATTGTTGACTTGGTAACATAATAAAAATTGGAGCAAGACATATCTGGTTGTAATTCTCTGCTCATGACCCAATACTAAGTTCAACGATGAGTGAAGTGTATCGCAGTGGCATAGATTCTGGTGTCTTTTTCAATTCAGTATTCCAATTTATTTATAATAAATTTGAAAACAGGAAATCTAGCATTGGACTGCAATATATTGTATATTTTAAAGGTATTACCAAATTATCTGGTCATTAAATGCATTACTGTTTGAGACATTATTGGTCCAGAAAGGTTTTCCCAGATAAGTCACTCCACTCAAAAGTTCCATAATTCTAGTAACCTCAAATTTTGGTTGCTGCATCAGAATATATAGACAATTTGGTGAAAACTTCTAACCTGTACAATTCTTGAGCTCAGCATTGACCACTGGTAGATATGTCAATAGGCAGAGGAAAATGGGATGTTGAGTGAAGCCAAGTTGTGCTTACACCTCCAAACATTTAGCTTTGCTGGTAAAGGTATAGGCTGTCTCCTACCACTACCCCTCAACCAAAGAATGGCGCAGGAGTAAGCTAACCTATGGAGAGGAAATGTGGTGATTATTTCTATAGATGCCAGCTATTTAGCACATGGCAAGATCTCAGAGAGTTGATTGAACATTTGAACTTTTACTTAGTTTGCTGGTTGAGGGAGAAATTATGCCTCTTATTAAAGGTTAGTTCTTTGACATCTCCCTGAACCACTGGAGGAAGGAGATTGTGATCTTGTTTAGTATCTCATGAGAAGAACGAGAGGTTTGAACATGCGGTATAATAATCATGTATACTTTGTTGTGCTACAAATGGTAACTATTATGAGAACCATGTTTTCAATTGCTTATAGCTTTGACTACAATGCATTTGCTCTGAGACTAAACATTTATGTGAAAAATGAATTTTTACACATTCTTTAATTTCATGATTTCTGTTGATGACATCTATGAAAGCCTGCAACCATTTCAGACACCTTTTCAATACGAGGTGTGTACACACATCAAGCTGTACACTATAAAGATTGACCTTTATATATACTTCCTAATTTTCTCGATGCTAAAGAAATCTAATAATGAACTGCATCCGGCTTAATTGAGTTAATAAATCAAAACCAATTCAGCTGTGCTTTATGATGCTTTTCCACGAACTATATCATTAAACACAATCACATTCAATCTTTGACAAGATTCTTCCGTACATAATAAAGCCCTCTGTGATGTCAAAGCACAAATACAACTAGGCAACATTTGGTCTAATTCCGGAGATTTAATGAAAATAGTCCACTAATGTACTCAACTTAATAGAACAAAGTATTCTAGTTACAGTTCTGATGTTATTATGTGTATACAACCCAACAAACCTGTACCAGAGAGAAACTCCACCTATCAACATTATCATTTCACAAAATCACAATGCAAAAGAGGCCTTTTGGCCCATCGAGTCTGCACCGACATGTGAGAAACACCTGACCTACCTACCTAATGCCATTTACCAGCACTTGGCCCATAGCCTTGAATGTTATGACGTGCCAAGTGCTCATCCAGGTACTTTTTAAAGGATGTGAGGCAACCCGCCTCCACCACCCTCCCAGGCAGCGCATTCCACACTGTCACCACCCTCTGGGTAAAAAAGTTTTTCCTCACATCCCCCCTAAACCTCCTGCCCCTCACCTTGAACTTATGTCCCCTCGTGACCGACCCTTCAACTAAGGGGAACAGCTGCTCCCTATCCACCTTGTCAATGCCCCTCATAATCTTGTACACCTCGATCAGATCACCCCTCAGTCTTCTCTGCTCCAACGAAAACAACCCAAGTCTATCCAACCTCTCTTCATAACTTAAATGTTTCATCCCAGGCAACATCCTGGTGAATCTCCTCTGCACCCCCTCCAATGCAATCACATCCTTCCTATAATGTGGTGACCAGAACTGCACACAGTACTCCAGCTGTGGCCTCACCAAGGCTCTATACAATTCCAACATGACCTCCCTACTTTTGTAAGCTATGTCTCGATTGATAAAGGCAAGTGTCCCATATGCCTTTTTCACCACCCCACTAACATGCCTATCCGCCTTTACAGATCTATGGATACACACGCCAAGGTCCCTTTGTTTCTCAGAACTTCCTAGTGTCATGCCATTTATTGAATACTCCCTTGTCAAACCTTTCAGGTTTCTTTGTTAACCAGCAGCTCAACTAATTACCTCAAACCCACTTCCTTCTTCCTCCATGGCTTTCCCTGCTAACTGATCCTATGAATCTATTTACCCGTTGGGTGAAAAGGAGGTTCTGTCTTTCCTTGCTCCTAATTTGTTATTTTAAAACTTGCATCCTATCTGAATCTTTCATGAGCAACTTACTTGGATTCATTTAGTCAATTTCCCATCCTAATCTTGAATGCTTTCATTCACTTCAATTCAAAAGGAAAAATCCACAAATTGCACTGATTGTTGGTAGTCATTCCTGTTATAACTGCACATAGGTGGCAATATTAGGTGCCTACAGGGTGTACTGTAAAACTGAATGACACGAGTTCAGACCTGCTTCAGGCTGTTTCTCTAACTCATTCTTTCCTAGGACATCAGTTTGCATTTATATAGCACCTTAAACTAGTAAAAAGGTCTCAAGGCACTTCACAGGAGCAATTTGCAAACCAAATTTGACACCCAGTCAACTAAGGAGATGTTTTGACAGGTGGTCAAACTTGGTTCGAAGAGGTATGTTTTAATGAGTCTCTTTGTAAATAAGAGAGGGATGGGGAGATTTAGGGAGAGAATTCCAGAACTTAAAAACTCCGACTGAGGGCAAAGCTGGCAATGATGAAGTGAAGAAAATAGAAGATATGCAAGAGGTCAGAATTGGAGGAGTGCAGAGATTTTGAAACTGTGGAACTCCTTACCCTCCTCTTCCTCTGGCACTAGAGATCTTTTAAAATCTTGACATTGCCTGAGCAATACTTGAAATATCTCTCATTCCAGCCTCAGTGGCGTACAGCACAGCAAAGCATGTCTTATCACAAAAGAATCACAACCATGCATTTTGGTATTGAAATTAATGAAAAGTTTGATATTTCAGTGTTGACTATCACTAATATTTGAGAATGGAAGGTTTTTGTAATCTTTCCATCAGGTTAACATTAGAAATTTCAGATAAATCATGCATTGGCCAAACAGTGTCCCCTCAGATCAGCAAATGTACTGTATCAATGAAGCATTTTCTTTTTCCTACAACCTCTCAAATAATAAAGACGTTCCATCTAACCTTCCTTTGTAACTTTCATTTCTCAGATTGTCCATTTCACACTGCGGGTTAAAAGCCTTTGTAGTTCTATGAGTCTATGAGTCACTTGATCCCTGAGCTATACCAAGCCCTGGCTTATAGTTTGTCATCAATAGGGAAGCTACAATTGGCCTTGTGTCTCCTGAGCTAGGGAGGGAGAAGTGACCCAGGGTTACCACTCCTAAGCTTTATTCAGGGATAGCTAATTGAAGTGTGTATTTGGGTTGACCATGGCAGTGATCGGGACTGGCTGGGCTTTGATGTACCCTATTCAATTACATATGAATGACTGCCGCTTGGGCGAGGTGCTAGAACAAGCAGCCAATGCCTACTGAAGAGAAGAGGGTGGCAAATTCATGGGAAAGTTGGCTGGGCAAGAAATGGTGCAATACGTTTCGATTTTGCCAATCTTTTGGGTGGTGGAATGACATAAAACGTCTGTTTAGAAACAAAGGTAATTTTGACTACTGTCGAAAATGCATGAAATTGACTTAGAACCCACCCACCTCTCCCCCCAACCCAACCCACCCCCCCAAAATTAAACACCCCTCCCAATTTTTGTTTGAGTTCCAAAGAGAAGTGTTGTAACACACGGCCAAGCTGATATTGCCTGTTTTACGCCATCGCAAAAGTCAAAATTACCTCCGGAGAGTTTCAAGATCTTCAAGAGTTCTAAACGCCAACCTCTCAAGTCTGATTTCTTGTGATCCCTGACCGATACCACTCTGCGTTCAGAGCATTGCACATATATAGTTGCTCTCAGGCCTGAACCCTCAACAATAGGATATTGTGCACTTAATGTAGGAATTTAGTTGACTAGCGGTATGCCGCTGGATGATGAAAAGGAATACAGCTATGAGTGCAAGGAATTTGCTGAATCTTTTGGTCCAAAAAAGACTTGATTTTTCACAACAGCAGCTTTAAATTCGATAGTAGGCCCACGATCAAAGAAACATGCACAAGCTTTAGAGCACTAGGCTCGATTCCAGATCGAGAACAAAGCCTTGGTTGGAAGCATAAATAGCAAGAATGTTTTAATTGACTGTTCATTTTATCAAGGGTTGAATTTCTCTACTCAATCAGGAACAGGTACAGGAAGGATGACCTGCTCATAACCAAATGGGGATTGAAAGTATTGGCATAAAGTCAGAAGCTGAGATTTACTGAAATGAAAGGAAGGACGGGAGACTGAGATTTTGTTCTGAGCAACATGATATCCCCCTCCCATTAAATAAGTATGATCAAAGATTTTTTTCAAGGAAGTATTTAAACTGAGGAAGGTAACTGGAAAGAGCATTAAGAATAAACCATTGGTATTATGCAAAAATACTGCCATTATTGTCATCACAGAGTTAACAAAGATCAGGGCCTAAGATGGTTAGAACGTTACAAGAGTTGACCGAAGCAAAGAAATGGCATTATTAATGAGGCACTGTCCGTAGAAGCTGGTCACCGTTAGAATCAAATGTCTGTTGGGTGCAGGACTGACCCTATTTTTACCCAAAGAGCTGAGAGATAGCGAGGAAAAATACACATGTGTTGAGCACAGCATGCTATCTACTGTTTTATCCTCTGTCCATCCTAAGATCTCATTTACCTACCTTGGGAGGATAAATGGTGTGAGTGGACTGTCAAGGTTCAAACTCAAAGACCTCCTGTCCCTCACTCTAGGGCTTCACTGACTGAGTTATGTCAGATGTATATCGTCCTTTACTAAATATGAAATAGATTAACAGCAGAAGGGAAGATGGCAAAAATAGTTTGTAGACACTGCAGCGTATCAGGGAGGGGGAAAGTTTCCTGGACTCTTTATTTCCAGGAGGCAGTCAAACCCCTTGGGATAGGGTCTACTGATTTGGTCGGTGGTCAGGGACAGGAGGGTGTGACTGTGAGTGAGGCAGGTAAGGGGACCCAGAGGGCAGGAGTGCAGGAGCCTTGGCCCTTGCAATTGTCCAACAGGTTTGAGGTTTGTTCAGCTTGTTTGGATGAGAGTGGGGTCTGAAGGGTTGATGAGCTAACTGGCCGTGGCACCATGGTACAGGAAGCCTTTCAAGCAGGGGGAGTTACAAGGAATATAATGGTAGTAGGGGACAGTATAGTCAGAGAGATTGACACTGTTCTCTGCAGCAAAGAGCATGAGTCCAGACGGCTGTGTTGCCTGCTCAGTGCCAGTATTCAGGGCATATGCTCAGGGCTGGAGAGGAACTTGCAGTGGGAGGGGAGGACCCTGTTGTCATGGTCCATGTTGGTACCAACGACATGGGCAGGAGAAAGAAGAAGGCTCTGCATAGTCAGTGTGAGGAGCTCGGCACCAAATTAAGAAGTAGAACCTCAAAGATCATAATTTCTGGATAATTACCTGAGCCATGTACAAATTGGCATAGGACAAATCAGATTAGGGAGATGAATGTGTAGCTCAAAGCCTGGCGTGGGAGAAGTGGGTTCTGGTTCATGGGGCACTGGCATCAATACTGGGGAAAGTGGGATCTGTGCCATTGGGACGGTCTACGCCTGAACTGTGCTGGGACCGGTGCTTTTCCGAGCCACATAACTAGGGAAGCAAACAGGGTTTTAAACTAAATAGTGGGGGCAAGGGTACAAATTTGGGAAGATGTAGGAAATCAATGTGTTGAGACAAGGCAAAAGAGACAGGTATTATTACGGGAAATGAAAAACATACCGTGGAACGAAAGGGTAGAGAGTACAAATCTAATGGTAAATCAACAGATGAGACTAGAGGTTATAAAAAGAATAAAAGGATAAAACTAAAGGCTCTGAATCAGAATGCATGAAGCATTCAAAGCAAAACAGATGAACAGAGAGCGCACATGGAAATAAATGTACAATTTGATAGCCATTACAGAGACATAGCTGCACGAGGACATGGATTGGGACCTGAATATTAAAGGGGATAGGGCATTTCGGAAGGACAGGGAGCGAGGAAAAGGTGGAGGGGTGGCTCTGTTAGTTAATGATAGTGTTAGCACAATAGAGAGGGGTGACCTGAGTTCAGGAAAGCAAGATGTGGGAATGGTTTGTTTAGAGATGAGAAATGGTAAAGGCAAGAAGTCACTTGTGGAAGTCGTCTGCATACGCCCTAATAGTAACTACTTGGTAGAATGGAGCATAAAGGAAAAAATAATTAGAGATTGTCAGAAAAATACAGCGATAATCATGGGAGATTTTAATCTACATATAGACTGGAAAAGTCAGATGGGCAAAGGTAGACTAGGTGAGGAGTTCATAGAATGTTTCCAGGATAGTTTCTTAGAACAGCGCGTTCTGGAGCCAATCAGAGAGCAGGCTATACTAGACCCGGATTAGTTAATGACCTCATAGTGCAGGCGACCCTAAGTAGCAGCAGCCATAACATGATTGAACTTTACGTTCAGTTTGAGGGAGAGAGGAAGTACCGCCCAGTGTGACGTGCACCCGGAAGCGCTGAGCGCTCCCTGTGCAGATGGGAGGAGGAGGAGGAGGGAGAGTCGGGGCCTGCACGGGAAGGAGCACGGACATCTCCCTGAGGCACAGAGCTGCATCACGGAGATTAGTTTGATTACTGAGAATTGAAATAAAGAAAAAAAAATATTCATTCACGTCCCCTCGTGTGACAGTGTCACATGAGCTGGGACAAGCCAATGAACTTTAATGAAAGTTTTTATTCAATTTATAAACCTTTCATGAAACCTCACCCTGCCTGTGGATGAGGCTTCATGATAAATGTGAAGGCTGCCTGGTCTCTTCAACTGCCCCCCACCCAACAACCTTAAGGTTGGACGGGCAGTCCAGGCAACCAGCTTAATTAGATTTTTAATGGCCTTAATAGGCCTTTGACAGTTCGGGGGGCACGCAGCCGACTCCAGTGCGTGCCCACCCAACTAAAGATCGCAATGACACACGGTGAGGTTGGGACACACGCCCAACATCACCGGGCATCATTTTACACGTCGGCGAGTGGGGTCTGGCCCCCGCTCACCAACAAGAAGATTCAGGCCTATGTTTTTAAACTTAAATAAGGGCAATTATGAGGGGATGAAAGCAGAGCTGACGAGAGTGAACTGGCAAATTAGTTTAAGGGATAGGTCAATAGCAATCCAATGGTAAACGTTTCTGGGGATATTTCAGAATACACAGAATAGATACATTCCAACGAGTAAGAAAAAACCCAAGGGACGGACACACCATCTGTGGTTAACTAGAAAGGTTAAAGACAGTATGAAACTTAAAGAAAAAGTTTATAATTAAGCAAAGGTAGGTGGAAGGCCTGAAGATTGGACAGAATATAAGGAACAAGAAAGGATGACTAAAAGATTAATAAAGAGGGAAAAATTAGAGTACGAGAAAAAGCTAGCCAGAAATATAAAGTCGGATAGTAAGGATTTCTGTAAATATTTAAGGAAGAAACAAGTTAACAAAGTGAGTGTTGATCCTAAAGAAAGTGAGTCTAGAGAATTGATCATGGAAAACAGGAAATGATGGATGAATTGAACAGGTATTTTGCATCAGTCTTCAGAAGATAACAAGTAACATCCCAGAAGCAGCTATAAATCAGGAAATGGAAGGCAGGGAGGGAGGAATTCAGGAAAATTACCAGTGCCAGAGAAGTGGTACTGAGTAAATTGTTGGAGTTGTGGGCTGAGAAGTGCCCGGATCCTGATGGACTTCATCCTAGGGTCTAAAAAGAAGTGGCTAGTGAGATGGTTTATGCATTGATTTTAATCTTCCGAAAGTCTCTAAATTTGGGGCAGGTCCTCTTAGATTAGAAGATAGCAAATGTAACTCCATTACTCAAAAAGAGAGGAAATAGTAAGCAAGAAGCTACAAACCAGTTGGCTTAACATCTGTCATAGGGAAAATGTTAGAAGCCATTATTAAAGAAACTATAGCAGGGCATTTGGATAAGTTCAAGGTAATCAGGCAGAGTCAACGTGGTTTTGTGAAAGGGAAATCATGTTTAACCAAATTATTGGAGTTCTTTGAGGAAGTAACATGTGCTGTGGATAAAGGGGAACCAATGGATGTATTGTACTTAGATTTCCAGAAGACATTTGATAAAGTGCCACATCAAAGGTTATTGCGGAAAATAAAAGCTCATGGTGTAGGGTGGCGTAACATATTGGCATGGATAGAAGATTGGCTGGCTAACAGGAAGCAGGGAGTAGGCATAAATGGGTCTTTTTCAGGTTGGCAAGATTTAATGAGTGGTATGGCACAGGGATCAGTGCTGGGACCTCAACTGTTTACAATTTATGTAAATAACTTGGATGAAGGATGGTTGCCAAATTTGCTGATGTTACAAAAATAGGTAGGAGAGTAAGTTGCGAAGAGGACTAAAGGAGGCTACGAAAAGATATAGATAGGTTAAGTGAGTGGGCAAAGATCTGCCAAATGGAGTATAATGTGGGAAAATGTGAAATTGTCCATTTTAGCAGGAAGAAGAAAAGAGGATATTATCTAAATAGTGAGAGATTGCAGAGTTCTGAGATGCAGAGGGATTTGGGTGTCTTAGTACATGACTCGCAAAAGGCAAGTATGCAGGTACAGCAAGTAATTAGGAAAGCTAATAGAATGTTATTATTTATTGTGAGGGGAATTGAATACAAAAGTAGGGAGGTTATGCTTCAGTTATACAGAGCACTAGTGAAACCATATCTGGAGAACTATGTACAGTGTTGGTCACCTTATTTAAGGAACGATGTAAATGCGTCGGAAGCAGGTCAGAGAAGTTTTACCAGACCAATACCTGGAATAGCTGAGTTGTCTCATGAGGAAAGGTTGGACAGACTAGTCTTGCATCCTGGAGTTTAGAAGAGTAAGAGGCGAATTGATTGTAACATGTAAGATCCTGAGGGAACGTGACAGGGTGGATGTGGAGAGGATGTTTTCTCTTGTGGAGGAATCCACAACTAGGGGGTCACTGTTTAAATATAAGGGGTCACCCATTTAAAATGGAGATGAGGCAAAATTTTATCTCAGAGGGTCGTGAGTATTTGGAAATCTCTTCCCTAAAAGGCAGTGGAAGCAGAGTCTTTGAATATTTTTAGGGCAGAGGTGGATAGATTCTTGATAAGCAAGAGGGTGATAGGTTATCGGGAGTAGGTGGGATACAGATTTGAGGTTACTATCAGGTCAACCATGATCTTATTAAAGGGTGGAGCAGGCTCAAGGGACCGAATGGCCTACTCCTGCTCCTTGTTCGTTTGTTTGCATGTAAATCAGCAGTGGCAACCAAAGAATGAATGCAGACAGCTGTTTGACAATCTGCTGAAGGTGATGAGACAGATGGGCTATTCAAGTAAGGGAGAAGCACAGCAGAGAACCATTGAGATATTGTGCGGCAATTCACTGTTACAGCAGTAAGGTGGATTAACCAGGAACAAACAAAATGCAGGGGTGAAAATACAAGCTATTTCATAAATATAAATCAGTAACAACAGTGCTGAATGTTTCATAGACCTCTGCACAAGAACTTGCAAATCATTCACAGTCGTCTCACTGCCCCAATGATGAGACATTTGATTCCTTGCCTCAATTATTTCAAGTTTATCCACAGTGACTTAATCATCTAATATATAAATTCTTGCGAAACCTAGTTACATCATTCCTCATTATTTGCCATACGTCCTGTCCAATTTTGTGGACTGATTGGGGAAGTTACTAAAATTCCCTGCCATTTCTCACACAATAAACTGAGCAAGAAATTCATTCAGCAGGAGGGTTGGGTAGAAGCCATGCCCACTGTTAATACTTTGAGCTCTTGTGCTTTTGAGCTGTACCCATGATCCATCCACTGAGTCCTAACTGGTTTCGTTGACTCACTAATACATCGGGTAAGCGTCTCAACGTCATTGTGCAATATTTTGGTCAGCGGACGTGCGCAAGAGTCAGCAGCGCGCCCGCCAACAATTAAGAGAACTATTAAGCCCATTAACAGCACAATGATACGGTTGGTTGGGGGGGGACGGGGTGGGGGTGGGGGGTGAATCTGCCAGGTGGCCTTTGCATTTCTCAGGAAACCTCATCCAAGGGCGGGATAAGGCTTCCGAGGTTAATTTGTTAAAAAGTTAAAACCGTTTGGACACAAATTTCTGCATCCATGTATTTAGTTGCTCCAACAACTCATCGACACCAACACCCACCTAGGACCCTCCACCCCTGCCTGTCCCTCCGTCCCCACCCCATCTTCCAATCCCAGCCCCAGCCGTGCATTCACTATACCTCCTGACCTTCCCCTCTCCGATGCTGAACGTTCAGTGCTCAGCAAAGGACTTAGTTTCATACCCTTATGCCCTCACCTCAATGAATTTCGGGCTCGGCATGATGCTGAACTCTTCTTCCGCCGTCTTCGTCTCTGGGCTCACTTCTTTGGGCAGGAGTCCTCTCCCCATTCAACGGATCCTTTCACCCACCTCCAATATTCTCCCTCTACCTGGACCCCTCCCTCTGGATTCTTACCTTCTCTTGATCTTTTCGTTGAGAACTGCCGGTGCGACATTAGTCATCTCAATTTCTCTGCTCCTCTCACCCATTCTAATCTCTCTCTCTCTGAACTTACTGCACTCCATTCTCTCAGGTCCAACCCTGACATTGTCATCAAACCCGCTGACAAGGGTGGTGCTGTTGTTGTCTGGCGCACTGACCTCTACCTAGCGGAGGCTGAGCGTCAACTCGCAGACACTTCCTCCTACCTCTCCCTGGACCATGACACCACCACTGAACATCAAGCCATTGTTTCCAGGACTGTCACTGACCTCATCTCCTCTGGGGATCTTCCTCCCACAGCTTCCAACCTGATGGTCGCCCAACCTTGGATGGCCCGCTTCTACCTCCTACCTAAAATCCACAAACAGAACTGTCCCGGTAGACCGATCATCTCAGCTTGCTCCTGCCCCACAGAACTCATTTCTCATTATCTTGACTCCCTTCTCTCTCCCCTTGTCCAGTCCCTTCCCACCTACATCTGTGATTCCTCTGACACCTTACGTCACATCAACAATTTCCAGTTCCCTGGCCCCAACCGCTTCCTCTTCACCATGGACGTCCAATCCCTCTACACCTCCACCCCCCACCAGGATGGTCTGAGGGCCCTTAGCTTCTTCCTCGAACAGAGGCCCGAACAATCCCCATCCACCACTACTCTCCTCCGTCTGGCTGAACTTGTTCTCACACTGAACAATTTCTTCTTCAACTCCTCTCACTTCCTCCAAATAAAAGGTTTGGCTATGGGTACCCGCTATGCCTGTCTCTTTATGGGGTATGTGGAACATTCCTTGTTCCAGTCCTACTCCGGCCCCCTTCCACAACTCTTTCTCCGCTACATCGATGATTACTTCAGTGCTGCTTCATGCTCTCGTCGGGACTTGGAAAAATTTATTAATTTTGCTTCCAATCTCCACCCCTCCATCATTTTCACGTGGTCCATCTCTGACACTTCCCTTCCCTTCCTTGACCTTGCTGTATCAATCTCTGGTGATAGACTGTCCACCAATATCCATTACAAGCCTACCAACTCCCACAGCTACCTTGACTACAGCTCCTCACACCCCGCTTCCTGTAAGGACTCCATCCCATTCTCTCAGTTCCTTCGCCTGCGTCGCATCTGTTCCGATGATGCTACCTTCAAAAACAGTTCCTCTGACATGTCCTCCTTCTTCCTTAACCGAGGTTTTCCACCCACGGTCGTTGACAGGGCCCTCAACCGTGTCCGGCCCATCTCCTGCGCATCCGCCCTCACGCCTTCTCCTCCCTCCCAGAAACATGATAGGGTCCCCCTTGTCCTCACTTATCACCCCACCAGCCTCTGCATTCAAAGGATCATCCTCCGCCATTTCCGCCAACTCCACATGATGCCACCACCAAACACATCTTCCCTTCACCCCCCCCTGTCAGCATTCCGTGGGGATCATTCCCTCCGGGACACCCTGGTCCACTCATCCATCACCCCCTACTCCTCAACCCCCACCTATGGCACCACCCCATGCCCACGCAAAAGATGTAACACCTGCCCCTTCACTTCCTCTCTCTTCACCGTCCAAGGGCCCAAACACTCCTTTCAAGTGAATCAACATTTCACTTGCATTTCCCCCAACTTAGTCTACTGCATTCGTTGCTCCCAATGTGGTCTCCTCTACATTGGAGAGACCAAACATAAACTGGGCGACCGCTTTGCAGAACACCTGCGGTCTGTCCGCAAGAATGACCCAAACCTCCCTGTTGCTTGCCATTTTAACACTCCACCCTGCTCTCTTGCCCACGTGTCCGTCCTTGGCTTGCTGCATTGTTCCAGTGAAGCCCAACGCAAACTGGAGGAACAACACCTCATCTTCCGACTAGGCACTTTACAGCCTTCCAGACTGAATATTGAATTCAACAACTTTAAGTCTTGACCTCCCTCCTCCATCCCCACCCCCTTTCTGTTTCTTCCCCCTTCCTTTTGTTTTTTTACCAATTATATAGATTTTTCTTTTTCCCACCTATTTCCATTATTTTTAAATATTTTTAAATCTTTTATGCTCCCCCCACTCCCACTAGAGCTATACCTTGAGTGCCCTACCATCCATTCTTAATTAGCACATTCGTTTAGATAATATCACCAACTTCAACACCTCTGTGTTCTTTTGTTCTGTTGTCTGTGACATCTTTTGATGATCTGCTTCTATCACTGCTTGCTTGTCCCTACAACCACACCGCCCCCTCCAATTCTCTCCCCACCCCCAACCCACCACCCCCCCCCCCCCCCCCCCCCCCCCCCCAACACACACACACACACACACACAAACTTAAACCAGCTTATATTTCACCCCTTCCTTGGATTTACCTAGTTCTGTCGAAGGGTCATGAGGACTCGAAACGCCAACTCTTTTCTTCTCCGCCGATGCTGCCAGACCTGCTGAGTTTTTCCAGGTAAATCTGTTTTTGTTTCATATATTTAGGTGACTCATTCTGATGCATGGGCATTTTTTTCCAGATTTTTAAAATCTGTTTTTATTGAATTTAAATTCTTCATCTTCCTGAGGCAGTTCTCTGCCTTTCAGGAGCTTTCATTCTGCGCTCCCCCCTGTGCCGAATTCAGCTCCCACCCCAGCAGCGCTGAGCTTTTCAATGCGCTTTTCACGCTGCTGGCTGGCCGTTAATTGGCTGGCCAGCCGGCGTGAAATCGCGGTTGTGTGAGTGAGGGGGGCCAATTGCGGGCAGCGGCCTGTTCCCCAGCGCTCCGGGGCCCGCAGATCGTGGCTGCCCACCCACTGATCTGAAAATCTTGGCCCAGGGCTTGTTTCTGGCAGGTCAGCTGACTTGACAGGTTTTTGCACCCCCCAACCTACAATGAGGGCTTCTTGGGACAGCTGTGGCATTCCTTACGGGCATACTCCCGCATTCTTATGATCATGCAGTAGTACAAGAGCTCAAAGTATTACCAGCGGGCATGGCTTCTACCCAACCCTCCTGCTGCTCCAGGATGGAGTGAGGGAGAAGAATGAGGTGTGTCGAATTTGACCTCTCTTCCCTCAGAATCGTACCTTGCTGGGGAGACTGCATTTCACCAACGCTAGAAAGGTTTTAGGGTCGTGCATGCAAGTCATCACTGCTGGCCAACTGGGTAACATTATGCAAGGGGCCGGATTAGAATCTCCATGAACCAAATTGCATTCCTCTTTTTTTTTTACTTTTTTTGTGGTTATTACCCACCCCCATGACTCAAGATAGAAGTGGTGATAACGGAGTGACTCGTTCGACCATTTCAGACGCCAGTTAAAGTTGACCATTTTGCTATAGATAAGCACAGCAGATTTCCTTCGCCAGGAAATCACCAGTGGTGAACCAGTTGGATTTTCCAGTAATCTGGTACTTTCATGGCCACCATTGCTCAAACTAGCTTCTTATTCCAGACTTATTTTAATTAAGTCAAACTACATTTCCCAACTACGGTGGTAGGGTTTGCACTCGCTTCCCAGATTATTATTCAGAGTCACAGAGGGTCTACAGCACAGAAAAAGGCCCTTTGGCTCATCGAGTCTGTGCTGGTCAAACAAGTACCTAACTATTCTAATCCCATTTTCCAGCACTAGGCCCATAGCCTTGTAAACCATGGTATCGCAAGTGCACATCCAAATACTTCTTAAAACGTTATGAGGGTTTCTGCCTCTACCATCCTTTCAGGCAGTGAGTTCCAGATTCCCACCACCTTCTGGGTGAAAAAATTCTTCCTCACATCCCCTCTAAACCTCCTGCCCCTTACCTTAAATCTATGCCCCCTGGTTATTGATTCCTTCACCAAAGGGAAAAGTTCCTTCCTGTCTACCCTATCTATGCCCCTCATAATTTTATACACCTCAATCATGTCCCCCCTCAATCTCCTGTGCTCCAGGGAAAATAACCCCAGTCTATCCAATCTCTTCTCATAACTAAAACTCTCCAGCCCAGGCAACATCCTGGTAAATCTCCTCTGCACTCTCTCTAGTGCAATCACATCCTTTCTATAATGAAGATTCCAGAGCTGCACGTAATACTCTAGCTGTGACCTAACCAGCTTTTTATACAGTTCCAGCATAACCTCCCTGCTCTTATATTCTATGCCTCGGCTAATAAAGGCAAATATCCCATATGCCTTCTTAACCACCTGTCCGACTACCTTAATGGACATGCACACCAAGGTCCCTCTGAGCCTTGGTACTTCCCAGAGTCCTACCATTCATCATGTATTCCAGTGCCTTGTTTGTCCTGCCCAAGTACATAATTCCACATTTATCTGGATTAAATTCCATTTGCCACTGATCAGCCCATCTGACCAGCCCGTCTATATCCTCCTGTAATCTAAGGCTATCCTCCTCACTATTTACCATCCCACCAATTTTCATGTCACCCGCGAACTTACTGATCAACCCTCCTACATTCAAGTCTAAATCATTTATATGTACCACAAACATCAAGGGACCCAACACCAATCCCTGTGGAACCCCACTGGACACAGGCATCCAGTCACAAAAACACCCCTCGACCATCACCCTCTGCTTCCTGCCACTCAGCCAATTCTGGATCCAATTTGCCAAATTGCCTTGGATCCCGTGGGCTCTTAACTTCGTTCTCAGTCTCCCATGTGGGACCTTATCAAAAGCCTTGCTGAAGTCCAAGTAGACTACATCAAATGCATTGCCTTCATCTACACACCTGGTCACCTCTTCGAAAAATTCAATCAAATTGGTTAGACATGACCTCCCCTTAACAAAACCATGTTGACTGTCCTTGATTAATCCCTGACTCTCCAAGTGTAGATTAATTCTGTCCCTCAGAATTGCTTCCAATAGTTTCCCCATCACTGAGGTTAGACTGACTGGCCCGTAGTTCCCTGGTTTATCCCTTCCTCTCCTCTTGAATAACGGTACCACATTGGCTGTCCTCCAGTCCTCTGGCACCTCTCCTGTGGCCATAGAGGTATTGAAAATTATTGCCAGCGCCCCTATCTCCTCCCTTGTCTCATTCAACAGTCTGGGATACATTTCATCCGGGCCTGGAGATTTATCTACTTTTAAACCTGCCAGACCACTTAGAACCTCCTCCCTTTCTACGCTAATTTCTTTCATTATATCACAGTCCTTCTGCCTGATTTCCATACCCACGTCATCCCTCTCGCTTGTGAACACCGACACAAAGTAATCATTTAGAACCTTACATACATCTTCTGGCTCCACACACATATTACCACTATGGTCCTTAAACAGGCCCTACTCTTTCCCTAGTTATTCTCTTACTCAATGTACTTGTAAAATAACTTTGGATTTTCCTTTATTTTACCTGCTAATGTTTTTTCATGCCCCCTTTTTGCTCTCCTAATTTCCTTTTTAAGTTTCCCCCTACACATTCTATACTCCTCTAGAGCTTCCACTGTTTTGCGTCCTCAGTAGCTGCCATTAAGCCTCCCTTTTTCTCTTTATCCAATCCTGTATATCCCTCGACATCCAGGGTTCCCTGGATTTGTTGCTTTCACCCTTTGTCTTTATTGGAATATGTTGGCCCTGTACTCTCCCTATTTCCTTCTGGAATGAGTCCCACTGCTCTGACGCAGATTTACCTAAAAGTAGCTGCTCCCAGTCCACTCTGGCCAAATCATACCTGATCTTATTAAAATTGGCCTTCCCCCAATTTAGAACTGATTTCCAGCCCATCCTGGTCCAGGTCTCAATATTGCTAGTTGAGTAATGTTACAACCGGGATGGGAGGAGTGCACCGTTGATCTAGTCCCACTACCCCACAGGTCACAACGTTAGTTTAAGTGTTCAATTCACTCACCAAAATGGCCAATTATTTATTTTCAATGAACACTGGCCCAACCAGCAAAGCCCACATCCCGTGAATGAATTTTTAAAAAAGTTACCCAGGATAAAAGGGACTTTAACCAGGTTTCTTCAAATAAACAACAAACTTATTAGTTTATTATGAAACTAGTCTTTTTACTCAAGTTACCCCAAATCTCTTTTTCTCTCTCATACACACACAAACAAGAAACAAACAATGAAATAAAAATAGAAATGGAGGAATTCAGCCAAAGGTTACCTGTCAATGATTCAAAGGTAGAGATGGTGGAGTTCTTGAAATGGCGTTGGGTTATATGGTTGGTCTCAGCACTGCTCTGCGAAAGTCAATGATCCTGGCATTGCTTTTCAGGCGGACTCAAGGAACATTTGCAGGTACTCTATCCAAGCACGCAGCAATTTGGGAGCAGCTTGTATTCACTTCTGGCTGCAAAAGGCTGCTGTCTCCTTTCTCGAGCAGTTGGTCCTTCGCTTAAAGCAAAACCAAAGCCCACTTTTTTTTAAAAAAAATCAGTTCCAGGCATGTTTTTCTTCACAGCCAAACCCATGTGATCCCCTTTGTACACAGTTCATCCAGGTCAACTAGTTTTTTTTTTAAAAACTGCTTAACTACCCTTTGTAAAAGGATGCTTTTTCCAGGAATAGCAATCAGAGTCCTGCATTAACCCTTTAAGGGAGTGTCTTTTAAAACACAAATTCTTCCAGAATGTTCTTAGTCCTTGAGGATGAACCATCTTCTGTGATTAAAGTGCTCGATAGTAACATATGCACTATGCCACCACACTTGATTCTGATGGGTTACTACGGTGCTGTTTTAAGTGCTACGAGTGCACTGGTGCTCACTGCAGGCAAGGAAATGTGTCTTTGATGGTACTTGGTGAAGTCAGGGAACTTCTTCCTGCAGTTAGCTTAACATGTCATCGGGAAAATGTTAGAGTCAATTATAAAGGATGTAATAGCAGAGCATTTAGAATTACATCATCTAATCAAGCAGGGTCAGCATGACTTCATGAGGTAGAAATCATGCCTGACAAATTTATTCAATTTCTTTGAGGAGATAACTAGCAGGATAAATAAAGGGGAGCTAGTAGATGCAATGTATTTGGATTTCCAAAAAGCATTCGAAAAGGTACCACACAAAGCTACTTAATAAGGTAAGAGCCCATTGTGTTGGGGGTAGCTTATTAGCATGGACAGAGGATTGGCTAAATAATAGAAGATAGAGAATTGGGATAAGGGCAGGGGGGGAGGGGGGGGGGTTGGTGGGAAATGTATTTCCAGGATGGCAACCTGTACTGGTGGAGTGCTACGGGATCAGTGCTGGAGCCACAATTATTTACAATATATATTAATGACTTAGATGAGGTAAGTGAATGTACTATCGTCAAATTTGCAGATGATACAAAAAGAGGTGGGAAAGCAAATGGTGAGGATGACGCAAGGAATATACAGAAGGGTATAGACAGGTTAGGTGGACAAAAAGTAGCAGATAGAATATAATGTGGGAAAATGTGAGGTTATGCACTTTGGCAGGAAGAGTAGAGAAACAAATATTATTTAAATTGAGAAAGACTGCAGAAGGCCGCAGCACGGAGGGATTTGGGGGTCCTCGTGCATGAATCCCAAAAAGTTCAACAGATAATAGGGAAGACAAATGGAATGGTGGCCTTTATTTCAAAGGGAATGGAAAATAGGGAAGTCTTGCTAAATCCCTACAAGGCACTAGTTAGACCACACCTAGAATACTGTGGTCCCTTATCTAAGGAAAGATATACTGGCATTGGAGGCAGTCCAGAGAAGATTCACTAGGTTCATTCTGGATATGGAGTGATTTTCTTATGTACTCATTGGAGCATAGAAGAATGAGAGGCAACCTTATAGAAATATAAAAGATTCTTAGGGGGCTTGACAGGGTAGATGCTGAGTGATTGTTTCCCCATGTGGGATAGTCTAGGACCAGAGGCCATAATCTCCGAGTAAGGGGTCACCCATTTAAAACAGATGAGGAGGAATTTCTCCTCTCAGAGGGTAGGTAATCTGTGGAATTCTTTACCGCAGAGGGCTGTAGAAGCTGGGTTGTTAAGTATATACAAGGCGGAGATAGACAGATTTTTAATCAGTAAGGGAATCAAGGGTTATGGGGGAAAAGGCAGGAAACTGGAGTTGAGGGTTATCAGGTCAGCCATGATCTCATTGAATGGCAGAGCAGGCTTGTTGGGCTGAATGGCCTACTTCAGTCCTATGTCTTATGGTCTTACTGCTTTGCAATCATGGGGATGAGGGAATTGACATGGAACCAATGCCAGAGCCACCTCTAGTAGGCTGTATCTCCTAATCTCTATTTATTCCAGATCATTAAAAGGTAGCACTTTTAGTTGAGGAAACAACAAAACTCTTCAAAACTTGGAAATACTACCTTGTTGAGTTTCCATGTGCTTTGTCTCTGAACCAAATATCCATCTCCTCCATAATGTAACTGCACCGCAGGAACTCAGCATTGGTCAGTGACTCCTTCCCTTGTGACCAATGTCATGGGAACACCATCACCTCCACATTCCTTCCAGTCACACACCACTGACTTTGCCAAATACTGTAGCTTACTGAGTCAATATCTTGGAATTCCTTACCCAATACCATTGTGTAAGTACAATCACATCGCAAGGGGGAAAGAGATTGTCAGCAAAACAATGGCAAGTTAAAAACACACACTAAAAAATCATTTGTACTGAGGAAGAGGTATGTTGAGAGTTGCAAATCACCACAAATTGCTGACTTTAAAGGAGATAGAATACTGGTCCCATCATTTACCAATGTCAGAGATGCCCATTGACTGTGGTGCGCAATTGTCAACTCTCGCCTCCAGGAATTTTTTTATATTCTTTCCTGACATGTGTCACTGGCAGGGCCAGAATATGTTCTCATCCCCAGCTCCCCTTGAGAAGGTGATGAGCTGTCGTCTTCAACCACTGCAGTCCATGTGGTGTAGGTACACCCTCAGTGCAGTTATGAAGGGAGTTCCAGGATTTTGACGCAGTGACAGTGAAGAAATGATATATTTCCAAGTCAGGATGGTGTGTGGCTTGCAGGGGAACTTGCAGCTGGGTGTTCCCATGAACCTGCTGCCCTTACCCTTCTAGGTGGTAGTAGTTGCAGGTTTCTAAAGTGCTGTCAAACGAGCATGAGTTGCTGCAGGAGATGGTACACACACTGTCACCACTGTGCATCTGTGATGGAGGGAGTGAATGTTTATGGTGTTGGGGGCATGTCAATCAAGCAGACTGCTTTGTCCTGGATGGTGTCAAGCTTCGAGTGTAGTTGGAGCTGCATTCATCAAGGCAAGTGGAGACTATTCCACTTCTGACTTGTGCCTTGTAGATGGAGCACAGGCTTTGAGGGAGTCAGGAGGGGAGTTACTCAGCACACAATTCCCAGCCTCTGACAGGTGCTTCAACCACAGTATTTGTGTGGCTAGTCTATTTCAGTTTCTCGTCAATGGTGACCCCCCCAATCCCAGATGTTGATGGTGGCAATGCCATTGCATGTCAAGGGAAGTCAGCTAGATTCTCTCTTATTGAAGATGGTCATTGCTTGGCCCTTGTGTGCCACCAATGCTCTATTTATCAGCCCAAAACTGATTGTCATCCAGATCTTGCTATGATAGAAAGGTGGTCATTGATGAAGCAGCTGAAGATGGTTGGGCCAAAGCCACTACCCTGAGGAACTCCTGCAGTGATGTCCTGGAGCTAAGGTGATTAACCTTCAACAACCACAACCATCTTCTTTTGTGCTAGATATGACTCAGGTGTAACGCAAAAAAAAAACTTAATGCTGAAGGGAGAGAAAAAAATCCAACTCGGTACTCAGCAGAAGAAAACCTGCTCCAGTAAATTCAAGACTAATGAGCACAGCAATTCAAGCCCGTACCACCACCTCAATAAATGGAAAATAATTACAGCCTTGCTAGTACTACACGAAGCTCAAGAATAAAAATAGAACCATATGATTTTAAAATGTTGTTTCTTTATATTGCATTGTTTTCGGTGTGACCCATTACATTTATACATTGGATGAATTTGTTAGTTAGATCACACTTAAACATTCCATATATTATTTTCTAGACATTATTAGAAGCTTACAGCTGCATATATAATGGAACTGAATCACTAATGTGCTTGCTTTTTGTTCTATAGCGACTGAGTATATCACTAAACGTCGCAAATTGATGAAACGATTGAAGATTTGGGTTTTAATCAGATGGCCCATATGCAAATAGCAGAGGGGGTGAAATCCTTTCTTTTACTTTCTCCCTGAAACCCATTCAAACAAAAATGTTACTTTTAACTCAACCTTCATAATAAAGAGGGTTACTGCATGTAAATTACAGTCAACAGGACAAACAACCATCCCAACAGTAACTGAATGGCATGATATGGTATGAAGTCAAACACAACCTGCTTACATTCATTCGCTGTTAATTAACTGCAAGATCAAATTCTTATTTGGTATTAACATAGCCACTGTCTCCCGTTAAATGAGTCTAACATTTTACTAGACAGCAGTTATGGATTTGAAAGTGCTTTACGGGAAGAGAAGGCCAGAAACTGTTATTAACGGTATGCAAATATATCCCAGACAACAGCCACCAGCCTTGCCACACTACAAACTACAGTCCCTATGATTAACATGCCAAACTACAGGGATATCTGATAGTTATTCTGAATCAACTAGCTTAATACCCTCACTATATAAATTAGAATCAAGGGCAGTGTTGGAACAGAATCATATTCTGCCAATCCTGCAGTCCTACTAGTTATAAGGCTGTGGTTGGAACTCCATTGCCACTCTATGTTATCTCGTTAAGAGTTATATAATTGTGACATCTAATATCCATATACTACAAGAAAATAAATCTGGAATTGCTTCTCTCCCTGCAATATCAATTCCCTTCACTGAGCTTGGAATACTTAAACATTTGTAAGAAATATCTCACGAGCCAGTCACCTCTCTGTAACAGCACAGCTATGTGGAACAGCTTTGTTCTTGATTTTCACTGACCAGGCTGTAGCTCTCCAAGGTTGGACTGTTTATTGATAATGGCTCAATCATCGCGGTCATGATAACAGAATGATTTCAGCACATTTAGAATTTGTTCAGCGGTTACATGCTGAAAATTATCAAATGCAGTTGGATATCCTACATGTATCACTAATATTATTTCTTCAAGTGGAAGGCTCCATGGCTTAAGCTGATGCTCAATCAATTATTGCAGAAATCCTGCCTTCCACATACAACCCACATTCACAAACACCGTTACCTTGAACTGGGATTACGTAAGCAAATAGCCACTTGTGGGCTAGGCTAGATGTTATCAAAAACACTACCTCACTCATACTCGTTCTATTCATGTACCACACACCTCCCCACCCCTCTCCCATCATGTACCACACACCTCCCCACCCCTCTCCCATCATGTACCACATACCTCCCCACCCATCTCCCATCATGTACCACACACCTCCCCACCCATCTCCCAAATTGCTATCACTCCTGTGGTAACATTTATTGAAAAGTCATTCAAGTTTAAATTTTAATATATCTGTTTACTCATTTAATTCTTTTCCAAGGCCAAACCTTAGAAGCGGAAATTAAAACATCACATTTTATATGCTTTATCTCCTAGGGATTTGTTTACTTAGAAAGGGTGATGTTTTTGATCATGAAGCTGCCTTTAGGGAAGAGTTTAAAGAAAAAAAATCACATACACAAAACACATGAAGTGACCAGCTGCTTTCTTACATTTGCAATTACTCAGCTCCACACACAAAAGTACTGAAAATCTAGCCTATGAACTGGGTGCACAGGGTAGGCCATTTGCTCTGGAAAGTAGTGGCGAAGGGGGCTGGGCTGTTCCTTGCAGTATATTTACCCTACATAAGTATACAAAGAAAATTATTGCTCTGGACCAAGCAAGGATTTTGTGGATACTTTCACAGGGTTATAGGGCCTTGGTCTGAATCATGGGTTCCACCACATAACGTTCAGTGCCCTGGACTATTTGTGGTATCAGAGGGTATTTAACATGTTCCAAGGTGCACCAATCTAGCCGTCCGTCTGTCTCTGTGTGCGTGTCTGTCTCTGTGTGCGTATGTGTGTGTGCGTGTCTGTCTGTGTGTGCGTGTGTGTGTGCGTGTCTGTCTGTGTGTGCGTGTGTGTGTGTGCGTGTCTGTCTGTGTGTGCGTGTGTGTGTGTGCGTGTCTGTCTGTGTGTGCGTGTGTGTGTGTGCGTGTCTGTCTGTGTGTGCGTGTCTGTCTGTGTGTGCGTGTCTGTCTGTGTGTGCGTGTGTGTGTGTGCGTGTGTCTGTGTGTGCGTGTGTGTGTGTGCGTGTCTGTCTGTGTGTGCGTGTGTGTGTGTGCGTGCCTGTCTGTGTCTGTCTCTGTGTGTGTGTGCGTGCCTGTCTGTGTCTGTCTCTGTGTGCGTGTGCGTGCCTGTCTGTGTCTGTCTCTGTGTGCGTGTGCGTGCCTGTCTGTGTCTGTCTCTGTGTGCGTGTGCGTGCCTGTCTGTGTCTGTCTCTGTGTGCGTGTGCGTGCCTGTCTCTGTGTGCGTGTGTGTGCGTGTCTGTCTCTGTGTGCGTGTGTGTGCGTGTCTGTCTGTGTGTGCGTCTGTCTGTGTGTGCGTGTGTGTGTGTGCGTGTCTGTCTGTGTGTGCGTGTGTGTGTGTGCGTGCCTGTCTGTGTGTGCGTGTGTGTGTGTGCGTGCCTGTCTGTGTCTGTCTCTGTGTGTGTGTGCGTGCCTGTCTGTGTCTGTCTCTGTGTGCGTGTGCGTGCCTGTCTGTGTCTGTCTCTGTGTGCGTGTGCGTGCCTGTCTGTGTCTGTCTGTGTGCGTGTGCGTGCCTGTCTGTGTCTGTCTCTGTGTGCGTGTGCGTGCCTGTCTGTGTCTGTCTCTGTGTGCGTGTGCGTGCCTGTGCGTGTCTGTCTCTGTGTGCGTGTGCGTGCCTGTGCGTGTCTGTCTCTGTGTGCGTGTGCGTGCCTGTGCGTGTCTGTCTCTGTGTGCGTGTGTGTGCGTGTCTGTCTCTGTGTGCGTGCCTGTGCGTGTCTGTCTCTGTGTGCGTGCGTGTGCGTGTCTGTCTCTGTGTGCGTGCGTGTGCGTGTCTGTCTCTGTGTGCGTGCGTGTGCGTGTCTGTCTCTGTGTGCGTGCGTGTGCGTGTCTGTCTCTGTGTGCGTGCGTGTGCGTGTCTGTCTGTGTGCGTGTGTGTGCGTCTGTCTCTGTGTGCGTGTGTGTGCGTGTCTGTCTCTGTGTGCGTGTGTGTGCGTGTCTGTCTCTGTGTGCGTGTCTGTCTCTGTGTGCGTGTGTGTGCGTGTCTGTCTCTGTGTGCGTGTGTGTGCGTGTCTGTCTCTGTGTGCGTGTGTGTGCGCGTCTCTGTGTGCGTGTGTGTGCGCGTCTCTCTGTGTGCGTCTGTGTGCGCGTCTGTCTCTGTGTGCGTCTGTGTGCGCGTCTGTCTCTGTGTGCGTCTGTGTGCGCGTCTGTCTCTGTGTGCGTCTGTGTGCGCGTCTGTCTCTGTGTGCGTGTGTGTGCGCGTCTGTCTCTGTGCGCGTCTGTCTCTGTGTGCGTCTGTCTCTGTGCGCGTCTGTCTCTGTGCGCGTCTGTCTCTGTGTGCGTCTGTCTCTGTGTGCGTGTCTGTCTCTGTGTGCGTGTCTGTCTCTGTGTGCGTGTCTGTCTCTGTGTGCGTGTCTGTCTCTGTGTGCGTGTCTGTCTCTGTGTGCGTGTCTGTCTCTGTGTGCGTGTCTGTCTCTGTGTGCGTGTCTGTCTCTGTGTGCGTGTCTGTCTCTGTGTGCGTGTCTGTCTCTGTGTGCGTGTCTGTCTGTGTGCGTGTCTGTCTCTGTGTGCGTGTGTGTGTGTGTGCGTGTCTGTCTCTGTGTGCGTGTGTGTGTGCGTGTCTGTCTCTGTGTGCGTGTCTGTCTCTGTGCTTGTGTCTGTGTGCTTGTGTCTGTGTGCTTGTGTCTGTGTGCGTGTCTGTGTGCGTGTCTGTGTGCGTGTCTGTGTGCGTGTCTGTGTGCGTGTCTGTGTGCGTGTCTGTGTGCGTGTCTGTGTGCGTGCGTGTGCGTGCGTGTGCGTGTCTGTCTGTGTGCGTGCGTGTCTGTCTGTGTGCGTGCGTGTCTGTCTCTGTGTGCGTGTGTCTCTGTGTGCGTGCGTGCGTCTGTCTGTGCGTGCGTGCGTGTGTCTGTCTGTGCGTGTGCGTGCGTGCGCGTGCGTAACTGTCTGTACGTGTCTGTCTGTGTGCCTGTCTGTCTGCGCATGTGCGTGCCTGTCCGTACGCGTGCCTGTCCGTACGCGTGCCTGTCCGTACGCGTGCCTGTCCGTACGCGTGCCTGTCCGTACGCGTGCCTGTCCGTACGCGTGCCTGTCCGTACGCGTGCCTGTCCGTACGCGTGCCTGTCCGTACGCGTGTCTGTCCGTACGCGTGTCTGTCCGTACGCGTGTCTGTCTGTGTGCGTCTGTGTGTGCGTATCTGTGTGTGTCTGTCTGTGTGCGTGTCTGTGCGTGCGTATCTGTGTGCGTGTCTGTGCGTGCGTATCTGTCTGTATGTGTCTGTCTCTGTGTGGGTATCTGTGTGTCTGTCTCTGTGTGGGTATCTGTGTGTCTGTCTCTGTGTGGGTATCTGTGTGTCTGTCTCTGTGTGGGTATCTGTGTGGTTGTGTGTGTGTGTGTGTGTGTGTGTGTGTGTGTGTGTGTGTGTGTGTGTGTGTGTGTGTGTGTGTGTGTGTGTAGGGGAAAGTTTCAGTCCAGCATCATTCTTGCTCCTCCTGAAATCTCCCTCATTCACCTCACCTCCAAGTGGCCGGTTATACACTTACAAAAACACAGAGACATGTTGTATATGAGGAACATGAAGATAACTGTTTATGGGAGCTGGCCTTTCAAGGTCAGCTTCACAATGCATGAGCTTTGTGGCCAACTTCTAGTAAAATCCACGGGCACCATTTGACATATTATAGGCATTCTAATTTATTTTTTTTTAAATAGTCTAAGTAAGAAGAAAAAAATCAAAAATGGCAGGCAAATATTGAGCCAAGGAACTCAATGAGTGTCCCTGCGGTTACTTTACTACATAGCAATTTCAGGGCCTCTCTTTTCCGATTGAACTCGTTAGACAAAGTTAGGGTGGTGCGATGGTCAAGGGAGGGCAGGAGAATCCACAAGACCAAAGAAAATACTACTCCCCACCCCCCCTCCACAACCCTGTGCACATACAATCACATCTACAGATTGCTTGCTTAGTGGCCATGATGTCATCAAGTGAATGGGATTACTGACACTGGCTGTTTGTCACTGCTTCATGAATGGATTCTGCCACATAGTCCAAGTTGCTAGTGGTTAACCCACACATGTTGATGCGGCCACTGGCCATGAGATAGATGTGTTTCTTCTTAATCATATAATCAACCTGGGAAGCTGTAAAACAAAACAGAGAAGAAAATGAGAAAGGGTCAGGATCTGCTCATCAGCAAGTTTGCCATTAGTTCACTCCTTTGTTTCTTAAATTAGACACTGCTGGTAAATAGTTTAATAATATCTCATAAATCAGCCACCATCAGTTAACTTGGGAGGTACACAACCTTCCTATTAATCTTTAAAAAAGCCAGTGAAAATAAACTCAAATTGACATTCACGTCATGAATTCTCAAGAATGCCAGTGGTACTCCCCTCCCCTATCATTTGGCAGCAGAGTTACTCAGTTATTTCCTTGAGTCAGAAGGTTATGACTTCAGCAAGAGTCTAGGGCCAACAATTCACTAGGACAATATGGGGAGGTGCCATCCTTTGGATTAGATGATAGACTGAGTGCCCCCCCGCCCCCCCCCGACCCCTGCCCGACCCAAGGTAATATTTGAAGGGGGGAAATAATGTCGGGGGCTTTTCGCGGTTGATAACGCTTTCCTCTGCTCTGGCCCATGAGAGTTAGAAGATCCTGGGGGTACTCTGGCTGATTTTAAGTGGCTCAGGCTGGATTTGGGAAAGCCCAGCATCTGCAGGTGCCTGAAGCCTGCCCTTCACCAGATCATCAAAGTTTAGGACAGTGACTTCAGTAACACAACAGAAAGCAGGTTCCTCCCCAATCCAGGGGAATGACAAGGCCTGTGGCAGCAGATGGACCATTTCCATCGAGATAAGAGTAACTAAAAAGAGAAGGCTGAGAGAATAAAATCTCAGTTTTGTAAAACTTAGAGTGCCAGTTTTCCTGCTTAAAGTTACACATTACCACACTTTCTTTCAGCCTTCCAGAATTCTACAGATACCCTGTTTAGAAACAGAAGTGCTGAGGCTATCCAATGGTGATGGAGATTCAATCTCAAGTTTAAAGGCCTTCGGAAATTCCTCAGAATGAGAACACATACACACCACTAGATGGGGCTTACACTTCAATAACCTGCCACAAGGCCCAGTTGGGTATAGTCTGATCAGGCAACAGATTTATTTTCAGTGCTGGTAACTGGTATAGTTTTCAATATTTATCCATTTTAAAATGGGCCTGGTGAACTGAGAACTTTTGCTTTGAAACTTCCAGTGTTGAGGGATGCAATTAAATACTGCTGCAAGTTTACAAGAGGCACTTTCTGTCAAAAGGTGAAATCTTAATAGAAAGGAAGGAAAAATTCTCATTAGTGGGAATATCAGTCCAGGAACTTTTATTATTCCAGACATTCAAGTTTATATATTTCATGTCACTCCTTAGTGAATTTTTATTTAGTGAAAGTACTCATGAATATAAGATTTAGTCACTTGGTATGTTGCTTAGACGATGAGTACTGCTGAAAAAAAAAGACAAGCTCTCAAAGCTTTACGCCCTGCATTCATCAGGACAGACTCAAGAGTGACAAATTTCAAGGGGAAATTTGGCATAAATTGTTGCTCCCTTTGAAATCTGGCATTCTTGCATCTGTGCTGATGAGCGCAAGACTGTAAAGTAAGTTTTGGTAATAGGTCCAGGATAACAGAAAATCTTCCTTTAAAATTTCCTTTGCTTATTGGATCCATCTGGTACCTCCACAGAATCTTTTTCACATCTTCAAAAAGCAGCAGAGCACCATAACATCAGATCTTGCTTCTGAATATCAAGAAAATTTATTGTACCAGTGAACATGCAAATAACATTTTCTGTAAACATACTAAATGAGACACCCTGGAAATGGAAATCATAAATGCTTACAATTATTTTATCTGTGGTTATTCTTTTTTTTCCTTAACTTTACAATGGATCAGGAACTTTACACTGATCTCTTTAAAACTTCTACTCTAGCTCAATGATTTTAAAAGTTGTAAATACTTAACCAGAAGTTATGGACTCAAGTTGTCATCAGCTAAATTCTAAAGAAATCACTGGCTATAAATATAACTGGTGAAATCACAGCATTGTTTGAACGCTTTCTCTTGTTATCCAGTCTTAAGAGACAACTGAAATAAAGGTTTGCAAAGTCCATATCTAATTAGGCTGGCAACACGAGGTTTGAATGCTGGTAGTTTTTAAAATCTCCATTAGTATTGTAACTGAATTAAAAGGATCACTATCAAGCTCAAACTAGACAAACACAGTTGGGCTTTTGGCAGAGTGTGTAGTAAATTAGATCAAACTTGACCACTGTTAGAATACCACAGATATCATCCTTGAGTCAGCTCTCATCTCGCAGTTAGAAAGTCAAGCTTCACTGCTGGAGTGGAATACATAATATTTAGACTTGTGTGCTGCATCATTAAGAGCTGCTGTCAAATCCAGTGTACCTGTTCAGGACTGAATTAGATTTAGAGTTAATTCCTCCTGTTCCATGCAGGACAATATAGACAGCAAGACTGTCTCCATGCCAGGTCCATCATAACCTTTTTTGCTCCAGTCCAGGTGTTGTTTCACTTTTGAAGGTCCTCTTTAAATGTGCTTCTCCAGATCTTCTTTGGCCGGCCCTGTCGTCATCTTGCTCCATCTGGTGGGAGACATTCCACTGCCACTCTGGTGGCAAAATACATGTCCTGCCAGCCTCAGTCATCTCTCCATCGTCATGTCCTGCAGGCGCTTCTGACCAGTCCTCTGTAGTACTTCTTCATTGGTGATGCTGCCTCTCCATGCGATGCCCAGGATCTTACGTAGGCAGCGCTATTCAGGTGGAACTCAAAATTCCAAGATGCTCTTCAAAGAGCAGATGAGCTCCTGCGCAGCATTTATCCCTCAATCGTTTGTCTTGATGCTTATGAGGCCACCATGCCAATGTGCAAATTGGATACTATGTTTGCCTACATAATAACAGTTGCTACCCCTCAAACATAATTCATTGGCTGGAGATTTTGGGATATGAAAGGTGTGATGGTCCCAATAGTTTACTTTTAAAAGGCAGTAATTAAATCTTCTCTGAATCCTAAATCATTCAGACAGCAAGCACATTGGGTAGAGTTTCCCTTAGCCTTATGGACCAAGGAAAGCACAAGTTTCAGCACTGATCTAAGTTAGTTAGCCTCAGGATCCTCAGGCACAAGAGAAATGATTAAAAGGTCCCCATAATGGATTTCTGTGTACAAGAATAGAATAAACTCAGGACAGTCTCACAATATTACATATTTCTGGGGAAGGGAACTTAAAAACAAGTCAAAACTATTACGTAGAAAAGTGTAGTGGGAATACATTGCATCTTCTCTAGAGAGTCCTGGAGTCTCAATCTCAGTGGTGAGGGTGATGACAACCATTCAGTTCAAAAACTCCATTGAGCGAGAACTTGCAAACAACATAATCTGCATTTATAAAAAAGGATTTAGCAAGAGGGTCAGCAAGAGAAGCGAACAAGAATGTGAGAAAGTACTGGAAGCGAGAACATGTGTAAGAGTAATAGCTAAAAAGGAACAAGTGGAAGGACAGCATCAAAGAATGATTGCAAGAGGGAAAGAATGTGAAAGTGACAGAGTGCCATAAGCAAGGCTTTTCATTCCTGACTGTACTCCAGGTGACATTTACTGCACATTGCATGTGGACATTTGACTGGGCAGTATAGGGCTCAGCTTTGAAACCCTATTGGTCAAATTTGCCTCACCATCTAGTGTTATAGGTGACAAATAGCCACTTGCTCAATGTGCTAGAGGAAGGCTGCATTGGGTAACCAAAAGCAAAAGGCCAAAGCCACTGGTTGGTTTGCCAGAAAAAAGCAAGAGCATGATTCACAAAAGGTTAATTTAGAAAAAAATCCTCCCGCATCAAAAAATAAAGCAAAAATCCGGGAATAAGAACAAACTGACTTATTCATACATCTCAAATTTGTAGCCCGAGTCATTAGTTTTGGGAGGATGCGGAAAAGAGCAGGAAGAGAAAGAAACAAAAACATTAAAATTGGATGTTGGCTCTGGAGAGAGAGAGAGCAGAAACAAGTGGTAAAAAAAAGGAGAGAGGGACATACACAGCCAGGTCATGGCAACCCCATAGTAAAACAATGAAAAATGGCTGAAAGCAGCCTTTTGGAGACCCTGATTACAAAAGGGGTGGAGAGGAGGTCTCCCCAGCATCCTGTTTTAACATATCTAACAGGTTTATTTTGGGGTTGCCAACATTTGCACAAGCTCCTTGCTTTGGGAACCAAAGGCTGTGGCTCACCACCCAGCTCAATATAGAACTAGCACAATTCTCAGAGGTTGTATTTCGCAAAGCAGATGAGAGTCCTCGAGCAGATTCTTTAATATGACTCTTTATCAGATACCTGGGGTCTTTTTCTAAATAGAAGGAGACACCGCCTGGCAGCTGTCAAAAGGCCCTGGTGGTATGTTATGTGTACATCTAATTGACTCCTTCAGGGCACCAAAACAGACGCTCTCAACAGACTCTCAAATTGCACAAGATCCTTTGCTAAGCCAAACAGTCTGCTTCCCATTAATAAAAGTATGATGCAGTTTCTTTCCCCTCTTCCTTGTTTTTTTTAAATATAAAGTTCTCGGGTCCTTTGTGGATCTGCAACTATCCAAAACAAAACACACAGGCAGTACAGCTGGATGGCATTACTCCTCCAAGTATTGTATGGTACAAAGACTTGCTGGACAAAGGGATGTGGATCAATTAGTGCAGTTGTTTCGTATTAAAAGGCCTGAAAGAGCTAACCCAAACTTAATAGGATCTACGGAAAACCCAATGTAGCTGTGAATGATGTGTGCTGACCAAGGGTTCCAGCCAATCCACCAACGCCTCGGTATCTCTACTGTTTTCAGTAAGAACACTCGGAGCATTATCTGCTGCTTTTTTAAAAGAAAAAATAACTAAAATAGAAAGTTTCCTAAGTCATGAAACAATTTATATATCATGATACTGTAAAGGATGAGTAATGGCTGCATGCATTGTGGAGGTCGATGCGTGAACTTAAAAAAAAAACTTTGAGTTCATACGGTCCCCAGCAAATCTTCAGGAAGTATCAAAACATTTCAAATGGAATGAGTTACTTCTAAACTCTAACACAGCAAAATGCAGTAGCCAATTTACACACAGCAATTTTGCAAACAGAAAATTAGATGAATGAGCACAATCAGTTTTTGGCACTGCTACTGGGGGGAGGAATGTTGGCCAAGATGCCAAGGGAACTCTCTGCTCTACTTTCACTAGTTTCACAGGATCTGTAAACAACCTCCTGAGCCAGAAGAAAAAGGCTGAGAATGACGCAATTTAATGTCTCATCTGAGAAAACACAAAAATTCTATATGCGCACTGGGGCATAAATAATTAGTAGCCAATCGATGAGAGCGAAGGCAGGAAGGTTCACATGGTAAATGAAAACAAGTCTATCAGTATCCAAGGACAGAAGGTCAATGTTTTTTTTTAATTCATTCATGGATATGGGCATCGCTGACTAGGCCAGCATTTATTGCCCATCCTTAACTGCCCTTGTTCAGAGGACAGTTAAGAATCAACTACATTGTTGTGGGTCTGGAGTCACATGTAGGCCAGGCCAGGTAATGGCAGATTTCCTTCCCTAAAGGACATTAGTGAACCAGATGGGTATAGAGATACAACCTTTCGATGGGACATGTTTGAAGACGCATATGGAGCAGGACCTAGTGTTTTGATGCTATCTCTGATCAGTGCGTATGCCCCTCATCCGACCAGTGTATCTACCCAGATATTTTAGCTGAGGGATGAGCAATCAGCTTGAAAGTGACCCATCACTTTCTTTTTCAAAAACACTCCTATCTATATTCATTCTTACTGCTAATGCAGAGAAACTAAGTAGCACCACATGCTAGCAGTTTGCTGGAGGCACGTGGCAACAGAGTTTGTGGCATGTTGGTGCTATCAAGTCAGTAAATGGAGTTCTTCTCGGTGTTGATAGGTATTGCTCTGGATGCCAATCTTGCATCTTTAAAGCAACGTGAGAGCAAAGTTAGAAACCAGGATTACTAGTTCACAAGCCAACTAATTTCCTCCAAATGGAGCACAAAATCATGAAGGTTTTATTTTCGAAAAGCCAATTTAAAGCCATGCTCTCCTGATAGCTTTCCTGTTCAACACTTTCATACCCAGTGCAGCACAACATTACCCAAGGTAACTGTGCTGTGAATTTGAATCCACATACTTAAAGGATGCCAACAGATTAAGGCTTGAGTTTTCAGGTCGGCGGGCAGGTGTAATCAGCAGGCTAATGAACGGCCAGCCAGCGTGAAAGGCGCACTGAAAGGTTCAGCGCTGCAGGGGTGGGGATGGGATATGGATGAGGTTTGCTGAAAAGTGTAAAGGCCACCTGGCCAATTCACCCATTCACCAACCGTAACGTTGGATGGGCTACATAAAATGACAGACAACTGCACCATTAATGGGCTTAATTGCCCTCTTAATTGCCAGTGGGCACGCTTTCGACTTTTGCGTGTACCCGACCGAAATGCCACGATATGACGTCGGGACGTTTGCCTGTCATCCTCTCGCACGATTTCACGCCCAATCAGTTCGAGCATGTGCCCACCTGATCAATGTAAAATTCTGCCCTAAGGAATCAAATTCAGTACTGTTGCAACTGAGATTCTTTGGTTTAAACTCAAGAATTCCAAACACTAAAATCCTTAAAGAGCTGTCTGCAAGACATCCTCTGCACCAACTCCATTCACAACTTCTCTGAAAATGTAGAAGCACAAACTAATCGCAACAGTTGAACAGGTGTTGAACATCCAAGCTTGGTTACAAGTGCCAAGCAATGACTATCTCCAGCAATAAAAAGCCCAGCAATCCCCTACCTTTTTTGACCTCCAATGATTCCCCATCAAACCTCCTGGGGTGAGAGTGCGCAGTCATCATTGAACTGGGCAAGACACATCAACACCAGTTGCAAGGAAAGGGCAGTTTTTGGAAAATCTGACTGGTGGCTCACCTTCCTAATGCCTCAAAGTCTCTCCACTATCTACAAGACTCAAGTCAGAAGTAGAATGGTATACTGTAGGTGGCCAGGATGGATGCAGCAGCACCAGCAACACTGAGGACAGAACATTTCACTGGACCCAATATTCAAATCCTTCAATGATGTACTAAGGCTGAAGTACACACTATCTATAGGATGCAGTTCAGCAACTCAAACTTACTCTGACAGCACTGTCCAGTGCCACAACCTTTACAGTCAAAAACAACACAAAACACCATCAATGGTAAATTCCATTCAAAGGCATACCCCCCTCCTGATGAGCAAATCACTGTTCTTGCGTCACAATCTTGGAATTCCCTACCCATCACCACTGAACGGCCACAATCACCATAAGATTTGCAGATGTTCAAAGGGGAGGATCACCAGCCCCTATTCAAGGCAACTAAATGCACCACAAGATAATCTAATCATCCTCCCTTGAACATCACAATCGTTGAGTACCCCGGCACCTAGAGATTACCACTGACACAACCATATTAATACTGTGGCTATAAAAATGTCAAAGAGGTTGGGAATTCTGCAGGAACTCACCTCCTGACTCCCAAAGTCTGTCCACTATCAACAAGGCACAAATCAGGAGTGCGATGGAATACTCTGCACTTGCCTGGATGAGTGCAGCTCCAATAACACTCAAGAAGCTCAACACCATCCAGGACAAAACAGCTCACTCGTTTGACACCCCATCCACCAGCGTGAACTTTCAGTCCCTCCATCACTGGCGCACACAGTAGCAGTGTGCACCGTCTATGAAATGCGGTGCAGCAACTCTCTAAGCCTCCTTCAACAGCACCTTCTAAACCTGCAACCTCTACCACTTAGAAGGACAAGGGCAGCAGACCCATGGGAATGCCACTACCCCTCCAAGCCACACACCATCCTGACTTGGAACTATATCACCGTTCCTTCACTATCGCTGGACCATAAACCTGGAACTCCCTCCCTAACAGCACTGTGAGTGTACCTACACCAGATGGACTGCAGCGGTTCAAGAAGGCAGCTCACCACCACCTTCTCAAAGGCAATTAGGGATGGACAATAATTACTGCCTTGCCAGAAACTCTTACATCCCAGGAAATAATTTTTAAAAGCCTCACCCATATCCCAAGGGCAACTAAAACAAACAAAAAAAATTACATACTCCTGAAAAAAATTGGACTGGTAGGATGTTCAGAGATTCATCTCAATCACATGGTGTCAACCTGGTACCTGCTGGTCAATCAACAGAATTGCACAGAGCACCAGTCCAGGAACAGATAGAATTGTAGAATATCATTTTTTATTGCTGTGGGAAAGGCTGCTCGAGTGGTGGCTAAGAGGGAAAACACCAGCCACAAGAGCACTTAAATTCTGCTAACTCTGCTGACTACTGCAGTGCCTGAACCACTACACAGAACATCACATAGATATACTGGCTTTTTTTTGAGTGGTGGAAATGGGGAAAGGAGGGCACATTCCATCTCCAAAGTACTATCTGTTGACAGCAGCTGCAAAAATGTCCAGTCCATATCATCTACACTGTCCCTTCCTCCAGGCCAAATAACACAAAAAATGAATAACAAGGCATTCCCACATGGCTTTCCCAAAGGATTTTTTTTTAACATCCTCCTGGCCCACCACCTTACTGCTTAACTGGCTGACACTCCAGATATGCCCAACACTACAAATAGATAGCAGCAAACAGAATGCCTGCATTTTTCTGATCCATGCAGGAGGGTATCCATTGGGATTGAATTTCCATCCACCTTGACCTTGGACAAATACCTAACAGACCATTAAACACGATTCAGATGGAGTTCCCGGCTTCTGTTGACGAGTCCTAACCAGAAGCACAGTGGAAGCGAGAAGGCTTCAGAGCCCCGATGTAGCATGGCAGTGTTAGCAGCCTCAGAGTTGCAGTACAAACAAACTTTATTACTTTCTTTTGTGCCAAGTAACAATCCTGGTAAAAGCACATATCACAGAGCCTCAGTGCTGGTGCCATCCTTTTCCTTCGCTCTGCCAATCTTCAACTGCTGAGTGCCAAGATTTAGCAGGTGCCATGGCATCCAGTGTTGAACCAGAGCAGAGACCACACTTCTCTACTTTCAATATAACTTGCATCAGTCCAGAAGCTCAGAAATCATCTAGGGCATGAGGGTCTAAGGAACTTGATAAGAAAATTATTGCTGGATGATATCCAAGGACCTCTACTGGAACTCAGAAACTGAGTTAAAGTCCATCGGCACAAGTTTAGGTGCTTCAGCAAGTATTTTATCTGCTTTAGCTTCGTTGATGCCCTTGATTTTTACTACAAGGGGAGGGGTAGGGGCATGAAGTGCACCAATGAAGTTACCATGCCCCCTGACCCACTGACAAATGGTCAGAACTCAGGTGATAAATCTCAGCCAAGAAATTTCATCTACCTTAACCCAAATGTGCCCAACATTTGAACTAGAGTGAATAATACAAGTGCCCCATAAGAGTGATTCTAGCTGTAGAAAGATTTTTGCTGAAAAAAATCCTGAATCCTGCATGCTTTGAGAGAAATGTCTAGAGAGAGCTCAGTTGCTCAGAGACTCCTGCAAGACAGATGCTTTGGCAACAACATTATGGAAGGTCTTTGTAGGAACTCTTTTGGCTGCCCAGAGCTTTCAACACAATTAGACTGACAATAAACAGAGACGACCCTGGGCACATTCTGTAATGGTTTGTGCAAACACTGCAGCTGCTGGCAATAAATGCTGCAATGAAAATCTGCAAAAATTTCCAAGCTATTTGCCAGGTGCATGAAGGAGGAATGGACTGCTCTCAGTATCTGTCACATGAATTGGGAACAGCTGAAGATCCCAGAGTCTAAACTATAACAGGCACTTGGCACTTGCTGTGATCTCAAGCACCACATGCTGGAGGAGGCCTGTGCTGCTTCCTTTGCAACCCACCTACAGGCTTCTTTAGCAAATCTAGCAGCATTACTCCTCATTAGTTCAGAGAGTTCAATTTTCAATATTTGGCACAATATAAAGTCTAGAGGGTACGTGTTAGGTGTCCCAAAGAAAATCTCATTTATAAAGTTGTAAATTTGAAAGGAGAAAGATCGGCTGAATTAATTTCTACAGCACCTTTCGCGATCTCAGGATGTACCAAAGCACTTTCCATTTTCCAAGCTACAGTTCATTCAGTTGAGAATACCACACTCTTATTTCTTGAAGCGTGGAGCTGGGGAAAAGAGACCTTGCAAAAATGAGAAGTGCAAGGTCACTATCCATCTAGATAGATTTTTGGCTTGTGATTCTAGTGACGGCTTTGGGCAGAACTAAAGTTACAACATGGTGAGATTGGTGCTTTATTTCCGAAATGGAGAAGCTTGGCATTACCTTTTTAATTCCTGTGTAAGTCTAATCTATTGTTTCCAAATTCAGTGGTGTTATGCATCATACGCTTTGACCTTCATTTAGGTTACTCAAATTATTTACAGGTCAGAAATGGTCCAAAAAGTCCATGCCATCTGTTGTTTATACTGTCATATTTATCTATCTTCCCTTTAAATGCATCTTCCAGTGAGTTCCACATTCTAACCACTCTCACAGGAACAGGAGTAGGGCATTTAGCCCCTTGAGTCTGTTTTGCCATTCAATGAGATTATGGTTGATTTGTGACCCAATTCCATATACCCTCCTCTACCTCGTATCCCTCAATATCTTTGGTTAACAAAAACCTATTAGTCGCAGATTTAAAATTAACAATTGTTCTAAAAGAATGCTCCAAACTTTGGCACACTTAATTTCACTCTTTGAAGTTCTGGCTCTATTTTTTTGATAATGTCCCCAGCCCTAGACTCCAAAACCAGTGCAAACATTTTCTCCCTGTCTGCCCCATCAATCCTCCTTAAAATTTTGAAAACTTCAATCAAATCACCTCTTACTCTTCTAAATTCTAAACTCCCTCGCTTTCTCCCAAATTCCTTACTGGATTTATTAATGACTATCTTATGTTTATGGTCCCCATTTCTGGTCTAGCCTGCATAATCTAGATCATTATCTCTAAACACGAGGTTGGGGTTATATGAAATTTCACCATGAGCTGGATCAGTCCATAGAAAACTTGGCAGCCAAGTCAATGAAGGCATTGAGAGCCAAAGGTTTCTCTCATTCAAACACTAGGACATCATAAAGTAACCAAAGTGCTCAGTAGTTCAAACCACCAAAAAGATGCTTTAGAAAATGGGAATTATAAATTCCTTTTTTTAAAAAAAAGGTGCTTTAGAAAATGAGAATTTTATGCACATTTTTAATTTCCAACAAATTGTGTTAAGAAGGTTACAAATTTTCCCAAAAAGCAGCAACTCAACAAGAAATACATATTGGGCCTGAACTTCCATAGGGTGGCAAATTGAGTCAGATTGCCAATCTGCTCCCACTTTCTTACCTTTAATTTTTTTAATCCTGTCTTGTCTGACCTTCAGGCTGGATAAGAACCATGCAGGGCAACACGCTCCTGAAGCCTTCAGTCGAGCGCTGCTGAATCAGGGGCAAGGGCACCACAGCCCCATTTTTAATGGCACTAGCAGCCATAAAGCTGCAAAGTTCAAAGGTCTTCCCTTTAAAACTGGTTATCCTCTTTTTCTCCATTATTGCTGCCAAGTTTGCTCTCCATAGGTGCATTAACAAGCTGGGGGAGATTTGTAAGTGGGGTAGTGTATAAGATAAGTGGTTAGGATTTTGGGGGGGGGGGGGGGTCCCCAAGAGGAGAGAAGGGTCGATTCAGGTCAGGTCCTGGCCAGAGTGGGTGGCAGAATGGAAAGTTGAGTCTGGCTGGGTGAGTGGGTGGGCAGGGAGGGGGGGGGCGGTAAAGAGGCCTGCGGAAGCAGTTAGTCAGGGGGTAGGGGGAGTTTCATGGATGGGAATAGTACCACTGGGTTTGGTGGTCTTGGGGGAGCCCCAATGGGTTGAGGTGGGGTTGGGGGGGGTGGTAGGTGTTCAGTGTGGATCTGTTCCGTAGTTACCCAGAAGTTACAAGTGGTTTTAATTCTAACTTTAAGTTGCATTTTTGGATGGTTGCCAGTGCAGGGCAATAGCCCATGAAAACTTTGCACTTCCCAGGCAACTGCTGTGCAAACCTTACCTGAGAACTTCTAGATGCTCACCCCCACACATCTTTGGTGTAACCCCCCCAGATATGACGCCCTGGCGCTCGGTAGTTACAGCCCATTATTTGCTGTGATAAAAGTCACATGATTTCTACACAAGGTATTGGGATAGTCAATATAGTTGGCATAATGATTTCCTCTTTAATGCCTATTTACAAGTGTGAAATTCGTTTGTCTCTTCAATACATCCCCAATGAATAAATCTACACTTTAAATTGGCCAAAACTGAAGTCACCAGCAGACATTGTATGGGGATTGGGCAATGCAGTTCTACTTTTGTCTTCTTTTAGTTTGCTTGCCACACTTAACACGAGTGTGTTTGTAGAGTAAAGACTTTGCTTTACATGTGACTGTTAGTTTTATCCTCCCACTTCAAACCTCTTCCTTGGTTTCACTTAAGCTGCAGCACAGCTACCAGAGCATCTCAACTCTGCTGGTTAAATCCTTGGAAAGTGCTGTTGGTTATTCCCCACATCTTTCAAAATAAATCAAACATGGGCACATTTTTAAAAAAAGGTGACAGCATCTGTGACCTCGGAGCCCCCAATCATGCAACAGGCAGGTTTCCATTAATCTACATACTTACGGTCAAGTCCTGTGAAACTGAACATTCCGATCTGCTGGGTGAGATGGTCCCATGTGCCAGGCGTTCCCAGTTTCTCCAGCTTCTCCCTCAGCTGTGCTCTCATCAGTAACACACGGTCAGCCATAGTCTTCACATTACCTTTCCTAGAATGGGGGGATTACTATAGTAGATTAGTGGACAGTCGTGTTGTCTGATGCGATAATGAGCTCAAAAAGTTCAAGGTTTGATTTTGGATTTGTTGCTGAGTGGGGCAAGCTGGTTTCAACTATGGTGGATAGAAGTGCTAGAATTGACATTGGTATTCCTGCAATTAGAAGGTCTCTGCTCTATCTTCAGCTGGTGCACTTCCAGTGAAATGTACCAGTTGATATCAGCTGGAACTTCGCACCAGTTAGTGTACCTGTAAGGAAGATTATCACAATCTTCAAGCTGGTAAAAAAAGCTTGGTAACAGGACCCAAACATTACAAATCTCCCCCAGCCTGTTAATGCACCCGTGGAGTGCAAACTTAGCTGCAATAATGGAGAAAAGAGTATCACCAGTTTTAAAGCGATGTCTACAAGCTTCTGTATTTGCAACGATGGAGCATGAAGAGGAGAGTAACAATGGTAGGCAAAATATTGGCAATTAATGCAAGAATTTGTTAGAGGACTTGCCTCAGAGAGTCAACTTAATATTAAGGATACAAAAAGGACCTGAAGGGAAATCAAAGGAAACAGCAAAAAACAAAAACAAAGTATGGCACAAATATATGACTGTAAATAAGTAGAGGATGATATATTAAAAAAACACCTGGTAGAAATCTGCATTGTTGTAAAAGAAATTAAGCAAAGCTGCTGAACTGGCACTGATAAACGTTAATCAGAATGCAGTATGTAAGGCAGCACAATTAAAAACACCAGGGCTACGGCCATTACAGCGTACATCATAATAGGAGAGGGAGCAAAATTGAAGCCAGCGTGAGTAGGTCCAACCATACTCGTCATGATTCTCTATTTTTTTTAAAAAGGTCAAACTTGCTTTAATTGGACAGCACAAAGTAGCACAGCTGGAAGCTCCATACAGATGCTAGATCGGGTATCATGCAAGAGAACCTATTATGGAGTTCATTGGCGCACAGTTTGGAAAGGGCAAGCTCTTCCCAGGTTGAGTGCTGTAGTCATGATATGTTTTACAAACACCCCAATTCTGGCCTCTTTCACATCTGATTTTCATCATTCCGCCATTGGTGGCTGTGCCTTCAGCTGCCAAGGGCTCAAGCACCATAATTCCTTCCCAACCTCTCTGCATCCCTATCTTTCTCTGTTCCTTTAAGAAGCTCCTTAAAACTACCTCTTTGACTAAGTTTTTGGCCACCTGACTGACATGGCTGTGTCAATCTAATGAGGCTCTTGAAGATCCTTAGGGTGTTTTGCTACAATTGTGGGTTATGGAATTATACAAAATGAAAGTTGTTGTTGATATAAGAGGTTGTGTGTGATGTTTGAAGGTTCATATTATGCCAGTCAGTCAATCTCCTGAAGTCAAAACCAACCGTAGTCTTTAGCTGTAGTAGAGTTAGAAGACATGGGATAAATGTAAGTCCATCACTACTGTGAAGTGAGATATTGCGTTCTCCTTGTGTATAATCCTTTACTATTAGTTGTAGTTAAATTGCAAAATTAACAGCAATTTGTAAGGCAGAAAATAAGGAGGCCACATACTGCTTGGATAATACGTCCAAATGGAATAGAGGAGTAAAGGGGTCTAGGGGGACATACACAAATCATTAAAAGTAGCAACGCAAGTTAATAAGGTCATTAAAAAAGCAAATCAAACACCTGGGTTTATTGCTAGAGGGGTAGAACTGAAAGGCAGAGATGTTAAATTTGTACTGAACCTTCATTAGATCATACTTAAGAGTATTGTGGATTACTCTGGTCTCGGGTACTGAGGAAGGCGCAAAAGAGATTTGCAAGGGTGATTTCAGAACCGACATGACATGCCCGTAAAGAAAGGCTGGGAGGTTGGGACAGGCAAGGCTGAAAGTTGACCTGATAGAGATCTATGATTATGAAAGGGTTTGATAAGGTAATTGTAGAAAATGTGTTTCTACATGGGAAAAGTCCAAAACTAGAGATTAGAAACATAAGATGGGCATTAAAAAATCCAATGGAGAACTCAGAAAGAAACATCTTTACACAAAGTGGTGAGAATGTTGAATGCACTACCATACAGAGCATTTGAGGTGAATAGCATAGATGCATTTAAGGGGAAGCTAAAGAAGCACATGGGGGAAGAAAGGAATAGAAGGGCACGTTGATGGGCTAGATGAAAAGGAGTGACGGGAGCCTCATGTGGAGCATAAACACCAGCGCAGACTAGTGGTTGGTCAAATGGCCAGTTGCTGTACTGTAGATTCTATGTAAGTTCAATTGAAGCTGGATCAGACTATGAAAGCATTTGAAATATCTGCTAACCCGCAAGTGATTGTTTTCTCAATTTTTCTCTACCACACAGTATTAAAAAGGAATAAATGTACATAGAAGGGTTAGAATTCTCAGTTCTGAAGTTATATTTGATTTGAAATGTTAACTGTTTTTCTCTCTCCACAGATGCTGCCTGGCCTGCTGAGTATTTTCAACACTTTGTTTTTATTTAGAATTCCCAGGGTTAACTTGGGCGTATAAAGTTCATGAAACAAACACATGCATTCTACTCTCCACCACACTGCACCTTTAGAATGTGTCAAAATCCATCTTTGAACTAAGATTTTGATAACCACTTCTAACTCTTGCACCATGGTTTTGTGCCCACTCCGTTTCTCCTGTCTAGCCACAAGTTAAACGTTTTGAAAATAATTTTAGGCTTAAAATTAATTTTTAAAAACCATTTTTTTTTAAACTTAAGAAGGTTAAGCATCAGTATCGCAGAGTGTATCTTTAAAACATTTCTCAAATCAACAATCTCTCACCATTCAGTATAGAGCTGTGGGTTACAAAGGGTGACGGCTACAACGCGAGCCCCATGAGCTGGTGGGTTTGACCATACAGTACGGGCTATCTTCTCCATTTGAGAGCGAATCCTGGTCAGATTGTCATTGTCCTTGGCTACAATGCACAGATTCCCAACTCGTTCATCTAAAACAAGGGGAAAGATAAAAAGGGGTAATTGCATTAACATTGAACTACAAGTTTCTAATGTCCAAGGCAAACTTACAGGGAGTTAAGATAATCATGCTTCTAGAAGCTCTTCCTTGAATGCATCTCATTTCTCCAGCCTATTACAAAATACACATCACCACAGCAAAACACCAAACACACACAATGATGTTCAAGATTCTGTGATGGTGATAAGCCAGCACTAAATGTCTGATTTAGTGAGCTAGCTCTGAGCAACCCCAAAAGAATTGAGGTTGCAGATTGAAATAATGTTTCCAATTGAGCAGATATTTAAATCCGAGACTTATTTTGCTTTTTAAATCTTACACATAGTTTGAGATATAAATGTTAATACAGGACATTCACTGTACATTTTATTCAATAATAGAATTATTCATGCTATGAATACGACTGCGACAATAACTAACCTTTAAAACCGCAACCACAAGTGCTGACCTTGCCAACAATGCTCACATTCCATGAAAGAATAAAAACCTACCTTTAAAAGTGCAAAAAAGATCCTTTGCAGCACTTCAGAAGCATGAAAATAATAGTCCCCTGGCTGAAGGAAAGATCAGGTGGGTAAACAAAAAGTTGGTCACAAAGGTGAGCTTTAAGGAGGGTCTTGAAGGAGAGCGAAGCAGAAGGAATTCCAGAGAACAAAGCTAAAGATGGTACACTCACTAATGCTGGGCAATGGATTCTGAAGTCAGAACGCAGCGTTTGTGAATGGGAGGAACATGCCTACAGCTGCAGGAATTTACAGAGATATGGAGGGCCAAAGCCACAAAGGCATTTAACAAGATGAGAATTTTAAATCCAAAGGCTGATGGGCTGGGAGTCAATGTAGGAAAGTGAGAAGGGTAGAGGGTGATGGACAAATAAGATGGTGCGGAATAGGATACGGGCTGCAGAATTTTGAATGGGCTGATGAAAAATGGAGGATGGGAATCTGACCAGGAGAATATGAGAATAACGGAATCTGGAAGAGAGGAAGGTCAAAAGGAAAAGTGAACAGCAAACACTGAATTTCTGTGTCTTAGATACAATCCTAATCTTTGAGAATATAAAAAGATCCACACCAAGAAAAGGTCAATGACCCCCTCCAGTCCATTGAAACACCTGCACCATGTACAATTATTTGATTATTAACTACCCCCCATCACAGCACTTGTTGATCCCATAGATTTCTTTGGAGATTGAGAAAAGCAAAAGTAAATAATTTAGTGTTGTTAAATACTTAACATCTCCTTTTTAAAGTAGTAACTTAACCCCAAATGCACTCCCTTCTCTTTCAGTCTACCCTATTTATTGTAGTTCCAGCACCTTTTGTTTATATTCAAATGGACTATTTTGGCAGCCTCCTTATTCTCAAAATTCATTCTTATGTATTGAACGGGATGAGTTTGCAAGCAAAAGGTCTGATCATCGCAGTTGATGATAGGATACTAAAAAATGCCTTTTGTAATTGAAGAAAATCCATAAGATTTAGTTGGTTAAAAAGGGAATAACATTTAGCAACTCCTTTCTAAGATCTACATTGCAAGTTAGGGTCAGCCTTGGATACTTTCTAGGGTACAGTGGTGCTGGTCACTCCTAAACAGTGAGCATTTTATAGTTAGGGGTATGGGCAGACCACCAAATATATATGCCTACCATTATGTAGCCAAGGGGTATAACAGGATTCCTTAATGACCTGAACTAGGTAGGAACTGGAAGAGGCCCTTGAGCCTGTTCCACTATTAAGATAGAATTGGGTGATCTGTACCTAGCCTCCGTTTATCTTTTTATTTATTCTTTAGTGGGATGTGTATCCAACTCATTGTGAACACCACTGCTAGTGTTTAAAAACTGAAATCCCATACCTAAAGTTCTTTTGTTGGGTTGACTTGGAGTGTGATAGGTTTTATCTTACAGATTTCAAAATTTAAGCTGCAGCCAAAATTCCTACTGAACTACATCTGATCAAGTATGTAGTGCAGCTTTGGAATGACAAGCAGATGCAAAATTGCACAGATTGTTCAAAAGAATAAAAGAACTAGAACAGCTGGGCCTATTGAGAGCACACTCATTTTCTGAAGCACATAGTGCCATCCACCGTGGTCAAGAGAGGGCGATGATATCCAAACCGTTATTTAGATTGTTCCAAATGTTGGTATTAAATGTCATTTCTCACTAAAAGGCTTACAGTTTGTTCAGATCAATATCTCACCTTTAACCTACATACCAAAATTAAACTTAATTGGTCATTTATCTCATTGCAGTCCGTGGGATGGCACTGCTTGTAAAACGGCTGCTACGCTTTCTCTCCTAACAGCCAACCAAAATATAAGGTGCTATGTAAAATACAATTCTTCCACTCCCTTTCAGAGTGCAAGTTTGAAAAGCACTGGAAAACATTACCCTCCACATGCTAAAATAAATCAGTTTTGATCAAAAAGAGACGATCCTCCTAAGGATTGTTCCAACTGTTCAATACAGTAATGAACTATGCAAACCAGGAATGTCTCGCAATAGATTTCTGTCCTGTGTTGAGCTAACTGATCTAAGCTAAGGGCACTTGTACTTTAGTAACTCTAGGTCAAAGTCAGAGACTGCCAAATTGCTCTGGGGTGAGGAATCAGAGTGCAGCAGACAACCAGAATGTTATTAGAGTTTCAATGCTATGTGTAGAGCTCATCCAAAGCATTATTGCCCATATTCTAAATGGTATCAAGTCCCATTCACCCCTGTGCTCATTGACTACAGTGGCTTCTGGGTGAGCAATGCCTTGATACTAAAATTCTCATCCTTATTTTCAAATCCCTCTATAGCTTCACCCCTAATTCCATAACCTCCTCCAGCCCACAACTCAAGATATACGTCCTCATCTAATTCGAGCCTCTTGACCATCCCAGACTTTTTAAACTGCTGCAGCGTTGGTGGCTGTGCCTCAAGATGCCAAGGCTCAAAGCACTGGAATTAACTCACTAAACTGCTCTGTCTCTCTTCCTATCTTTAAGGTGCTCATCAAAAACAGAACTCTTTGACCAATTTGTCAGAGTGTGGCTCTGTGTCAAGTTTTGCTTCATTACTTTCCAGTGAAGTGCCTGGGGATGTTTATTATGTTAAAGGCAAATATAACTACAAGTTGTTATTATGTGTAGGTTGCACTGAAGTGTTAAGCTCTCTGCACAGCAATGCAAATCCACGGAACTTAAAAAGATGATTTCCATAATGTAACATAAAAAGCCGACCCACAGCCTAACACTAATTTAGTGCTTTTGGAGATCTTTTCTTTGAGTTAAATGAAAATTGCTAGCTTTTTGTGAAAGGAGACCATGATCCAACAGATTATCAATATCAGGTCTTTTAATGTTTAAAATTTAATGTTATGCCTCAAAGAATTTATTTTCAGTATTGCACCCATCCATTTCTAATGAATTTATTCTGTGGACCGATCAACTTTTAAATTAATTGAAAACGTTTAATCTTTTTAAACTGAATTTCAATGCTCAAACTCAGTTTGAACAAAGTTTTTCATTGCAGAACAATGTCCAATTGAAGCTATTCAATGGTCTGATGTAGTTTCAGTCATTTTCAAATTATTTTAAATGGGATTACTCACAGGCTTATTTTGGTTGCTAAACTGCAACAGATTCCACACTTAAATATATCAATAACTACTTTAAGAGTTTTTAAAAAAAAACAATTACATTCTATTACACTGCCCAATTGTGCTGGTCCATGGAAAATTTTACGCTTGTGATTATCCAAATTAATTTTAGTGGAAAATTGAAGCCTAACCCAACTAGTGCAATTAAAGTGCATTTTGGGCACAATTTCTGATTGCTTCCAAAGCAACTCTACCCCACAGTGCCTCAATACCCGTAATCACTGCAAGTAAAATGTTGCTTAAAATGAGCTCCTAATAGTGTGCAGCCTGATATACAATTACAGAATCCGTTCGGAAAAAAAAGTTCCAGCATTTTTTTTTCCTCCGAGAAAAAGTTGCTTATTCAGGACCTAATGCAACAAAATTAAAAACACAAATTTTTCTGAACATCACATATACCCCTGAGCAAAAACCTTGATCTATTTTAAGAAACAAACAGGTGTAAATTATTACTAATTTATAGTGTTACACCCACCACTGCACTTACACTCACTGTCTGCCATCTTCTGGATTTTTAGCAGCACTGCACACAGACAGGCTGCTAAAGGAGATTATTCATAGAATCATACAACGCTAACCCTGCAACCTTTTCCCCTGCAATTATTTATCCAGTTCTCTTTTTCAAGTTACTATTGAACAGTTTCTCCCTATCCACCCTATTGAAGCCCTTCATAATTTTGAACACTTCTATTAAATCTCCTGTTAACCCTTTCTGCCCTAAAGGAGAGATGGCGTAGTGGTAATATTACTGGATGAGTAATCCAGAGTCAAAGGCCAATGCCCTAGGGACATGGGTTCAAATCCCTCCAATGGCAGCTGGTGGAATTTAAATTCAATCCATAGCTTGAATTATAAAAGCTAATCTTGATAATGGTGACCATGAAGCTATAATCAATTGTTAAAAACCCATCTGGTTCACTAATGTTCTTAAGGGAAGGGAATCTGCTGTCCTTACCTGGTCTGGCCTACATGTGACTCCAGACCCACAGCAATTTGGTGGACTCTTGACTGCCCTCCGAAATGGCCGAGCAAGCCATTCAGCTCAAGGGTAATTAGGGATGGGCAACAAATGCTGGCCTTGCCAGTGATGCCCACATCCAGTTTCACCAGTCTGTCCAATTAACTGAAGTCCTTCATCTCCAGTACTAGTCCTATTGCTACAAGGACATCCATCACCAGGGTAAAAAATGAGGTTGTAAAAAAAAAAGTCAAGGATTTTTAAAAAGGTTCTTTCAGATGTGGGCCATAATTTTGCCCTCGAGAGCATGGTGGCAGTCCACGTTGTGTAGTTACACCCAGTGTTATTAGGGAGGGAGTTGCATGATTTTGACCCAGCGACATTGAAGGATGGCAATAAAGTTCCAAACCAGGATGGTGCATGGCTTGGAAGGGAACTTGCAGGTGGTGTTCCCAATCATCTGCTGCACTTGTCCTTCTAGGTGGTAGGTGTCACAGGTTTTCAAAGTGCTGTTGAAGGAGCCTTGGTGAGTTCCTTCAGTGCATCTTGTAGATGGTACACATTTAAGTATTGAGTGTATGTTGAAGGTGGTGGATGGGGTGGTAATCAAGCAGGCTGCTTTGTCCTGGATGGTGTTGTTGGAGCTTCACTCTTCCAGGCAAGTGGAGATAATTCCATCATAGTCCTGACTCATGCCTTATAGATGGTGGGCAGGCTTTGGGGAATCAGGAGACAAGTTAATCTCTACAGAATTCACAGCCTCTCACCTGCTCTTGCAGCCACAGTATTTATATCACTGGTCCAGTTCACTTTCTAGTCAATGGCAACCCCCAGGAGGTTGATAGTGGGGGATTCAATGATGCTACAGTCAGTGAATATCAAGGGGAGATGGTTGGGTTCTCTTTTGTTGTAGAAGGTCATTGCCTGGCACTTGTATGCAGGAATGTTGTCAGGGCCCACAACTGTTGCAGTAGCCAGTACCAACAACCGTTTCTTGATAGCATTAGGAGTGATTCGAATTGGCTGAAGACTGGCATCTGTGATGCCAGTGACCTCCAGAGGAGGCTGAGATGGATCATCCACTTGACACTTCTGGCTGAAGACTGTTGCAAATGCCTTGCATTTTGCACTAATGTACTGGGTTCCCCCATCATTGAGGATGGGGGTATTTGTGGAGCCTCCTCCTCCAGTTAATTGTTTAAGTGTCAATCACCATTCTTCATTTATTCATTCACAGGATGTGGGCTTCGCTAGCTTGGCCAGCATTTATTACCCATACCTAGTTGCCCTTGAGGAGATGATGAATCACTTGAATCACTGAATCTTGAATCACTGCAGTCCACGTGGTGTGGGTACACCCACACTGCTGTTAGGAAGGGAGATCCAGGATTTTGACCCAGCGACAGTGAAGGAACATCGATATATTTCCAAGTCAGGATGGTGAGCGACTTGGAGGGGAACTTCTAGGTGGTGGTCTTCCATCTATCTGCTGCCCTTATCCTTCTAGATGGTGGTGATCGTGGGTCTGGAAGGTGTTGTCTAAAAAGCCTTGGTGAGTTCCTGCAGTGCATCTTGTAGATGATACACACTGCTGCTATTGTGCACCAGTGGTGGAGGGAGTGAATGTTTGTGGATTGGGTGCCAATCAAGCGGGCTGCTTTGTCCTGGAGGGTGTTGAGCTTTGAATGTTATGGGAGCTGCACTCATCCAGCCAAGAGGGGAGTATTCCATCACACTCCTGACTTGTGCCTGCAGATGGTTGACAGGCTTTGGGAAGTCAGGAGGTGAGTTACTCGTCGCAATGTTCCTAGCCTCTGACCTGCTCTTGTAGCTACAGTATTTATACGGCTAGTCCAATTCAGTTTCTGGTCAATGGCAATCCTGAGGAAGTTGATAGTGGGGGATTCAGTGATGGTAATGCCATTGAACATCAAGGGACATGGTTAGATCCTCTCTTGCTGGAATGGATTTGATACTTGTGGCACGATACTTGCCACTTGTCAGCTCAAGCCTGATTATTGTCCAGGTCTTGCTGCATTTGGATATGGACTGCTTCAGTATCTGAGGAGTCACGAATGGTGCTGAACATTGTGCAATCATCAGCGAACATCCCACTTCTGACCTTATGATGAAAGGAAGGTCATTGATGAAGCAGCAGGAGATGGCTGGGCCCAGGACACTGCTCTTAGGAACTCCTGCAGTGAGGTCCTGGACCTGAGTTGACTGACCTCCAACAACCACAATCATTTTCTAATTATGACTCCAACCAGCTGAGTCTTTCCCTCGATTCCCACTGACTCCAGTTTTGCTAGGGCTCCTTGATGCTACAGTAAGTCAAATGCAGCCTTGATGTCAAGGGCAGTGACTCTCACCTCACCTTGGGTGTTCAGCTCTTTTGTCCATGTTTGAACCAAGGCTGTAATGAGGTCAGGAGCTGAGTGGCCTTGGCAGAACCCAAACTGGGCATCAGTGAGCAAGTTATTGCTACGCAAGTGCCACTTGTTAGCACTGTTGATGACGCCTTCCATTACTTTACTGATGATCAAGAGTAGACTGATGGGGCAGTAATTGGCCGGATTGGATTTGTCCTGCTTTTTGTGTACAGGACATACCCGGGCAATTTTCCACATAGCTGGGTAGATGCCAGAGTTGTAGCTGTACTGGAACAACTTGGCTGGAGGCGCAGCAAGTTCTGGAGCACAAGTCTTAAGCACTATTGCTGGGATATTGACAGGGCCCATAGCCTTTGCAGCATCCAGTGCCTTCAGCCGTTTCTTGATATCACATAGAGTGAATAGAATTGGCTGAAGACTAGCATCTGTGATTCGCAAATGGATGTGACAGGACTGCAGAGCTGAGACCTGATCGATTGTTTGTAGGATCGCTTAGCTCTGTCTATCACATGTTGTTTGGCATGCAAGTAGTCCTGTGTTGCAGCTTCACCAGGTTGACACCTCATGTTTAGGTATGCCTGGTGCTGCTCCTGGCATGCCCTCCTGCACTCTATGAACCAGGGTTGATGCCCCCAGCTTGATGGTAATGGTAGTGCTGGGGATTTGCCAGGCCATGAGGTAACAGATTGAGGTTCTATACAATTCTGCTGCTGTTAATGGCCACAGCACCTCATGGATGCACTTTTTTGAGTCGCTAGATATGTTCAAAATCTATCCCATTCAGCACGGGGTGGTAATGCCACAGAGCACCATGGAAGGTATCCTCAATGTGAAGACAGGGCTTTGTCTCTCCTACCAATGCTGTTAAGGACAGATGCATCTGCAGCAGGTAGATTGAAGAAGACTAGGTCAAGTAGGTTTTTCCCTCTTGTTGGTTGCCTCATCACTTGCCACAGGCCCAGTCTAACAGTTATATCCTTTAGGGCTTGGCCAGTGGTGGTGGTAACAAGCCACCCTTGATCATTTGCATTGAAGTTCCTTGGCCCCAACCACCTCCTCTTCACCATGGATGACCAATCCCTCTACACCTCCATACCCCACTGGGATGGTCTGATGGCTCTCCGCTTCTTCCTTGAACAGAGGCCCGAACAATCCCCATCCACCACTACTCTCCTCCGTCTGGCTGAACTTGTTCTCACGCTGAACAATTTCTCCTTCAACTCCTCTCACTTCCTCCAAATAAAAGGTGTGGCTATGGGTACCCACATGGGCCCCAGCTATGCCTGTCTCTTTATGGGGTTTGTGGAACATTCCATGTTCCAGTCCTAATCCGGCCCCCTCCCACAACTCTTTCTCCGGTACATCGATGATTGCTTCAGTGCTGTTTCATGCTCTCATCTGGACCTGGAAAAATTTATTAATTTTGCTTCCAATTTCCACCCCTCCATCATTTTCACATAGTCCATCTGTGACACTTCCCTTCCCTTCCTTGACCTCTCGGTCTCAATTTCTGGTGACAGACTGTCCACCAATATTCATTACAAGCCTACCGACTTACACAGCTACCTCAACTACAGCTCCTCATACCCCGCTTCCTGTGGAGGACTCCATCCCATTCTATCAATTCCTTCGCCTCCGTCGCATCTGTTCTGATGATGCCACTTTCAAAACAGTTCCTCTGACATGGCGTCCTTCTTCCATAACCGAGGTTTTCCACCCATGGCGGTTGACAGGGGCCTCAGCCGTGTCCGGCCTATCTCCCATGCATCCGCCCTCACGCCTTCTCCTCCCTCCCAAAACCATGATAGGGTCCCTCTTGTCCTCATTTATCACCCCACCAGCCTCCGCATTCAAAGGATCATCCTCTGCCATTTCCGCCAACTCCAGCATGATGCCACCACCAAACGTCTTGCCTTCACCCCCTCGGCGGAATTCCGCAGGGATCATTCCCTCCGGGATGGAGGTCTACACCTCCATCAGCCCCTACACCTCAACCCCCTCCCACGGCACCTTCCCATGCAACCGCAGAAGGTGCAACACCTGCCCCTTTACTTCCCCTCTCCTCACCGCCCAAGGGCCCAAACAGTCTTTTCAAGTGAAGCACCATTTCACTTGCACTTCCCTCAATTTAGTCTACTGCATTCGTTGCTCCCAATGCAGTTTCCTCTACATTGGAGACACCAAACGCAGAATGGGTGACCTCTTTACAGAATGTCTTTGGTCTGTCCGCAAGCATGACCCAGACCTCTCTGTCGGTTGCCATTTCAACACTCCACCCTGCTCTCATGCCCACATGTCCGTCCTTGATCTGCTGCATTGTTCCACTGAAGCTCAACGCAAACTGGAGGAACAGCACCTCATCTTCTGACTAGACACTTTACAGCCTTCTGGACTGAATATTGAGTTCAACAATTTTAGATCATGAACTCTCTCCTCCATCCCCACCCCCTTTCCGATCGATCCCCCCTTTTTTTCCAATAATTTATACATATTTTTCTTTTCCCACCTATTTCCATTATTTTTAAAATGTATTTCCATCCATTGTTTTATCTCTACCCTTTAGCCTATTTCGATTCCTTCCCTTCACCCCACCCCCACTAGGGCTATCTGTACCTTGCTTATCCTGCTTTCTACCCTTAATTAGCACATTCCTTAGATAATACCACCACCTCTTTGTCCTTTTGCCTATCTCCACCTATCACTGGCCTTCTATCCAGCTCTCCCCCTTAACCAGCTTATATTTCACCTCTTTTCTATTTTTACTTAGTTCTGTTTAAGAGTCATACAGACCCGAAACGTTAACTGTATTCCTCTCCGCAGATGCTGCCAGACCTGCTGAGTTTTTCCAGGTACTTTTATTTTGGCTTTCCAGCATCTGCAGTTTTTTTGCTTTTAGCTTATATTTGTGTGTGTGTGTGTGTGTGTGTGTGTGTGTGTGTGTGTGTGTGTGTGTGTGTGTGTGTGTGTGAGAGAGAGAGAGAGAGAGAGAGAGTGAATAATTTAAGTAAACTGCAGGCTGTTAGACTTCAAGGTTTGAAACATCAAAGGGGTTAAGTGTATAAAAAGGTATTTGAAATGCTAATTGATGAGCTAAGTAAAAGGGAGTTTGCATTTTTAAGTAAGTGGAAAGGCTGTTGGCTTTTCAAAGCAACATGGTAAGATGTTTACAACTGGCAAAGTAAATAAGGCAAAGTTATTGTGTATTTTTCCCAAAAGTGCTGGCCATAATGACATCATAAAAGATTTTTATATTCTGGGAAAAGTAAATGCCAAAGACAGGTAGAAACGATTGGATTTACAGATCAAAAAAGGAGAAAATATATTTAAAAGGGAGATGGAAAGCTGTTTGGGGTGAGATCTTGAAAGATGCATTGTGTGAAACAGACTGGTGGGAAAAAACCTCCAGCCACCCTGGGGAAGTTTGCTGTGCCAGTAACCAACGCTGTGTTAAACACCTTTGCAGCTTCACTGTCAAGTGAGAGGGAGAAAGAAGCTGCGAAATACAGCAACATTGGGTGCTTGTGATAATCTTGTTGGATGCTTTATAGATCAATAATCTATTTTGGACATAAAAACAAAAAACTGCGGAGGCTGGAAATCCAAAACAAAAACAGAATTACCTGGAAAAACTCAGCAGGTCTGGCAGCATCGGCGGAGAAGAAAAGAGTTGACGTTTCGAGTCCTCATGACCCTTCAACAGAACTGAGTAAAAATAGGAGGGGGGTGAAATATAAGCTGGTTTAAGGTGGGGGGGGTGGGGGAGAGAAGTTGGGGGGGGGGGGGGCATTGTAGGGACAAGCAAGCAGTGATAGGAGCAGATAAATCAAAAGATGTCACAGACAAAAGAACAAAGAGGTGTTGAAGGTGGTGAGATTATCTAAACAAATGTGCTAATTAAGAATGGATGGCAGGACACACAAGGTGCAGCTCTAGTGGGGGTGGGGTGAAATAAGACTAACAGGGCATAAGAGGTATAGATTTAAAAATAATGGAAACAGGTGGGAAAAGAAAAATCTATATAAATTATTGGAAAAAACAAAAGGGAGGGGGAAGAAACGGAAAGGGGGTGGGGATGGAGGAGGGAGTTCAAGCTTCACTGGAACAATGCAATTTGGTCTGTCTGCAAGAATGATCCAGACCTCCCTGTCGATTGCCATTTTAACACTCCACCCTGCTCTCTTGCCACATGTCTGTCCTTGGCTTGCTGCATTGTTCCAGTGAAGCTCAACACAAACTGGAGGAACAGCACCTCATCTTCCGACTAGGCACTTTACAGCCTTCCGGACTGAATATTGAATTCAACAACTTTAGGTCTTGACCTCCCTCCTCCATCCCCACCCCCTTTCCGTTTCTTCCCCCTTCCTTTTGTTTTTTCCAATAATTTATATAGAATTTTCTTCTCCCACCTATTGCCATTATTTTTAAATCTATATCTTTTATGCCCTGCTAGTCTTTCCACACCACCCCCACTAGAGCTGTACCTTGCGTGTCCTGCCATCCATTCTTAATTAGTACATTCTTTTAGATAATATCACCACCTTCAACACCTCTTTGTTCTTTTGTCTGTGACATCTTTTGATTATCTGCTCCTATCACTGCTTGCTTGTCCCTACAACCACCCCCCCCAACTTCTCTCCCCCGCCCCACCTTAAACCAGCTTATATTTCACCCCTCTCCTATTTTTACTCAGTTCTGCTGAAGAGTCATGAGGACTCGAAACGTCAACGTTCTTCTTCTCCACCGATGCTGCCAGACCTGCTGAGTTTTTCCAGGTAATTCTGTTTTTATTATCTATTTTGGACAGTTGCCCGAAAGGGATGTATAATTTGCAGGGGGCTAGTTAAGTAGAAATTTTGGGAGTTATTATAAGACTAAGTAGCAGTAATCTTGCGTTTAAGCTTTCTTTTGTTAACAAATGTTTTAATTTAATCTTTAAAATCTCTAAATGTGGTAGCGGACTTGTTACTTCTAACTTCAGTATACAGACCTTCTCATAATAAATGCTAATTGCAAACTTGTGATAGAGTGGCCAAGTTTCCCTCTGGGATTTGGTCAGCCTGGCACATAACACCTGCCATTATCATAACACCACCATCAGTGCTTCCTCCAATGGTGTTCAACATGGAAGCCTACCGATTCATCAGTTGAGGGGGAGTGGTAGTGGTAATCAGCAGGAAGTTTCCTTGCCCATGTTTGACTCGATGCCATGAGACTCATGGGGTCCAGAATCGACGTTGAGAACTTCTAGGGCAACTCCCTTCCGCCACCTCTGGTGGGTCTGTCTTATCAGTAGGACGCAGGGATGGTGATGGTGTTGTCTGGGACATTGTCTGTAAGATATGATTCAGTGAGCGTGACTATGTCAGGCTGTCACTTCACTATTCTATGGACAGCTCTCCCAATTTTGACACAAGCCCCTCGAGATGTTAGTAAGGAGGACTTTGCAGATTTGAGGGGGCTGGATTTGCTGTTGTTGTTTGTGGTGCCTGGGCCGATGCCAAGTCCACCCGGTTTCATTCCTTTTTTCAGACTTTGTTTCTTTTTATTCATTCATGGGATGTGGGCGCCACTGGCTAGGCCAACATTTATTGCCCAATCCCTAATTGCCCTTGAGAATGTGGTAGTGAGCTGCCTTCTTGAACCACTGCAGTCCATGTGCACAGTGCTTTTAGGGAGGGAGTTCCAGGATTTTGACCCTGCCACAGTGAAGGAACGGTGATATATTTGCAAGTTAGGATGGTGAGTGGCTTGGAGGGGAAATTCCAGGTGGTGGTGTTCCCATGTATCTGCTGCCCTTGTCCTATCTAGATGATAGCGGTCATGGGCTTGGAAGGTGCTGTCTAAGGAGCGTTAGTGAATTCCTGCAGTGCATCTTGTAAATGGTACACACTGCTGCCACTGTGGTGGAGGGAGTCAAGGTTTGTAGATGGGATGTCAAAACAAGCAGGCTGCTTTGTTCTGGATTCTTGGATGTTGTTGCAGCTGCACTCCTCCAGCTAAGTGGAGAGTATTTCACCATACTCCTGATTTATGCCTTGTAGATGGTAGACAGGCTTTGGGGAGTCAGGTGAGCTACTTGCTGCAGGATTCCTAGCCTCTGACCTGCTCTTATAGCCACAGTATTTACATGGCTAGTCCAATTCAGTTTCTGGTCAATGGTAGTCTCCAGGATGTTGTAGAAGTTTTGATACAAGAGAGTGGCTTGGTAGGCCATTTCAGAGTACATTTAAGAGTCAACCACACTGCTGTGGTTCTGGAGTCACACGAGGCCAGGCCAGGCAAGGATGGCAGATTTCCTTCCCTAAAGTACATTAGTGAACGAGATAGGTTTTTACAACAATTGACAATGGTTTCATGGTCACTCTTACCAAAGACTAGCTTTTTTAATTCCAGGTTTATAAATTGAATTTTAATCCCACCAGCCGCTGTTGTGAGATTCGAACCCATGTCTATATGGCATTAACCTGGGCCTCTGGACTAATAGTCCGGTGCCATTACCACTACGCCACCGCCTTGAACAAAATTTGCAGATTTCCTTCCCACTCATCGGCGTTGCCTGTTTCTGGCAGGAGACTGTCCTAGATTACTTAAATGAGGCTCAAATTAAAATGGTGCCAGGCCTCGCTCTAAGATCCTGTATCAGCGAGAGAGGATTTCCCTCCTGCTATTAAACTTGCGCTCCCCCCTCCCACAACCCCCATTAAAAATCAAGCTGTTTGTTTCTGCTGTAGGGTTCTTCTGCATGTATACATGATACAAATACCTGAATTATGAAATAACCTGAACTGATTTGAAGCATTCAAAACCCGGATTTCTGTTCAAAAAGTTCAGTGATGTCTTGTCTGAGTCACTCAAACACTTCTTCCCCACCACCCTTCTCCTCACAGTACTCAAGTGCTGTTTTCTAAACAATCACAGGACCTGAAGTGACAGGCAGGTGTGAACGTTGCATTGATGCTGCATTATTTCTTCCAAACTTTTTTCTCCCTCCATTCCTTTGTGGGATGTGCGTATTGTTGGCAAACCCAGCATTTGTTGCCTATCCCCAAATGCCCTTGAGATGGTGGTGGTGAGCCGCCTTCTTGAACTGCAGAAGGCCTTGGGGATGTAGGTGTGTCTCAACAGGGTCCATCAGACAGTTACACATGTGACATATGCAGAAAACCAGGTCCAGATCACAAGAGAGTGCAGCAAGGACCAACTCCCATAAAACAAAGGCCTTCAGGTTGCTTAAAAAACGAGTGAAACCAATGAACTCAAGCGTTGATCAAAAGCAATCTAAATTTACAACAATTAGGCACACCCACATCTTAAGTTACAGGCAAGTGCTCTGTTACACTTTTGTGTAATTTCTTGTTTACACATTTAATAAGCTTTTATTCAGGACTGTCTTGGAGATGTCAGCCTACTTGGAGCTGCCGCTTGGCCTAAATAGCCAAGTGGTTATGGTACTGGGTTTGTAACCCCAAGATCAAGAGTTCAAATCTCACAATGGCAAACTATGAAACAATGTAACTTCATCTGAAACAGATGGAAACGTGGTTGTACTCGAAAGAGTTACTTGGAGCTGCCCCTTTTATTAGTTTTCTGTGGCAGAATATATGCATTTATGTTTAGGCCCCATTTATTCTTCATCTATTCAAGGGCAGTAGGATGGGGTGCAGACTTTTCACCCCACTTGGGATTATACAGGATATTATGGATATTGTTACTACTTTGTCACATTGCTTCCTTCACTGTTAAGTGTTTGGTTCCTTAAATAAATATTCTAAAAATTAGAAAGAAACTATTACTCACTGTATAGTCCAAAATTCTTAGAAAAGGACTGTGCACAGAAGAGCTCAAAACCCTGGCTCACAAAGTAACGAATAGCCCAGGCATCTTTATCCAAGTCTCCAGATGCAAAGCCCTGATAGGCTGCATCAAAGAAAGGGAAAAGGGACCTTCTCTGCAAATGCACAGAAAATACAGACATGAGGATACAACACAAACAAAGCAAAAAATTCAAAGGATTACTTCTGGCTCAACAGTTGAAATTCACTCCTCCACACTTCCCAGCATTTTCAGCAAGTTCATCTACATGTTTAGTCTGCTCTTTATTCATACACAGTTCTAAAGGGACAACAAACGTAGATACAGTCTGCAACAAACAACTAACTCGAAGTATCTCACACAAAAATGGAAGCTAAACGATGCCAGTAACATGCCCTGGTGAAAGTAATTAAAGAGCACATCAAGCCATCAGTACGTGAGTTCACTAAAGGTAGTGCTATAAGAGGTTACCAGGAGATGCACAGCTGCTACTCAGGGATTTTGTCCATTTTTCTGCCAAGTAGAGTTATTGAATTTGCAACAGCTCTGGTGCATTATGCCATTATTGTGAATCTGTTACTGGAAGTACAGGATTCTCGAAAGTACCCACTTTATGAATAATCTACACATGCTGTTCCTTACAAGGTTTCCTGAACAGACAAAATGAAAACAGAAACCAGAATTTGAGAGGCTTTGAACTATCGGCATTTGCTATCATCACCCCTCTGAATCTAACCGCAACTTTAAGATTTAGCACAGAGGAATGAAGGAATGTTTAAGTTGCAGTCTGACATTCACTACTCCACCATGTTCTGTGTTGTGGACCACCCCCCCACCCCCAAAGCCCACTCATGGCCATCTCATCAAGACAGCAAAATCAATTGAACTGATGATAATTTCCCTATTCCCACTTGCATATCGTTGTTAGAAACTCCATTAAAAGGTAAACTTTGTTCAATGAGGTGTAAGAGTTTTTTTTTTAAAAAGAGTAAAAACTTACCGCTGAACAACCAATCTGAGAAAAAAAAATATTTGTGGAATATTGACTAGATTTTTAAAATTTTATTTTTAAAAGTTTGTTCATGATATTTCAGTTTCTATCTTAACACCATGTATATGCCCCAATCTTTATTTTGCTCTGGGCAAACATTTTAAAAGGTGATTTCATTTAGCCTCCATTTCTGGTTGGCTGTGAGAATTCTTTAATGTGACTGGCTGCTTAGATAGCTTGACACTGACCACAAAATCTGAGCTGACAAGTCTTTTTTTTTGTTAAATAATGCCATTACTGCTAAATCCAGTTTAGTTCAGCGTCAGCAATCTTCCAATATCAAACAGCTCTTCAACTGATCGGAGGAATCCTCAATTAAACATAAATTGAAAAGCAGCAAGTAAAAAACAAGAAATATAAAATACATTTACAGGGTGTGAAATAGTACTAAAGGAGAGATCTAAACAAAAAAATATATATGACAATTTTCTAAGGGAATGCAACTCCACACTTATAAAACCATTTTCCAGGGCTAGATAGGTGTTTAGCAGTAATTATCACTTATTACACCATTAAAAACTCAACTACTCCTGAATGCACCAACCCTAACTTATTCATCTCTCTTTAGTGTGCTTAAAGTGACTATCTAAATTCATGTCATTACAATGACCTCTGTGCTGGTTCTAACAACAAAATCTGCCTGTGGAGGAGCAGGGAATAGGAAGCAATTTCTGGATTTCTGAGATTAACTGTAAATGTAAGCGTCAGAAGTTCCTGTCAGCTTTGCCCTGCAATAACAATGAAGGGTGACAGCTTCACCATTTTTAATATAGCAAAATCCAGGTTATTAATTGCTGTGAAAAATATATCTTCAGGTATATTTTCAGACATGTGGGTAATACAGGACTGTGGTCTGGGTGGAAAACCCTACAAAGTAGTAATCTATCACCTTCACTCTGCAACCACTATACATCGTAGAAGCATACCAAAGTACAATCAACTCCTGCTATTCACAACCCCCTCTATCGAGAATTCGTCTACCCATGTGAATGTGTTTGGAACACCTGATCGCGGCTCGTGTCTCCAAATCTTTGTTCATCTACCATTTAACTTGTTAAACATCTCACCTAAACTGCATGTGGCTTACTGTGATTTACAGGACACAGTAACTCCCGACCAGTATTTTACAGTACAGGCACAGACAGCACTTCCCTAAAAATAAGTGATTCAGAGCCAAGCAGAAAACATCCCCACAGGAAAGTGATGACACTTGAATGAAAAATCACAATCTTAGATCGACTGAAAAATGGTGCAACTGCCACTATATTGGCCAGGGAATACTTCGCGAATGAATCCACAATCAGGTACATTAGGCAGTCTGAAGGAAAAATAAGGGACAGTGTTGGTGTTTCTGGTAGTCGTACTGTCAAGATAACTTTTATGGGGAGAGATCCACACTTTGAGTAACTTTTCCATTTCCTCTGTGTGGGTAGAGCATCAAAGGGGGACCCCAGCTCATGGTCCAATCATTTGAAACAAAGCACCTGAACTGTACCAGTACATAAAAAGTAGTAAAGAGGGAAGTGCTGGTGTCACTGTGATGAAGGTGGTGGTGCAGAAGTGCCTCTCCTTCGAGTTCCAAAGTGGTGGGGGGGGGGGGGAGGCTGCTTCTGCTGACCATGCAGTTGCATTAGAGTTTCCCAAGGTGCTGCAGGAATACATTGAAGAGAGAGGCTACCAGGCAAAGTATGCCTTCAATGCAGACGAAGCTGCCCTGTTCTGGAAGCAGATGCCAAACAGGACCCACATTTTGAAAGAAGAAAACACAGCTCTGTTTTTAAAGCAGCAAAGGAAGGCTGACACTTCTGCTATGTGCCAATGTGACTGGGGCTTTAAACATAAACCAATGCTGATTTATAGGTCAGAAAACCCTTGTGCTTTCAAAAGGGAAAAATAAATCTCATCTGCCAGTTTTTTGGAAAGCCAACAGCGATACCTGGTTGGTGGCAACCATATTTGAAGCCTGGTTTGCCAATTGCTTTCTTTCAGGTCCACACTTATCTGAGGGAAAATAGCCTGTCTTGCAAAAGTCCTACTAATCCTAGGTAATGCACCTGGGCATTCACATTCTCTCAGGGAACCATCCAGAAGTTGACATTTTTTTTTAAACCCCCAAACATGACCTCAATTAGTCAACCAATGGACCGGGGATCATTGCTTCATTCAGGGCTTACCACACCCGACAAAGTTTCAGCCGCATCCTTCATCTTAGGGAAGCAGACCCCTTCAACCACAGTCCGTGATTGCTGGAAGGAATTCAACATCCTCATAGCAGTAGGCATAATTAAGGACTCATGGGATGAAGTGAGAGCTTCAACCATAAACGCCTGCTGGAAAAAGTTTGGCCTGAGGATGTGAATGATTTCATCAGTTTCCCTAATGTGAATGCTGAAGTGATCAGGATTGCTGACTTGGCAAAACAAGTTGGAGGGGAGGGGCTTGAAGACCTGGCCACAGATGAAGTGGAGGAGTTTCAATCTCATTAAGAAGAACTCTGTACGGAAGAATTGGTTGAACCGATGAGATTAAATGAACCTAAACAGGAGCAGGAAGAGGAGCCAACAAATTCACAACCAAGATTATGGCAAATTTCAGAAGGTCAGCCGAAGATTTGAAGAAAAAAAAAACAGGCAACAGGCCTTGACACAAGCATGGAAAGAAGCCTTTTGTAGAGCAACTGACAGTCATTGCTCCTTACCAAGAACTTTACAAATTTGAAAAACCAAAGGTGAAGCAGTCAATAATAACATCGTTCTTTTCATCCACATCAATGCCCGAATCTGTTACTTCACCCACTTTCTCTACTTTCACTCTCAAGTACAGTACCTGTATTGTACAGTAATGTACTATAATTTGTATTATTCTGTAAACGACAAGTTTTATATTGTTCTTGTTTTCTTGCATTGCCAAACAATTTCAGGGGTAAAATTGTCTTGAATTTCGTCAAAAAGATAGTTTTCATTGCTTCTGTTCTGTTAAAAATGTCAAATTTAGGGTGGCTGGGACCTAATTTATTCCCATTATAAAGTACTGTACATTTGCCATTTGCAATTTCACAGCAATGGAACCCCTGCAAATGGTGGGCCTTTACTGTAGTACAGATTTAGAAAGGTGCAAGCTCCAGGAGAGCAGCCACAACACCAGCAGTCAAGAGTGATCCACCAAAAGCACTGGTGTGCTGTAGTTAAAGTTAGCCAGCAAAGTGCAGGGAGAGTAACAGCATTTCTTACATTACAACAATGATTACACTTCAAAGGAAATTAACTGGCTGAAAAGATCATGAAAGGCGCTTTATAATGCAAGTCTCCATCTTTAATGCGCAAGGCTTGCTCCATGCAATGGTGGATGGTCTCTCAAGCATGTGGCAGGAAAGGTGCGTGAACTGACTAGGTGCCCTGCCCCCCACCCCTCTGAGTATGTATTGCAGATATTCTTGGACTGGACTCCAGTCAAGAAGGCATGTCCATTACTAAGAAAGCTTCAGTCTACACTTTTGGTACCAGACCAGTAACTAATATAATCCTACTGAGATTTTGTGCAAAACATGACGACAATGCAATAAATCATGTTTGAATTGAATTCAGTTCAACTGAATGATGTTAGACTGAGTGCAAAGTATATTTGAAATTACCTAAGAATAGGTAAGTATTTGTAAATTAAGCATTACACCCACACAAGCACGATTGTGAAATATTTACCAAACCCTTCAGAAACACAAAATTACAAAGTTCACACCTATCCATAGTAAGTTTTAGGCAGTATGGGATTGTTTTTGGCCACCTTGTATTTTCCATATTATGATCTTAAAAACAAACAGGCTAATCAGGGCATGAAACATTGAAGTTAAAACTCTATTCAAGTCAGCTGAGATAGGAGTAAATTCAAACTGTAAAAGCCACTGAATTCAATATTCCCTACATTAACCTCAAATGCATAGAAAACAAAAAAGTATTCAAGTGAATGGTAATAGCATCCAGTTTACTTTGCCTGTAACTAACAGACTTTAAAAAACAGCTTACTGTACCTTCATGACCTCAGCAATCTTCTGCCATTGCTCTGGACTTGGGTCTGTACCAGTTGGATTGTGCGCGCATGCATGCAGCACAAAAATGGAAAATTCCGGAGCTTTCTAGTGGTAAAGAAGAAAAGCAACCCTCAAAATTGGTGTTATGTACATATGAACAGGGATGAAGTGTTAAATCAGGTTATAAAGTGACTCGACATTCTACTAATTACTGTGCCAGCTACAATGTTCAACTCACCACATCCATTCACACCCACTCCCCATCTAAGCAATCACCAAAATTCTAAACTTTCCTCAATCAGTACTCCTGACTCGAGGCATTCAATCTCCAGCCCTAGGGTCAAGTGATCCCCAAGCCCAGCAATTGAAATTCAGCTGTCCTTGTACAATATTCGAAACCCATACTCCTGTCCTCTCAGGTGAACGTAAAAGATACCACGACACTTACTGAAAAGCAGGGGAGTTCTCCAGGCCAATATTTATCTCTCAATCAACACCCAAAATAGATAATCTGATCATTTATTTCACTGCTGTTTGTGGGGACTTGATGCATACAAATTAGTTGCTGAATTTCATACATTGCAATGGTAACTACACTTTGTAAGTGCTTCATTGGCTTTAAAGAGCTTTGAGATATTCCAAGGTCTTGAAATGTACTAGATAAATGCAAGTTTCTTTGAAACTGGATAAACCAGAAATAAAATGTCATAAGCTTGAAGATTTGGACAAAACTCTTTTTAGCATGGCTGCTTCACTGATGGATAAATTATCCATCAAAGATTAAATTGCATCCTACTACGCTTGAGCTATACACCGATGCAGCCCTCAAGGACAAATTGCTTTCTCAACCCCACTCGAGACCTTTTCAAGGTCTAACGTGGGGACAGCTATCACCACTGATACAGCAGTTGCCAGCTGTTGATGGTGGGGAATTCCATAATGCTTTTGAGTAACATGCCATAATAATGCTCTGTTCAGGAGAAGCTGTAGCATACATTAGTCTGTGATATATTGCTAATCCTCAGTTTTCAAAGTGTGTCAGCAAAAGAGTCTGTAGAAATTCTACTATTCCAAGGGGATTCCAAGGGGATCAGTGTGTGCCATTTACATTAACAACCAGATGCTTTCACATTGTTCACTATAAAGAAGTTGAAATTATTTTGCTAATTTAATTCTACCACCTCCTGGTGGTGACTCACACTAGGATGCAGCTCCACACAAATATTGTTATCTAATACTTTACTCAAGTAGCCATACATCATACAAGAGCTTGGACACTGAGCAATCAGCTATATGACTGCAGAGTCGCATCACAACTGAGCCTAATCCTCTTCACACTCATGTTCAATAGGTATTTCAGACTGTAGCTCTTACTATTTATCCCTCACTTCAGTATCATCCCATTTAAGCCTTTTGTATCCTACCTCACTGTTTGCCAAAGTTCCTTTTGTGCCACCAGGAAATTTCAATATCGTGATCTCTATTATTCCAACACCATTTGTAAAAATGTTTACTGAACAGTTATCTCTGCCCTACCTTCATCCTCCACAACTAAACCTTTCCTTTCCTTTTTATTTATTCATTCCTTCATGGGATGTGGGTACCGCTGGCTAGGCCAGCATTTATTGCCCATCCCTAAGTGTCCTCGAGAAGGTGGTGGGGAGCTGCATTCTTGAGCAGCTGTGTCCCAATTGATCCCACCTGCCCTTTTAAGTATATTATTTGACATCCCTCTAAAAGCTGCAATTCATTTTATACTATCTGCTAGTTCTTTTTATATCATTCCTTTAAATGTCCCCTTTCAACGCCCCACTGAACTTTCTATATTACTCATTTCCTTTTTTATTGCTCAGTCTAATTTTACCATACATGTTCCCTTTAATCTCTCTATTCATCAGCTGAATAAGGAGGGGGCAAAAAAGAACAGTTTTATCATAGAAAGATGTGCAAAGGAGGAGGTAATCCCATCCAGGATGGCAAGCAGGACACATGCAGGCCACACTATAGGTTTTGTCACATACCCAGCACTTGAAAGAGCAAAAACAGTCAAGAGTTTCATTGGGCAAATTTTGGATAATGACTGAAATAAACAGCACATTTTACAATGAATACCTCCATATCCCCCAGAAGTCCTTGTAGATCAAGGCCACGATTGGCTGGGTCCCAGTAACGATAGCTGCGTATGTCAGTGAATCCTGCAGCACCAAACACTCCATTGTGGTTTGCTGTGAACAGAATATTTACACTGTAATTAAGCACTGGTATTCAAACCTTAAAACTCTTGCATGTGAAGGTGTTGAAGAACAATTCTTCTATAAGGAGTGGGTGTTGCCATGGTATGTTTAGTACTTCCTTTGGTTTTCCTGGCCCTCCCTCATACAAAACCAAGCGAGTAAAGTATGCCTGATTGGCCTGCCACCTTTATGGATATAATCACCTTTTATTTAATGAGGCAGAGTTTAACCATGCTACTTAGTAAACGTGAAATTGTTCCAAGCAAAGTTACAAAAGGATTTTCTCGCACTGTGCAGGGAAAGGGAAATTCAGTCTACATCAATGCAAAAAAAGAACTGGTACGAACATACGAACTAGGGGAGACCTGTATCATTCTACTCAGGCACTGCTTTGTGATATGTTTAACAAGCTGAATGCCAATTCTGAACTGATCATCAATTGCTTGCTGAATAGGATGTTGTAGCAGTTATGATGCCTGACTAGTTGCCCAGAGAATGTGGTTTAAAATTCCACTGAAATCTGGTCCTTTGTTGGCTGGCACCAGAGTAAGTGACTGCAAAAGCTGTTGGATTGTCGTAAAAAAACAGGTATGTTGATGTGAAATCTTCCACCCTGGCCTCTTCTGACCCAGACTATGGCTGCAGCCCTTCATGGCTTGGTTATTCCTTAATACCCTCAATTTGGAAAGAACAAATCATTGCATGCCAGACTTATGGGGCAACTAGAAAGGCAATAATGTAGTCTTGCTAGTACTCTGAGAATTTTGAAAGGGTGTAGCAACAAGTATGTTACCTAAAAGGAGTTGCCTGACTGTTGGGGAGTGTACATAATACAGTGACATTAGATTTAACTCAAAGAGGCAGAATTAAAAAGGGTTACAGATAGTTCTAAGAGTAAATTAAAGAGTTTAATCCAAAGTTTAATTTGGCAAAAGGCAAGAAGATTAAGTGTAATCTATTGATTTGCAAAAATAATCCTAATTATAAAAGAAAACTTTACTAACTCTTAGTTAGCTCTTGGTGCCATGTTAGGCTTTGAAACAGCTTGAAGCAGGGGAGCAGCAGATATTTTGCTTAGAATTCCCACTAGTGATAGGAATCTCCTTTCATAATACTTGGTATTAAGAAGCAATGCTGGAGATTACATTTAACCCTCGGTGATAAAAGCCTTTCAAATAGACTACACATTGGCTTGGAGAACGTAATAAAGGATTGGCAACTAAGAATTGTTAGAATCTAATAATTTATTATAACCCAGCTGATATAATGGGATAGGCACCCAATGAATAACATGGCTCACTTTAATATCTATCTAGAGAATTTCCCAAGATTTATGTCAGTACTATAATCGCTGGCAAAACAAATGTCAACATAGCTCAGAACACAGGTACCAGTAAATATAGATGAATGCCCTTTTACCTATTAGCTCCTTCCCTTTTTCTTCTGCTACTGGTGCGACTCTTTGCTGGGGTTTAGTTCAACATAGTTCACGCACTCATTAATCATAATGGACCTTGACAGGGAGTGTCAATAGGCAACAGGCAATGTCGAGAGTGTCAGAGCCAAACCCAACTGTATTCTCATTTCGTTCATATTCAAATTCACATTCGCACACATGGACTGGATGATGAATGATCAGGAGTAGGAACCAATGTCAAATTTCTCATCTAACCTTGGGCTGCTCATGTTAACTGCAGTGCTCCTACCACTGACTAGGTCAATGAATTCAAAGGACCAAAAGTCAAAACAGGCCTACTAGGCCGATTTGGCTCACTTGCTCAATTGAATAGGTACTTTTTGCCTGAGATGGGGGGCCTGCTGTCCTTTTTTTTTCTAGAGGAGGTGTCATCCTTCTTTCCTTGGTTTCCTCTGCATACACACCACCTATCGTGCAAAGGATTAAACATGGATGCTTGTTCCCAGGCCATCATCAATGTCACAGTAACACTATCCCTTGGGAGACATATGCAAGAGCAGTAGACCTTTCCTCCGTGGTGGGAAACCACTTGTTTGCCATTTGGCAACCTGCTCACATCAGCATGGTTGAGATTGGGAGAGCCGGGTAAGGAATCAAAGCTGTTGATCACATTTTGTACTCCTTTGCGCCTTTGACCCAATATACTTTGCCACAAAATCTTCCATTTAATTTAGTTTTTAGCTTAATCAATTTCTATTATTTTACAACTGGAAAGGCAATTTGGTGACAATTAAGACCATTTATGAGGTTGTCTCATGAGGAAAGGTTGGAGAGGCTAGGCTTGTATCCACTGGAGTTTAGAGGAGTAAGAGGACTGAAACATACAAGATCCTGAGGGGTCTTGACACAGTCGATGTGGAGAGGATGTTTCCTCTTGTGGAAGAATCTAGTACTAGGGGCCACTGTTTAAAAATAAGGGATTGCCGATTTAACGTAGGACATAGATGAGAATTTTTTCTCTGGGAGTTGAGAGCCTTTGGAACTCTTCCTCAAAAAGGCGATGGAAGCAGAGTCTTAGAATAGCTTTAAGACAGAGATAGATAGATTCTTGATAAGCAAAGGGGTGAAAGATTATCAGGGGTAGGTGGGAATGTGGAGTTGAGGTTACAATCAGGTCAGCCATGATCTTATTGAATGGTGCAGCAGGTTCAAAGGGCTGAGTGGCCTACTTCTGCTCCTAATTCGCATGTACGTATGTTAAAAAAAAGCTTTATTACAGTTTGTGCCCTCATAACCTGCAATAAGAGAATATTAAACTGAACCTGTATCCCACAGCAAGTTACTGTGGAACGTGAAACTTATTTTCAAAACCATGTCCACAACATCCAGCTACTGAAATATTAATAATGCCAGCATTTGATTAAAGGCATTAAATCAGAGACTGGAGTGGGCTACGCATTGATCTCTCAGCTCAGATGGATGGGATTTCAATGTCTTCTCATTGCTGTGAAATGGGTTTTTGCCAAGTCATTCCAGTTCCTGGTAGGCACAGGCCCATAGCACAAAACTTCCCATAACCTGACAATATCAGAATGGCTGATGTGGGGAAAGATTGCACAGAGGTAGGCAACATTTTGTAACGCACACTGCTGTGCCAAGGTTAAAGTAATTTTATTCTGTGCTTTACCAGATTTGGAACTGCCTAATGCAGAGCAGACTGGAAGTAACTGGGAGCACTTGCCTTGATATGCATAAACAAGCTCAAAAACAGTGGCTAAGCAAGTAGTTTGAGCTTTCGCTTCCTTCAATTAAAGCTGTTATCCCACAATTGCATTTTTCTTTTGCTTTGCTAGTTACGCAGAAACCAAACCCTGAAAAATGTTCTTGCATCACAAATTGCTACGGCCTACTTACAGAGTGCCTGAAACAGAAATTGTAAGCTTCCACCCGGAATTTGATGTTGCAATGATTGTGAAACTGTCAGCATCTGCCACTCTTACTGGAAAAAAACTGAACTTCTGACATCCATAGTTAACAAAGGAAATCTAGAAGTTGCTGTCAATGACACCTATCAATGATAGGCAGCTCCTCCATAGAATGCACTGCTGCAATCTTCATTGATATAATCAACACAGAATGAATTGATGTATATTTCACATTTTTCATGCACAATTCTCGCTATAAAAGCCATGGAAAATGTTAAACCTTGCTGAATGAGGTGTAACTAAGTGTTTAAACAGTATACTAAATCATAATTACTCCTGAACAATCCCCCTGACCCTGAAAAACTAACTTTAAAATAATGCAGCGTCATTCCAAGATGAACATTTTAAAAATCTATATTTCAAATATAGAGTTTTTGATATTTCAGCTTGATCTTAATCCCGTGTATGCCCCAATCTTTATTCTGATTTCTATAAAATGTGAATTGTATTTCCTGCTTTGCCATCTGTGAGAATTCTGATGACTGATCGGCCTGACTCCACTGTTGCCAGATGACACCAAATTCCAAAGTCCTTACACAATAGAGAAAAGCAGCACTAGTGCAGCTGCATTTCTGTCTGCAGCTTTGAGAGGTCAGTTGAGAGCACCGCCTCTTCACCACTGACCTTAAAATTTGAGCTGACGCCACATCAGCACAACTGCCTCTTAGTTCAACCCTCCAGGCAGTTCATGGTCATCAGCAGAAAGCAATTTATTCAGCTGAGCTCTTGCACACATTAAAAGCCACTCAAAATTTTATAAGGTAAGCACATACCCCACGTCGGTGCAGAAACATATAAAGGCGTGGATGTATTGTTAGTTCCGTTATACCAAAGGCGCAGAAAGTCACCACCAATGCGAAGTGCACCAGTTCCTCCTAAACACTGCACACCGCCAACCTGTCATAGGAAGGTCACAGATACAAAATAGGCAACAGTAAAAAAACTGTTTCTGTGGTGAATTCATTATGTTGCTGTTTGAAGCAAAAAGAGAGAAGCTTTTTTTATTTTTTCTACAAACAACAAGATGAATTCTTTCTCACTACTAATACCACTACTTTGCAAAAGAAAATAATCAGCTGAGCAGATTAAGATGTGAGCACTCTCAGCTCAACCTCAGAACCCCACAATAGCAATTCCATGTGGTACCAATGGGTATGGCAGCGCAAGTGGTGCTGTTACTGATTAGTAATCACAAGCCCTGGACTAATGAATTGGAGACAGCAGTTCAAATCTCAGCATAGCAGCTGGGAAATTATTTAATTAAATACATCTACAATTAAAAGATCTAGAATTAAATCAGTAACAGTGACCATGAAAGTACTGGATTGCTATAAAGGCCCACCTGATTCACGGATGTCCTTTAGGGCTGGAAGTCATATGTGACATGATACTCTCTGCTACAAATCACTCAAGTGTACTCATGGTTCAATATACTCATGGTTCAATGTTCTCAAGGGCAATTAGAGGTTGGCAACAAATGCTAACCTTGCCAGTGACCTAATACCCCATGAATGGATTTTTAAAAATTAGATAACCGGGGCAGACATACAAAAACTGTAAAATGGATGTAGTGCCAAGCATATCCGTCAATTAAAGATACAATTTAAAAAAGGGTCTGGGGTCTGATCAAATGAAAACGTAGGATTTAAAATAAACCATTTACCAGCTTCCAGACAAGGCTATGAAGTTAATGATTGCTGTAATTTCACTGTTGGTTTATTAGAGTCCCATATACCATCAAAAACATCTAAAATATTCACTTCCCATACAATGTGCTTTTGCAGGTGGCTTTTGGTTGTATCTTTGAAATTGGATTATCCAATTATCTAATATTATGCTCTCCCTCATTCTTTCAAAAGTGCACAATGTTACACCGTAATCGTACTGGATTTTCTATATTTGCTAATTTGCCACAAATTTTGGGCATTACTATAAAAGCACTTTTGGTGCTTTTGCCCAAAGCACCAATGTACAAGTATGGACTTGGCTACCTGATAGTTTTGAAGGACAATGGTTAGCAAAATATAAGCCAGGTCTTATTCAAAGTTGTCTTGCCTTAGCAATACTCCAGCACTGCTATCCAGTCAGTGTAAAATCTATTACAAGCTGCACAGAAAGTCAACATCAATGCAAGAGCAGCAGTTCAAGCTAAATAATCCACGAGTTCCACAGGACAAACATAACCCTGTACATATTCATTAACAGGAATTCAGGAAACATTTGAAACTGAATCTTATTTAAATTACAGTATTGGGATGAAAATAAAATCACATCTGCATCTCCAATCAGGCATTTAAGTTAATCTTTGCTGTAATTTTACTGATGCTTTGTAGAACTGCTTGCACAACATTGGAAATATTGCAATACTAATGCAACTTCTCAATTTGTGCTTAAAATGTTAAGGATTAATCAAACTGGGAGACTCACCCTGTTTTCTGCAATGGCAGGACTGTCCTTTCCAAGAACTAGCTCACAAGCTCGTTTGGTGTACTCTGGAAGGCCCAGGATGGGCACATATTCATGATTAAGATTGGTGTCACTAGCAATCTGTTGTTCCACTTTCCTCACTACAGGCAAGACCCAGGGTTGACCTTCATCTGTACGATAAGCTGCAAGAGGCAAGAGGGAAGAAAGGGGAGAGTAAATGAACAACTTTATTACATAGCACAGTTAAAGCACAAATACACTGCAACTGCCTGTGGTACTTGTCTGCCAATTCAAGGTATATTTTAAAATGGAACTTGGTAAAAAGTAATGTTTAAAGATACAAGTTAGTCACACAGCTATCTTGAGAACAGGGTTAAAGTTTACATCTGTTGCAGTCTGAGCATAATGTAACTTTTGAAAACATGCAGAGCTATGAAACTGCAAGTTCAGAGAAAGGAGACAATAATATCAAGGAACTCACTTCAAAAGTTAATAAAAGTAAAACTTGGCATTTCAGAAAGCTTTCTCAGCCAACTGAAGCTCAAAATAACACTGGTGCAGGAGTGTGCGGTTCTACTGAACAAGTATTAGAATTGATCACAGATTTGCAGTTCTCACTAAATCACTGGATATCACATCTCCTTCTTGTACAGGCTGAGATAGTACTACAGCAGTAGGTAAGTAAGTTATTTTCCAGAAATTTAAACACTGGGTGCCAAGATAATTTGTGGAGATCAATCTGATCTCAGTAGTTAATAAAACACAGCATAGCAAGCAAACAGGTAATTGCATGCTACAGATGATGTAGCCTGAGCTGAGCTAGTCACTCCTGCCAGAATTGGCCTTGGCTGCCATTCTCACTCATTTCTGTAGGATCACAATTTAAGAATGGTCACTCAGGTGATGCAGTCAATCTGCATGAGCATATACCTTAGTGTAGGTCTGCATCTTGAAAAGGAGGGAATAATGATTCCCTCCCAATGCAGGTCTGGAACAAGTAAAAATTAGAATTTTTTGACTGCAATAGGAAACTGATTGCAAATGAAATATATGTATTCAAAGGAAATCGATTTTAATATTTATAAGCAATCAGCAAATTGCTCACAGTCAGCTGATTATTTTTAACCAAAAAAGATTTGGATAGAATGCAAGGGGCTACAGAAACTCTTTGCAGAGCCACCCAATGGTAAAGCCATTAATTACATTTTGAAGAAAACAGCGGAATGGACTCCACATCCACCCTGTCAAGACCCCTCAGAATCTTGTGTTTCAATCGAGTCACCTCTTTCTCTTCTAAACTCCAGCAGATACAAGCCCAGTCTGTCCAATCTTTCCTCATAAGGCAACCCACCCATTCCTGGTATTAGTCTGGTAAACCTTCTCTGAACTGATTCCAACGCATTTACATCCTCCCTTAAATAAGGTGACCAATACTGTGCGCAATACTTCAGATGGGGGAATAAACTGGACCAGATATGGGAGAGAGGAAAATAATATAGAATTTATAGCATACAAATGGACCATTTATCCCACCTGGTCTATGCCAGAATTTCTGCTCCATTTGAACTTCCTACTTCACTATATTTCATCCACCCTATCAGCATATTTTTCTATTCCTATCTCTTTCTTGTGTCCATCTAACTCACCCTTAAATGCATCTATGCTTACTAACATTCTGACCACTCTCTGGGTAAAGAAGCTTCTCCTGAATTCTTTACTGGATTTATTACTGCCTATCTTATATTTATGCCTCCTAATTTTTGGACTCCCCCACAAGCGGAAAGATCTTCCCTGCACTTACGATGTTTAAAACCCCACATAATTTTACAAACTTCTATTAGGCCAAGGAGGCTGTGGTGTAGCGGTAATGTCACAGGACAATGCCCAAGAGGCCCAGATTTGAATCCCACCAGAGCAGATGGTGAAATTTGAATTCAGTAAAAAAAATCTGGACCATTGTCGATTGTTGTAAAAACCTATAAGGTTCACTAATGCCTTCCCTTTAGGGAAGGAAATCTGCCATCCTTACCTGGTCTGGCCTACATGTGACTCCAGACCCACATCAATGTGGTTGGCTTTAAATGCCCTATGAAATGGCTCCACAAGCCACTCAGTTCGCAATAATAATAAATACTGGTCCAGCCAGTGGCGCCCACATCCCACGAACGAATAAAACAAAACTTCTCAGTCCTCTCCTTTCTCGAGAAGAATCTAAGCCTGCTCAGTCTTTCCTATGTTATGTTAGAGATGAAGGGAAGGAAAGAAGGAGAGACAGCGAAGGATAAAAGTGATCAGTGGGCTGTACCTTAGTCAAGGATTGGGAGGGAATTTCAATGTCCCCTTTTCAGGGCAGGGGAAAAGGCAGTCAGCTAAGTAATCTTTCCAGGGCTTAGGAGTTTGAAGCACAAGCGTCAGCAGGAGGGGAGGGAGGGGGCGCAAGATCCAAGGGACACAGGCCATTGAGTGAACAGAGCTTGTAGCACTCTGCAGGATTGGGGCTAGGGAAGGAAGCGGTATTGGGCCTGCCTGTTGAGTAAAGCATATTTATGCAGGGTAGTTCCAGGGAGGAAAAAACCTGCACATCACAATTCCCAAATTAAGGGCCAGCATATTCCTGCATTGCCACCCAGTGGGTTTCTGCTAAAATTGCAATCCGACTTGCAAAGTCAGATTGAGTGACGGGCTTTACACTTGCACGACAGATATTTAATCTCCTATATCTATTTCAAGTAAATGCTGACAGCTTGTAAAAATAGTTCTCATTGATTTGATTTTACGACCCAAGTATTACAATACACAGCATTTTAAAAAGAATTTTATTAAAAGTGTATTAACCATTATGTTGGGATTAAGTTCCTCATACCTAATCCAAACATTGTGAAATAGATGGTTCATTGCAACAAAAGCGAGAGTGCTGACACCATATCTGAAGCTGATATCCTATTTATAATTGATAGATAGGTTTCAAGTGAAAGCAAATGGCGAATACACAGGCTGCCAGGGTTGAAATCTACACCTCTTTTATGCTGGGGACCAGATTCCAAAGTACTGGATCACCGGATTAACTGGCCCTCTCCTCTGCATTCCCACTTTGGATTGGTTTTCATCAATAGAGGATCAGAGAGGAAGCTTCCAGTGTATCTTTTCTCTTATTGGTCTTTTTTTAAAAAAAAACAGCCTTCCCCAGAAGATTAACAGGCGCTCGGGCTTGTGGGATGAGGATTAAACGGTAATTTTTTTTTTTATGTGTCTCATAGTTTTTAGAACAAGGTGTTTGGGGGAAGAGGAGAAATAAGCTGCTTCTGGCTTTGATTTCTATTATCCTATGAAATGGCTGTGTATTACTGCATCACTGTTGAGCCAACAGCCAGAATAGCACAAACACTTTTAAACCATTGCATATTAATATTACAGCACAATTCCATCCGAAACTTTTGCACATGCTTCCACATGAAAAACTCATGCCCAGCAATGACTCAAATTAGTTTTCTAGTTTTACCCGTTTGACTAATTTTATCTAGTAATGAGGAAGCTTATTGTCTAACAACCCCCTATACTCGCTGACCTACACTGTGTTGAAAGGCCAGGAACCATTGATTTAAAATCCATTTCTGATATCTTGCGCATTCCTGATTTTTTCATTCCACTGCTGGCAGCCATGCCTTCAGCTACCTACACTCCAGGTTCTGAGGAACCCTCCATAAACCTCTCTGTCTCTTTAACCAAACTTTTCGTCACCTGCCCCAAGATGGTCTTGTGTGTCAATATTTGCTGTTACGGTCCAGTGTTGGTGTTACATAATTTTTTTTTAAAAATTCGTTCACGGGATGTGGGCTTCGCTGGCTGGGCCAGCATTTATTACCCATCCCTAGTTGCCCTTGAGAAGGTGATGGTGAGCTGCCTTCTTGAACCGCTGCAGTCCATGTGGTGTAGGCACACCCACAGTGCTGTTAGGAAGGGGGTTCCAGGATTTTGACCCAGCGACAGTGAAGAAACAGCAATATATTTCCAAGTCAGGATGGTGAGTGGCTTGGAAGGGAACTACCAGGTGGTGGTGCTCCCACCTATCTGCTCCCTTGTCCTTCCAAATGTTAGTGGTCGTGGGTTTGGAAGCTGCTGTCTGGGGAGCCTTGGTGTATCTTGTAGATAGTGCACACTGCTACTACTGTGCAGTGGTAGGGGGAGTGAATGTTTGTGGATGGGTAGCCAATCAAGCAGGCTGCTTTGTCCTCGAGGGTATCGAGCTGAGTGCTGTGGGAGCTACACTAATCCAGACAAGTGGAGAGTTCTCCATCACACTCCTGACTTGTGCCTTGTAGATGGTGGACAGGCTTTGGGGAGTCAGGTGCTGAGTCATTAGTCGCAGGATTCCTAGCCTCTGACCTGCTTTGTAGCCACAGTATTTATATGGCTAGTCCAGTTCAGTTTCCGGTGAATGGTAACCCCCTAGGATGTTGATAGTGGGAGATTCAGCAATGGTAATGCCATTGAAGGTCAAGGGGCAATGGTTAGATGCTTTCTTGTTGGAGATGGTCATAGCTTAGCAGTTGTGTGGTGTGAATGTTACTTACCACTTGTCAGCCCTGGATATTGTCCAGGTCTTGCTACATTTGGACATGGACTGCTTCAGTATCCGAGTCATCACGAATGGTGCTGAACATTGTACAATCAGTGAATATCCCCACTTCTGCCCTTATGATGGAAAGAAGGTCATTGATGAAGCAACTGAAGATAGCTGGGCTGAGGACATTACCCTGAGGAACTCCTGCAATGATATCCTGGAACTGAAGTGACTAACCAACAACCAAAACTACCTTCCTTTGTACTAGGTATGACTCCAACCAGTGGAGAGTTTTCCCCCTAATTCCCATTGACTCCAGATAAATGCAAGTAGTTGTTGAGTAAACAGGAGTAGTTTGATTTTGACATTAAGATATGAAGCCTTAAATGCCGAAGGACAAATAGTTGATACAACAGTTCACTGCAAGTGGCAAGAGATATACTTATTGCATGTGAGGGGATAGGGTAAGCTTGCATTGATGTAAATGACAAAGCAAATACACTGGTCTTTTGGGAAGCAATGTGGTAATGACCAAATTAACAGTATCTGAATGTTTTCCTTGCTGAGGAAGTGAGAAATAGCAAATGTAATACCAGTATTCAAGAAAGGAAGAAAGAGAGAAAATAGGGAACTACCAGTTATACTGTCATCCATCATAGATAGAATTGCTAGAATTCATTATTAAGTAGTAACAGAGCACCTAGAAAATCACAATTTGATTAGGCAGAGTCAGTATAATTTTATCAAAGGGCTAGTGTATTTGAAAACTCAATTAGAGTTGTAACTAGTAGGGTAGATAAAGGGGATCCAAAGGATATGTTTGGATTATCAAAAGGCATTCAATAAGGTGCCTGACACAAGGGTTGTTACACAATCAGGGCTCATGGGTATGGGGGAAGTGTATCAGCGTTGTCAGAGGATTGGTTAAAGGACTGAAAACGGAGTAGGAATAAACAGGCTATTTTCAGGTTGGCAGAATCCCTACATTGTGTTGTCTTGCAGAGAGAGCGAGGGCAAGGGCATCCCAGGGATCCGGACGAACAGTCAGAATAAACAATAGTGCCCTGAATTCCAAGATAGCTGGTACCAAGGCTATCATGTTTTAATTCAGTCAGGGACTGGCAATGACATTTCAACACCCTGGTAAGGATCGGAGAGTTGGAAAAACAGATTAGCGTCAGGAACCATGAGTCAGTGAACTTGTCTTGGCAGGTAGATGGGTAGGTAACATATCGTGCAACTAGGCAGGTCATAGATATGAATAGGCTAAGTCATTCTCCAGAGGGTTGGTCGAGCAGAAAGAATACAAGAAGGGATTTCCCCAAGGTGTAGAAATATTTGGTTAGGGACTTGGGACCATCCCACAGGTTGCACTGGAGGGGGTGCAGGGGAGATTTACCAGGATGTTGCCTGGGCTGGAGCATTTCAGCTATGAAGAGAGACTGGGTAGGCTGGAGTCGCTTTCCTTAGAGCAGGGAAGGTTGAGGGAGGGACCTGATAGAGGTATACAAAATTATGAGGTGCACAGATAGAAAGAAGCTTTTCCCCTTAGTGGGGGTGTCAATAACAATAACCTTAAGGTAAGGGGCAGGAGGTTTAGAGGGGACTTGAGGAAATTTTTTTCACCTAGGAGGGTTGTTGGAATCTGGAACACACTGAGGGGGTGGTGGAGGCTGGAACACTCACAACACTTAAATGAGCACTTGAAAACCACAAGCATACAGGGCTACAGGCCAAGCACGGGAAAATGGGATTAGAATAGATAGGTGCTTGATGGCCAGCACAGACACGATGGGCCAAAGGGCCAGTTTCTGTGCCGTGTAACCCTATAACTCTTGCCTGAAGGGTCACAGGGAACACGGATGGTCAGCGGTGTCTAAAATACTCGCTGGGGGGGTGGGGGGGGGGGCAAGGGCAGCATCCGCTGCCCAGCCCTGGTTGCCCTTGGGCGGAGAAGGTGGGCCATTTCAGAGGGCAGTCAAGGGCCAGACCCTGGGCCTGGGAGTCACATGTGTGTGTGTGTGTGTGGGGTGGGGGCAGACCAGGCTGAAATGCGGCCGACTTCCTCCCCCTGAACAACATGGTTTCATGGTCACCATGGCCGAGGTGACCTTCCAATGCCAGACTCACCAGCTGAAGCCCTGGGGGTGGGGGGGAGAGAGGAGGGTGGGGGGAGGGGGGGGGGGGGGGGGGGGGGGGGGGGGGGGAGAGGAGAGGGGAGAGAGGGGGAGAGGGGAGCAAGGAGAGAGGGGAGAGAGGGGAGAGAGGGGGGGAGGGGAGGGGAGAGAGAGGAAGGGGAGAGGGGAGAGAGGGGGAGGGGAGAGAGAGGAAGGGGAGAGGGGAGAGAGAGGGGAGGGAGGGGGAGGGAGGGGGAGGAAGGGGGAGGAAGGGGGAGGAAGGGGGAGGAAGGGGGAGGAAGGGGGAGGAAGGGGGAGGAAGGGGAGAGGAGGAGAGAGGGGGAGGGAGGGAGAGGAAGGGGGGAGGGGAGAGAGAGGAAGGGGGAGAGGGAGAGAGAGGGGAGAGAGAGAGGGGAGAGAGAGGGGAGAGAGAGGGGAGAGGGGAGAGAGGGGAGGGAGGGGGAGGGAGGGGGGAGGGAGGGGAGAGGGGGAGGGGAGAGAGAGGGGGAGGGGAGAGAGAGGGGGAGGGGAGAGAGAGGGGGAGGGGAGAGAGAGGGGGAGGGGAGAGAGAGGGGGAGGGGAGAGAGAGGAAGGGGAGAGAGAGGAAGGGGAGAGGGGGAGGGAGGGGGAGGGAGGGAGAGGAAGGGGAGAGGGGAGAGAGGGGGAGGGAGGGAGAGGAAGGGGAGAGAGAGGAAGGGGAGAGGGGAGAGAGGGGGAGGGAGGGAGAGGAAGGGGAGAGGGGGAGAGAGGGGGAGGGAGGGGGAGGGAGGGAGAGGAAGGGGAGAGAGAGGAAGGGGAGAGAGAGGAAGGGGAGAGAGAGGAAGGGGAGAGAGAGGAAGGGGAGAGAGAGGAAGGGGAGAGGGGGAGGGAGGGGGAGGGAGGGGAGAGAGGGGGAGAGAGGGGGTCGAATCCCTGCCATGGGGGTCCATGAGCCGGGGCCCATTCACACGGTGAGGGCCGGCCGGGTAACGCTGCTTTCGCCCAATGGGCGGTGTCCCCGCCCGCCCGCCCGCCCGCCCGCCCGGGTTCCCCGCCGCCGGGCCTCCCGCCCGCCCGGGTTCCCCGCCGCCGCCGCCGCCGCCGCCGCCGCCGCCGCCGCCGCCACCCCCCCCCACCCAATCCTTACCTCCCACTCCCAGGTTGACCTTCTTGGGGTGCGGGTCCTCCCTGAAGTCGGCGGTCAGCTTGAAGACGGCGACGGGCGCCGCCAGCGGCACCGCAGCAAAGAGCGAGGAGGCGCACGCCATTGCCACCCGGAGCGGGAGAGAGTGAGTGAGTGAGTGAGGGGGGAGGAGGAGGAGGAGGAGGAGGAGGGAAAAGGAGAGGACGGGTTCCCGGCGCTGCCAACAATGACCTTCAGCTCCACCTCCACACGCCGCCGCCTGAACAAACCTGATGCCGGCCTTTGTGACGTCACCCACCGATCGACAGCCCGCCCCACCGGTCAGCGCCAGGAGCTCGGACCCCGCCCCTCCGACGATTGGTTGAGCTCGTCGCGGGAGGCGGGGTTTCCAACGCCATCAGGTTAGGTTGGACCCGCAGCCGGCCCGCGCGGTGTTCTGGGTATTGCTGTGTTTTACCTGGGCGCCTTACAACAACAACTGAGCATTTTTTGTGGGAGGGGTCGACCTATCATGTCCATGACGTCTCTGTCAGAGCCATTGAGCTGGTCCCTTTCCCCTGTAGCCCTGCAAGATACCTTCCCCTCAGATAATTATCCACTTCCTTATTATCAGTTATTCCATTATTGAGGAAAGTGACATTTTCCCCTTCCTACAACATAGAAAAGTTACAGCACAGAAGGAAGCCATTCAGCCCATCTTGTCCATGCCAGCCCGAGGACACCCAGGTGCCCTTTCTAATCCACACCTTCCTGCATCTGGCCCGTAGCCCTGCACCTTACAGCAATTTAGGCGCAGATCCAGGTACTTTTTAAAAGAGTTTAAATCTCCAGATCCTCTCTCTTCCCCACAAAAATATTACATAAGATCAAGAGGAGGCTGTCCAGCCCCTTGAGCCCATTCCATCAATTAACGCAAATCATAGATGCTCAGTATCTGAAATTCTTTTATCCACCTTGCTTCTGTATCCCTTGTTACAACCTGGTTCGGGACCAGCAGCTTTTAGTTTAACATAAAAGCAAAAAAATTGCGGATGCTGGAAATCCGAAACAAAAACAAAAATACCTGGAAAAACTCTGACAGCATTTGCGGAGAGGAATACAGTTAACACTTCGAGTCCGTATGACTCTTCCGTTTCGAGTCCGTATGACTATTCACCAGAACTAAGTTAACTGTATTCCTCTCCGCAGATGCTGTCAGACCTGCTGAGTTTTTCCAAGTATTTTAACTTTTAGTTTAAAGTTGACAAAGTTTGAAATCCCAGTTACCCACTAAGAGAATAGTGCAACAAGATTCCATGGTTTTAAACAAACAAAATAAACTACTAAACAAAGAAAGAACAGTAAAGCAATTAATCTATTTTATAGTCAACATTCAGAATTAACATGACATAAATATGAATGAACAGGCAAACTGTAGTCGAACACACCTCACTGCATATTAAGCGACCAAGACAGATCTCACAGATTTCTCAGCAACCCACCCAGACATCAGTGACCACTGTGAATCACGAAATCTGTAAAACTCTATCTCTCTCAGGAGGGATTTCAACACTTCACTTTCAAAGATAGTCTATGAATATCCTCAAACACCACTCTGACTCAGACTTCCTCAATGGATGCTCGCTTCCCAATGATTCAATCTCTTCTGCAGAGACTGCGTTCCACAGGATTCACAATGCTGCACTCCCACCTCTAACTAATGGCACCCTTGCAGTTCTTTTGCAGGGTGCTAACTTCACTAAGCTGGCACTGCCCTTGAGTTTCTCCAACCTCCAGTCTCTGAGCTACAAAAGGCTCCCAGCAATTCTCTGAACCCTAACTGCCTGCCTGGAATGAGTGACCATCCACCACCTGCTCAGCTCCCCAGGACCTCACCTGAGTTTTAACTGCACCAAATGGCTTCAGGGCTTCTCTGAGAGCTGCAAACCACACTAGGTCCAAACTGCAACCAACTACCTCTCCCAGCAAAACACAATGACAAATTAAAATCAGAGAACCCTCTTATGCTGTATCCATCTCCATGACAATGTAGACTTTCAGGGTTCACTGAACGATTTTAAACTAATTTAGCTCTAACTCCCAAAACAAAACATGTCTCTGGACTGCATTTCTTTGCAAGCAATGTAGACATCATGCCTCCAGCTTTCCAGCTAAGGAAGCACAAATGCTGGGCAGAATTTTCCGTTTGACGGGCGGATGGGCCCGATCGACTCAGCGGCGGGTGGGTGGCCGATTGCCGCTGAAGAAATGGGTCGCGCTGCCATTTTCTGCGGGTGGGCCAATTAAGGCCCGCACAGCGGGTAAGCGACTCCCATGGGGAATGGGAAAATAGTCACGGGGTCGGGCGGCTTCAGACCGCCTGTTCCAGTGGGGAGCCAGCAGCCTGTATAAAGAGTGGCCAGGCAGCCTGCTTGAGGCAGTGCACCAAGGCCACTCGTGGAGAGAGGGAGGGAGGTGCAAGTGCAGAGCAGCATGAGCAGGAGGGAGGTGGGGGGGGTGGCAGGCTGCAGGAGAGGCCAGCAGGGGGCCACTGTGCCCCTCGATTCTCCGATGCCTGCCTTGCTGTCCTCCTGCAAGAGGTGGGCATCCATCGGCAACTCCTGTATCCGGAGGATGGGAGGAGGAGGGCCCCCCCCATGTCACCAGCCAGGGGCATGGGAGGAGGTTGGTGATGCTGTGAGTGCCCATGGTGATGTGCGGCGCACAGGCACACAGTGCAGGAAACGATTCAATGATTTGCTGCGTTCTGGAAGGGTGAGTACCATGTCTGTCTTGGCCATTTGACCCAGAAGGCAGCCTTAGCCTTTGACGCCCCCCCCCCACCCCCCCACCATGTCCTGTTGTCATTATTGCAGAGAGCATCTGTCGCACGCTGGGTGGGCAAACAGGTACTGACCATGCTTACATCAGCCTTAGTAGCTGAGGACAAGATGGGTTCTCCCTGCACCATATGTTGGTCTTTGTGGCATTTGAGTAGTCTGGGGGCAACCTGCAGGGGAGGCAGCTAGACACATACTCAGAACTCCAACACATGTCTTATTGATGGTGATGAGATGGTGCAAGGGGTGCCTCATGGTACTGTGGCCAAATGCCTTCTGCTGGCATCAGCGCCGCACCTAGTTGCACCTCCTTGCCATGGGCGCTAAGACCCGTGTGTTATTCAAAGTGATGGACGCCGAATGTGTCCAAGCTGGCCATTGAGCGAGGGGGTTGGGAGCAGCCGTACTATCTTCTGGGGACAGATCACCAGTGGTGTGGACAGGAGCCGCTGGAGGCCTCAGATGGGCCGCTGTGGTTGGGGTGCGGCGTGCGCATGCAGAGTACATGAGCAATCAGCCCCAATAAATCCTCTTCTCTGTTTTGCAGGCAAAAAGTCACCACAATCTGCGGGAGCGCCAGAGGACTGGAGGTGGGCGCACCCTCCTGCAGCGCCTCACGCCTTTTGAAGAGCAGGTGATGGAGCTGGGCAGCAGTCAAGAGGCCAGGGCGGCCGGGGGCAATGAGGCTGGGGTCCGGCGGGCAGGTATTTGAGGTCCACAGTCCCATCCACTCTGTCTGCCCATCATCCAAACCACTGATGGTTGCTGCAATTGTTAATGCTGAAACACTGCTCATTCACAGACTGAGACACCCTGACGTGTGGGTCATACAGAAGGGACCCTTGTCTCCTTGAGGAATCACATCTCCACCACCTTCCAAAGTTACCTTATCCCATTTGAGTATAAAAGCTGGGAAGTCATGCTGCAGCTGTATAGAACCTTAGTTAGGCCACGCTTGGAATATTGCGTACAATTCTGGTCGCCACATCACCAGAAGGATATGGAGGCGGTGGAGAGGGTGCAGAGGAGGTTTACCAGGATGCTGCCTGGTCTGGAGGTTATTAGCTATGAGGAGAGGTCGGAGAAACTCAGATTGTTCTCACTAGAGCGACGGAGATTGAGGGGAGAAGTTTACAAAACTATGAGTGGCATGGACAGAGTAGATAGTCAGAAGCTTTTTCCCAGGGTGGAAGAGTCAATTACCAGGGGACATAGATTTAAGGTGAGAGGAGAAAACTATAGAGGAGATGTGCGGGGCAAGTTTTTTTACGCAGAGGGTAGTGAGTGTCTGGAATTCGCTGCTAGAGGAAGTGGTGGAAGCAGGTACGATAGTGATGTTTAAGAGGCAACTTGACAAATACATAACTAGGATGGGAATAGAGGGATACGGACCCTGTAAGTGCAAAGTGTTTTAGTTGACGGGCAATATGATTGGCACAGACTTGGAGGCCGAAGGGCCTGTTCCTGTGTTATACTTTTCTTTGTTCTTTTATTTGTGACCCCTATCACCATGGTCTAACATGCCATGGCATCGCTACTGCACAGCCAAAGACTTATTGCATCTGAGGGGGTTTGGGACCTCCACCACCCTTTCAGCCAGGGCGTCCCACATTACTCTGTCCAAAATGTCTTCAGCACCTCAGCTGTGAACATCATGGTACTCAACTTAGATGAAGAAGTCTAGGCAGAGTGCACTTGAAGAATCCACCCTCAGGGAAGAGCATCAGGATTCCTTCACTGAGAGATTGGTGACTCTTATAGAAAGGGGCTTCCACCAAATGGATCAGAATATGATTGGGTTACACACTGACCTACAAGCCCTCACGGCGGTACTGGCCACAGGTGGTGTTTTCCATTGTGGGAGATGTTGTGGACACCAAGCACCGGCACTCGGTGCCCATGCATCTGCGGTGAGCAGGGAGGTAGATTTGGATCTCATGTTGGCGCAGCAGCTGCCTGTCGTCGCTGCGAGCTCCTCTCTGGGCACTCCGGCTGAGGGCAACAGCTCCTCTGCTCCTCTGTCAGTTAACATTGCTTCGGTTGAGGCTGCGACAAGTGGGGAGGTACCAGTTGTGGAACTGGCCACTCCCTCCCAGGCGGGGCCAGCACAGGCTCCACGGGCCAGAGGTCACCCGCCAAGGTCATCGAGGCCAACAGGACAGCAGAGTCAGCAGGCTGTCTCACAAGCCACTCCCAGCGATGGGGCAGCACCTAGACGTAGCACCCGCAAACATAAGCATAAGGCACAATAGGCATTCCACGGGTATGTCACTGGTGATTTTCTGTTGGACTTAGAATAGGGACTCATATTTTTGTGATCGCTAACAAGTGGTGTGTGTTTTTGTTTTGGACAAAATAAAGCCCACCTTTGTAACCATGGCTGAGGGTCTTTTGTTTGTGGTGCATTTTTCTTTTTCACATATTTATCATGAGTGTTTGAGTGGACATTGATGTTTCTGCACTAAGCCCTTAGTTGCAGCTGAACAGGTGGAAGATGTGGCACCTAAGTGCTACATGTGGAAGTGCCAGGCAATGCTGCTCCTGCTGATCCATGTGTGTAAGAACAGAAGCTGAGCAGCGGTACAATAGGAGCTGCGGAACCACAAGGGCTGTGGTGGAGAGAACCATCGATCTTCTCAAGATGCGCTTCTGATGTCTGGACCGCTCAGGGGGCGCACTCCAGTAGCCCCCAGATCGCGTCTCTCCAATAGTGGTAGTATCTTGCACAATCATGCACTGGAAAGGGGGGGATGCAGTTGACGATGAAGACCTTGACACCCTGGATGAGGTTGCACATGATGAATCCAGCAGTGGCTCAGAGGATGAGGAAGCACAGGGCGATGATGAGGGGTGGCACGCCGACCCGCTACTACACCAAGGAGGCAGGGACACCCGGGACAATTTAATCCAATCTCCTACCCGCCTGCCCGTTGGGCCCCTCAGAATTATCGCGATGGCGAGCACTGACATCGGCACGCGTCATTTTATGCGCTGATGTGTGGGTTCCGCCACCCGCACATCAGCCGGAAGATTCTGGCCACTGTTTAAAGATACAAAAACAAAAACAAAAATAGTTGGAAAAACTCAGCAGGTCTGGCAGCATCTGCGGAGAGGGACACAGTTGACGTTTTGAGTCCGTGTGACTGTTCAACAGAACTAAGTAAAAATAGAAATGAGGTGAAATATAAGCTGGTAGATGGGGGTGGGACAGGTAGAGCTGGATAAGGGGCCAGTGATAGGTGGAGGCAAAGAAGAGATTGCCAAAGATGTCACATACCAAAGGACAAAGGGGTGTTGGCGGTGGTGATATTATCTAAGGAATGTGCTAATGGGGACATTAAGGGTAGAAAGCAGGACAAGCTAGTGACAGATAGCCCTAGTGGGGGTGGGGTGGGGGGGTGGTGGGGGGGTGGGGGGGGCGGGGGAAGGGATCAAAATGGGCTAAAAGGTGGAGATAAAATGATAGATCGAAATAAATTTAAAACAGGAGGGAAAAGAAAAAATATATGTAAAAAAATTATAAATTATTGGAAAAAGGAGGGTCAGAAAGGGGGTGGGGATCGAGGAGAGAGTTCATGATCTAAAGATTTTGAACTCAATGTTAAGTCTGGAAGGCTGTAAAGTGCCTAGTCGGAAGATGAGGTGCTGTTCCTCCAGTTTGTGTTGAGCTTCACTGGAACAATGCAGCAGGCCAAGGACGGACACGTGGGCATGAGAGCAGGGTGGAGTGTTGAAATGGCAAGCGACAGGAATGTCTGGGTAATGCTTGCGGACAGACCGAAGGTGTCCCACAAAGTGGTCACCCAGTCTGCATTTGGTCTCTCCAATGTAGAGGAAACTGCATTGGGAGCAGCAAATGCAGTGGACTAAATTGAGGGAAGTGCAAGTGAAATGCTGCTTCACTTGAAAGGAGTGTTTGCGCCCTTGGACGGTGAGGAGAGGGGAAGTAAAGGGGCAGGTGTTGCACCTTCTGCGGTTACATGGGAAGGTGCTATGGGAGGGGGTTGAGGTGTAGGGGGTGATGGAGGAGTGGACCAGGGTGTCCCGGAGGGAACAATCCCTGTGGAATGCCGACAGTTGGGGGTGAAGGGAAGATGTATTTGGTGGTGGCATCATGCTGGAGTTGGCGGAAATGGCGGAGGATGATCCTTTGAATGCGGAGGCTGGTGGGGTAATAAGTGAGGACAAGGGGGACCCTATCATGTTTCTGGGAGGGAGAGGAAGGTGTGAGGGTGGATGCGCGGGAGATGGGTCGGACATGGTTGAGGGCCCTGTCAACGACCGAGGGTGGAAAACCTCGGTTAAGGAAGAAGGAAGACATGTCAGAGGAACTGTTTTTGAATGTAGCATCATCGGAACAGATGCGACGGAGGCGAAGGAACTGAGAGAATGGGATGGAGTCCTTACAGGAAACAGGGTGTGAGGAGCTGTAGTCGAGGTAGCTGTGCGAGTCGGTAGGTTTGTAATGAATATTGGTGGACAGTCTATCACCAGAAATTGAGACAGGTCAAGGAAGGGAGGGGAAGTGTCAGAGATGGACCATGTGAAAATGATGGAGGGGTGAAAATTTGAAGCAAAATTAATAAATTTTTTCAAGTCCAGACGAGAGCATGAAGTAGCACCGAAGCAGTCATCGATGTTCCGGAGAAAGAGTTGTGGGAGGGGGCCTGAGTAGGACTGGAACAAGGAATGTTCCATATACCTCATAAAGAGACAGGAATAACTGGAGCCCATGTGGGTACCCATAGCCACACCTTTTATTTGGAGGAAGTGAGAGGAGTTGAAGGAGAAATTGTTCAGTGTGAGAACAAGTTCAGCCAGACGGAGGAGAGTAGTGGTGGATGGGGATTGTTCGCGCCTCTGTTTGAGGAAGAAGCAGAGAGCCATCAGACCATCCCAGTGGGGGATGGAGGTGTAGAGGGATTGGACATCCATGGTTAAGAGGAAGCGGTTGGGGCCAGGGAACTGGAAATTGCTGATATGATGTAGGGTGTGAGAGGAATCGCAAATGTAGGTGGGAAGAGACAGGACAAGGGGATAGAGAATGGAGTCAAGATGCTGTTTAAAGATCTTACCTTTCAAGCCATTAACTTCTTATTCAATTTGGCTTTTAAGTGTAATAGCCTCTGGGCTGCTTTAGTTGTATTTATCCTATTTTCCACAGTTAAACTTTAATTTTCCCAGATCTAAACATTCCCTCTAAAATATTAACATGAACCATGAATTAGATATTCATCACACCCTTCATACGCTTGGTAACAAAAATCTATTAATCTCAATTTTGGAATCTTTCAATTAACCCAGCCTCGACAGATTTTTGTTCCAGATTTCCACACCTTTTGTGTGAAGATGTGCTTTCTGACACCCCTATATGGTCAAGCACTGACTTTAAGGTTATGCTCCCTTGCTCTGGACCCAAGCTGCCAACACCATCAGAGGAAATATACAGCTGGATTTCATGTGGCCTGTCACAATAGGAAACACTTAATCATGGGCGAGGTCCTACGCCATTCTTCCAGCGACAGCAAAACCTTCCTGATTAAGTCAGAGGGAAGAAGTGGCTTGTGGGTGAGTCCCGGCTGGTGGTGGCAAAATGTCAGTTAGACTCAGTTAATGAGCTAATTGAAACCCATTATCCCTGAGCCCACTGCAACTTAGTAGTGGCTCAGGGATTCAATGGGGGTGGCGCGACTTCCCTGTGCCCTTCAGGTTTGCCAGCTGGTGCAGTCGTCAGGCTCTCCGTTCCTGTTCGACAGACCTGCTGAAAGCCCTTTGTCGCTGCCCTTAGCCTCTGACAACACCCCCTGCAACCCCACCTCACAACACCCATCGTAGCCTCACTCACCTTTAACCTGAGGTCCCACAATGACCCTGGACCTCCGGTGGGTGCCGTGTGGCCAACAGCCGCAGCTTCAAGCAGCAAGGATGAGCTGCTGGCCTCTGGTTAGCCAGCGAATCTCAGCAGGTGGGACTTCTGCCAGGTAAATCAATCACAGGGAGGACCCAACAGTGGCCACTTCTGTGCCTGAAGGACATTTAAAAAAATATTCATTCATGGGATGTGGGTGTCGCTGGCTAGGCCAGCATTTATTGCCCAGCCCCAATTGCCCTTATTCATAGGGCATTTAAGAGTCAACCACATTGCTGCGGGACTGGAGTCACATGTAGGCCAGACCAGGTAAGGACAGCAGATTTCCTTCCCTAAAGGACATTGGTGAACCAGATGGGTCTTTACAACAATTGACAATGGTTTTCATGGTCATCATTAAACTTTAAATTACAGATTTTTATTGGACTCAAATTCCACCATTGTGGGATTCAAACCCAGATCCCCAGAACATTACCCTGGGTCTCTCTGGAATACGAGCCCAGCGACAATACCACTACGCCATCACCTCCCCTTGATTCTGTGGAACCTCCCACATGGAACTGATGGAGGATTAACCTCCACTTCTCCAACTGAGAGCAAGATTCCCATCAGCCAACAAAATCCTGGCCATAGTCTCTCTCCACCTACAATGTCAAATCTTTTAACCATCTTAAACATTTCAGTTCAATCTTAATCTTACTCTCAAGCCAATACAAGTCTTGCCTATGAAAGCAGTCCTCATAATTTAACCCACTAACTACTTTCTTCTCCTACCCTTATCTCTATTTCGCAAACATTAAACAAACTTCCAATGTAACTATAAAAATACCTCTTTCAGCCTTTGAGAAATGGTTATTCATCCATCTTTCCTCCAGAAAGATTTATCATCTAGGGAGATGTGTATTTGGCTGGGGTGTACATGGCACTAAATTTGCCCAGTTTAAATGCTCATTCATCTCATTTACTCTTGGCAGGATCTTATTAATTCGCTGGCATGTTCATTGACTTAATCGTGACTGGCTTTCAAGAGACTATGGCCAGGATTTTGTTGCGCTGATGGGAGTCTTGCTCTCAGTTGGAGAAGTGATGGTTAATCCTCCATCAGTTCCATGTGGCATGTTCCGAACATGATTTTTGAACCTAGTCCCTGTTTTGGGAGCAAACTGGGAAAGAAGAGTGCTCCTCGCTCCTCGCTCCTCGCTCTCCCCAACCAAATACACAACTCCCTAGAAGATAAATCTTTCTGGGGGAAAGATGGACAAATAACCATTACTCTATTTCTCAAGGGCTGACAGAGGTATTTTTATAGTTACATTGGAAGTTTGTTTAATGTTTGCGAAATAGAGACAAGGGTGGGAGAAGAAAGTGGTTAATGGGTTAAATTATGAGGACTGCTTTCATAGGCAAGGCTTGTATTGGCTCGAGAGTAAGATTAAGAATGAACTGAGATGTTTAAGATGATTATACTTCTCCCAGGCCAGGTGTTTTTCAACCAATCTGCAGGAAGCCACACCTGGCAACAGCAGTTTTTAATTTTAACTCAAATATACAAAATGACTCCTATCTTCCCAGGTGTCTTGCTGGTCAGTTAGCTGAAGTCATGTGGTTTTTTGGAAAAAGCAGCTTGCTCGCTGACCAAAGTGAACTTGTAACCTTTTAGAAGAAAACTCGGGAGATTGTCCAAATAGTTCAATGTCCTTCCAATTTTTTAAAAAGCATATAGTTCTTGGAGGTATGGATTCCTAACAATCAAAAAATATCAGATGGCTACTTGACCCATTGTGCCAGTTTCTAGTACAAACCAATACTGTTTTTTTTATTTGGTCATAGGTTGGTTTTACACATTTTAACCAAATAGTGAAAGAAAACTCACCAAACCCAAAACCAAGGTCTGGACTATCATACCTCACAATTTACATTATTCAAGCCTTGTCAGTTGTATTCCACAAGGACATCACATTCCCTTAGGCCACTGACAGTTTTCTCTTGTGCATTAGATTGCATTATACAGAAGCATAGAATGATGCAGCACAGAAGGAGGCCATTCAGCCCATTAGGCCTGTGCTAGCTCTTTGAAAGAGCTATGCAAGTAGCCACATTCCCCTGCCCTATTTCCCACACCTCCCCCCAACCCCACCACCACCCCCTCCATTCAGATATCCGTCCAATTTCCTTTTGGATATTTTATTGTAACTGCTTCCACAAACCTTTCAGAGAGCACATCCCCAGTTCATAACAATTCACTGCATTAGCACATTTTCCTCACCTCACCTCTAGTTCTTCTGCCAATAATCTTAAATCTGTGTCCTCAGGTGAGTTCCTCCTTCTGCCATTGGAAATTCCTTCATGATTTTGAACACCTCCATCAAATCCCCCCTGAACCTTCTCTGCTCCAAGGAGATCAATCTAATTCTTCAATCCGACAGGATGACCTGGTTTTGTGGACAAGTTAGATGGCTAACTATTCTTCTACTTCTCAAAGGGCAGACAGAAGGCCTCCTTCTATTTCATAAGCAGCCCGAAACTATAAAATGTACCACTATAGAAACGTTACACGAACATAAGAATTAGGAGCAGGAGTAGGCCACTCAGCCCCTCGAGCCTGCTCCGCCATTCAATAAGATCATGGCTGATCTGATTTTAACCTCAACCCCACATTCCCACTGACCCCCCGATAACCTTTCACCCCCTTGCTTGTCAAGAACTTGTCTAGCTCTGCCTTAAAAATATTCAAAGACTCTGCTTCCACCGCCTTTTTGACCAAGAGTTGCAAAGACTCACAACTCTTTGAGGGAAAAAAAATTCTCCTTACCTTAAACGAGCAACCCCTTATTTTTACACAAAGTTCTAGATTCTCCCACAAGAGGAAACACCCTCTCCACATCCTCCCTGTCAAGACCCCTCAGGATCTTATATGTTTCCAGCAAGTTGCCTCTTACTCTTCTAAACTCCAGTGGGTACAAGCCCAGTCTGTCCAACCTTTCCTCCTAAGACAACCCACCCCATTCCTTTAAACCTGCTTTCCTCAATGAATACTGTCCTGCAAGTCTACCTTCATGACTGATCGCAAAATCCCAGCATGAACTTTACCTTTCACGCAACCTTTCCTAATCTGTTAACCTCCTGTTCAAGGCTGTCTAAACAACATTGTACACAATGCTTCAAATGTGGCCTCACCAATGATTTACAAAGAACTAAGTAGCCCATCCTGGATGATGTAAATTTCTAAACAACTAACTTGTACCACAGCATCTTCATAACGTATTTAACAAACAAAGAGCCAACGGGTCCACATTCATTTTCTACTGCAACTTTACCAAGAGTTTATTGTTCCAACATGCAGCCACAAATAGAAGGATCACATTCTAACATCCCAGACATTTTTGGGATGGTGAAATAATGCATAAGTATGCATCATTATTTAAACTAATTTCCCCTTTTTAATTCCAGTGGAATCACTTAAATAATCTAATCCTAGCTTCGTACAACCCAGGATGACACTAAACTCTGCTTTGCTTCTGGGATAGGCCAGGGTCAGGAGTGGGGTTGGGGTGGGGGTGTGTGTGTGTGGTGGGGGCGGGATTGGGGAGAGCATTATCAGGGCCAGGCAGGGTGCAGATGATGGGGCAGTTTGGCCTGGCTGCCTGCTTCTCTCCTGTGTCTATGTCTGCGGCTAGATGTTACTGGAAAGGGTATGCGCAGTGTCCACTGGTGGTCACTGTAGGTACTGAACTGCATTGTGGATACAATGCAGAAGTACACATTGATAAGGTTTTATCTTGGTGTTATAATAATTTGGAATGTATTCTTTGTGCCCCTTGTAAAGGGGGCATTTAATGGTTTAAAGTAGCTAAGTGTTTCAAATTGATGATTTAATCATCCCAGGCAATATTTATCACTCAATCAAGAGCACTGAAAAAACAAATCACCTGGTCATTATCACATTGTTGTTTGTGGGATCTTGCTGTGCACATAGTGACTGCCATATTACTACATTACAACAGAGATTATACTTCAAAAAAGAAGTATTGAATTAGCTGTAAAGTGCTTGGGAGATCCTGAGGTAATTTAAGGCACTGTGTAAATGGAAGCCTTTCTCTATAAATTGATTAGCCAGTCAAGTAGACTGCTTTGGATGGAATCCAATCCAAAGAGAAACACAACCCCAGTTAAATAGGCAACAGCTTAATTTTAACCCCGGACTATTCAAATTTGTCATTATAACATATAAGGGTGCATTTTCATACCTCACAACCAGCGTAGAGCAGGCCAAACTATGGCTGTAGTTTTAACACAGTTAAAATTATTTGTTTCCTATCACTGGGATAGAGATTGCGATATATGTACTAACTTTAAAATATTGACAGTCACCAGCTAAAAGCTTTCAGGAGAGTGTGAGTCAGTTCAGGGATTGCTCTAGATTTGTCTGATATTGCATTGTGTAGCCACTGTAGATACTTTGGATCAGTACCTCTTACAATCACATCTAAATTACATAGATAGCAAAGCCAGTTGTAAGCTATGTGCAGCCTCCTATATGGGCACAAATTTTCCATTATTTTTTTTTAGGGGAGAATGTAACTCGGTGTGCAGCTTGTACTAATGCTGGTCTATAATCTACCACTAGGTGGTGCACATGAGCAACATTAAGATTTGCATTACGATAGAACCTTTCACAACCTCAGGACTTCCCAAGCTGCTTTAGAGCCAATTAAGTACTTTTATTGAAGCTCGGTCACTGTTGTAATGCAGGAAAACACAGTAGCCAGTTTGCACCAGTAAGCTCCCACAAACAACGTTCAGATAATGACCAGATAATCTATTTTCACACTTAGCCAAAACCCAGCACCTACCTCTTCTGATGAAGATTAGGACTGACCATTTGAGGAACTGTGATTAAAAAGCTTCACCAATTTTCCCACATTCCAACAGTAATTTTGCTTCACTTCATTGTCCTGCATCATTAAAGGCGCTATTGAAATTCATGTCTTATTCCCTTTAATTTTTTTTTATATATTTGTTCATGGGATGTGGGCTTCGCTGGCTGGGCCAACATTTTTTGCCTATTACTAATTGCCCTTGAGAAGGTGGTGGTGAGCTGCCTTCTTGAACCGCTGCAGTCCGTGGGGTGTAGGTACACCCACAGTGCGGTTAGGAAGGGAGTTCCAGGACTTTGACTCAGCGACAGTGTGGAAGTTTGGCAGGAGCTTCTCCCTGTAACAAATCCCTACACTAATTGTGTGCAGTGCAGATTGCTGCTTCACCATTACAGTTTTGCACTGGTATATTTGGAGCAGCTTTGGGAGATACCAAATAGCCTGGTTCACTTACAATACTGTCTGGTTGGAGAATACCTTATGGAACACCTTCCCATTTGAATGGAACCCGACTGAACTCAAACCCCTCACCACTCCCTGGTAAGGGTCTTACGCAGAGCCAGGCCATTCACAACCTGGGTGTCAAACACAGATCCATTCCATTATCAAGGCTTCATATTTGCATCACTGTAACATCACCTGATTCCATTTCTGCCTCAACTCACTTGCTACTGAATCTCTCATCCACGCCACTGTCCCTCTAGATTTGGCTATTTAAATGCTCCTCTGGCTGGTCTCCCATTTTCCACCCTCCACAAAACTTTTCTGTCCATACCCTAGCTCTCACGAAGTCCCTTCCACCCATTGCCCTTGTGCTCACTGACCTACATTAGCTGCCAATGTTAATGCCTCAGATTTAAGATTCTCTTCCTTGTTTTCAAATCCTTACTCCTCCCTATCTCTGTAAATTCCTCCAATCTTCAGGACCTCTGCATTCTTCCAATTCTGGCCTATTGAGTGTCCCCAACTTTAATTGCTCCACCACTGTTGGCTGCGCCTTCAGTTCCCTAGGTCCAAAACTCTGGAATTTCCTCTCTAACCTTCTCCAGCTCATGGCTTCTCTCTCTTCCTTTAAAACTCACCGCTTTGGACCATGCTTCTGGTCACCTGCTTTAACATCTCATGTTAAATGTGGGTCAAAACCCTGGAACTCCCTCCCTAACAGCACGGTGGGTTTACCTACACCACAGGGACTTCAGGGGTTCAAGAAGGCAGCTCACCACCGCCTTCTCAAGGGCAATTAGAGGTGGGCAATAAATGCTGGGCCCAGCCAGCGAAGCCCACATCCTGTGAATGAATTTTTAAAAAGTGTCTTGGTGTCAACTGTGGAGTGCCTTAGTTAACGATGCTATATAAATGCACTTTCTTGTTGTTCTTTGGCAGCCATTGCTGAAATTCCGGCTTCTGTGCTTCTGAAACCTCCCTGGGCCACATTGTCAAGGGGACTGTAGGTGGGTCAGGGGAGCTGGGGAAAAGCCAACACTCACAATGGCCGAGTTTGGTCCCAACCTGATAACAGTGTGCAGAGAGATGCCTTGAAACCATCGGTGTGCCGGGGCAAGAGACCAGGCCATGCTGTGATCCTCTGTGTGGTCAACTGTCAACCCAAGACGTGGGGTGAGGAACCTGATGCCCAGCTTTGTATCTGAAGGGAGGGACGTCAAGTTCCCTGTGGAATGCTGCACTGCACCCCCTAGTGACAGGCTTCAGAACAGCCAAGGCACAAGCAAGTCCCGCACGCGTCACCTTGACTGGGTTGTGTGGGGAGAGAAAGTCGGAATAAGGAAAGATTTGCATTTTATAAGAAACATCCTAAATTGCCTCGCCTACAATTAAGCACTTTGGAGTCACAGTTTCCCCCAGATGATACTGGGGCTTACAGGGTTACGTAATGAGAGCAGGCTGCATAAACTTGACCCTTGACCTGTATTCCCTTGGGTCTTGAAGACTGAGGGTTGATTTGATTGAGGTATTTAAAATATTAAAGGATTCAGTAGAATAAAACGAGAGAAACTATTTCCTATGGCGGCCGGGGGGTGGGGGGGGTGGAGTCCAGGACAAGGAGGCAAGACCTTTAAATCAAAGCTGGGCTGTTCAGGGGTGGTGCCAGAAAGCGCTTCCTCACACGAAGGGTAGTGGAATCTGGAACTCTGGTCGTTGTGCTCCAGAATGCCAGTTGATAGGGCAGCAGCATGATAGGTTTGACTCTCTGACCAATGTACCTGCCTATTGTGGCTCCACTTCAGGACCACATCGTAGGTGAATTTGCCCTTTTGGATTCATAGCTGGTATAAATGGCATGCAAGCCATTTTAAACAGGATGACTATGTCCCCCTGGAAGTAATATTCAACATGACCACAAGGGGACACTGCAGTCCACCAAATGGACAGGAGCCTCCGTCCACTGCAGTGTGCAACGCCCATTTGGATAGTCAGAAGTTTAAAGTTTTAAAGTGAGATGCAAATCCTTGCACTGCAAAGGAAGTTCCTCCAAAACCTCTCCATTTTAAATGGAAGACCCCTCATTACACCGACTCCCCAAGAGAGGAAATAATCTTTATTCAAACCTATCAAAACCCTTCACGACTTTAAAAAATCTTTATTAGATCTCGTCTTAAGCCTCCTCTGGGAAAAAAAAAACGGGGATAGCGACTGCACTACTGTAATCTGAAAAAATATGTGGTTAAAATCTGTCCTGCCGGACGCTGGCACTATTCTCCACAGCATGTGAGTAATGTGTCCTTCCTTACCCTTTTCAGTGAGAGGTAGAAGCAGTGACTCTGTAACAAGTTGGGGAGGAACACTTGCAGCAATCACGTCTCGAGTGTGGCTCAGTTAGTAGCATTCTTGACTCTGGGTCAAAATGTTCTGGGATTGAATTCACTGCAGAGAAGTTTCAAATTCACTCCGGCGAATGACTGAGGGTGTGATGTACTGTCAGGCGTGCTGAGTCTGGATGAGAACAGAAACCCCTTTCAGGTGGATTTAAAAGATCCCACAGCAGCTATTTTGAAGAAAAGCAGCAGATTATTCCTGGTGCCCCGGCCCAATATTTATCCCTCAGCCAGCTTCCCTAACAGAGGTGTCCTGGCCATTTATATCATTGCTGTGTGTGGGACCTCGTGGGAAAATTGAATGCCATGTTTTGAAGGTGTTTCATTGGCTGCGAAACATTCTTGGATGTCCTGCGGTTGTGAAGGGCGCTATATAAATGCAAGTCTTACTTTCATTTATTGGGAAACCTAGGCAAGGAATCGAGGGCACTGCAAACACTATAAAAAGCAAGAGAGATGATGAAACAGATTAAGGAGTGATGGGTAGGTGAGATTAAGACTGGGCTTTGAAGTGGGAAATCAGAATTTTTCAATATTTTTGTTTTTGTGGCCCAATTAATTGAGCACCAGGAAGCCTTGGGACCGACACATAAGGATTAAGTTAACATCAAGCAAATCGCTAGTAACAGACCTTTGGTGATTTGAGGTCAGATTTATCTGGCAATGGAATAATTGTGTGGGTCAGAAATGAGACTTGGGTCAAAGGTCGGGCACCTCCTTCCACAGTATATAGAAAAAAAGTGAAAGTGAGGGGTTAATTTTGGTAAAAGGCCATCAGCCTAACGCAGATTCTGCCAGACATGCTTAGTACCATAGAACAATAGAAAAGTTACAGCACAGAAAGAGGCCATTTAGCCCATCATGTCTGTGCTGGCCAAAATAAAAAGAGACAAAAAGAAACTAGCTGCTCGTTTTAATCCCACTTTCCAGCACCTGGACCATAGCCTTGCAGGTTACAGCACTTCAGATACAGATTAAATGAGTTGAGCATTTCAGCCTCAAACACCAATTTAAGCAGTGAATTCCAGACACCCACCAGCCTCTGAGTGATAAAGTTTTTCCTCATGACCCCTCTAATCCTTCTACCAATCACCTTAAATCTCTGCCCCCTGGTAACTGACCCCTCAGCTAGGGGGAAACAAGTCACCCTATCTAGGCCCCACATAATTTTGTACAACTCAATTAGGTCACCCCTCAGCCTCCTCTATTCTAAGGAAAACAACCCCAGCCTATCCAATCTCTCCTCATAGCTGCAATTTTCAAGGCTGTTGATATTCCAGTAAATCTTCTCTGTTCTCTCTCCAGAGCAATTATGTCCTTCCTGTAATGTGGTGCCCAGAACTGTACACAAAATTCCAGCTGTGGCCTAACCAGTGTTTTATACAGTTCCAGCATTACATCCCTGCTTTTGTATTCAATACCTCATCCAATAAAGGAAAGCATTCCATGTGCTTTCTTTATCAACTCATCCACCTGCCCTGCCACCTTCAGGGACCTGTGGACATGCACTCCAAGGTCTCTCACTTCCTCAGCCCCTCTCAATATCCTTCTGTTTATTGAGTACTCCTTTGCTTTGTTTGCCCTCTCCAGATGCCTTACCTTAGACTTTTATGGATTGGATTCCATTTGCCACTTCTCCCCCCCTCCAACTCAACCAAACCACTGACTGGAGTTCTGGAGTTGACAGCTATCCTCTTCACTATCGACTACACGGCCAATTTTTGTGTCATCTGCAAATTTCGCAATTATGCCTCCCACATTTAAATTCAAATCATTAATATATACAACAAACAGCAAAGGACCCAACACTGAGTCCTGTGGAACATCACTGGAAACTGCTTTCCATTTGCAAAGACATCCATCGACCATTACCCTTTGTTTCCTGTCGCTGAGCCAGTTTTGGATCCAACTCACCACCTTCCCCTAAATCCCATGGAATCTCACTTTTCTGCCCCAGTCTGCCTTGTGGGGTCAAATACCTTACTAAAATCCATGTAGACAACATCCACTGCACTACCCTCATCGATCCTCCTTGTTACTTCCTCAAATAATTCTATTAAGTTCATAAGACACGAGTATTTCCAACATTTTCTGCTTTCATGTCAGGTTTCCAGCACCTGCAGTATTTTCATTTTGCTTTAGGAAGGGGGACTCACTATTTTGGCACACTGGGTCAGAGAACGGGGGACAGTATAACAAGTCTTGTTTCTAATACAGAAGGATGTGAGGAGCAGCAGGAAGAGCGTGTAAGAACTGAGGAAGAACACAACAGGAGCAGTCGGCTAAAGAACAATTTGTACTTATGCACTGTATTTAACGTGGAAAAGAAAATGACACTGAGTTTCAGAGAGGCAAAATTAGATAAAAATGGATTCCAAGCTGAAGGAGACATGAGGAGCGATGATTAAAGGCTCGGTCAAAGACATGGGTTTTAAGATGTGTCGTAAAGATGGAAGAGGCTTTTGAAAGGGGATTACACAGCTCAGGGCCTGAAACCAGAGCTGCCAATGATGGGATGCGCAAGCAGTTCAGTGGAATAAAGGGTCCTGGGAACAGGGGGGAGTTGATTGTTGGGGTGGAGAGGGTTGAGACCATGGGGAATGTTGAACCTGGACTATTGCCGGATTGGGAGTGTAGTGTTGATGTGTGAATGGAGATTTAGTGAAAGATAGGGTAGGCCAGCAGATGAACTGAAGATTACAGAGGACACAGGATGAGTGGCCAACAAGGAAAGTAGTGGAATAGTTGAGTCTATAAAGGCATGACTGAGGGTTTGAGAAGCCGACGCATTGAAGAAGGGCAATGCTACTGAGGAAAGGGAGCTCTTTCTGAGAAAACTTGGTCACATGTCTCCCATCAAGCCCCTAAAAATGGTCAAAATGTCCTTTCCTGAACTTTGTACCACCTCCCAAAAATTCCCAGAAAATTCATAAGGAGGGGGAGGGGAGCCAACTTGGCCACATTATAACTGCCTCAGTCCCCACCTCCAACACACTAATAATTCTACACTCCAATGCCGCCCACTCCCCTTGTAGTGTCTCTGTATAAACGGAACATTCCGGAAAAGAGAAGAAAAAGATGGAAAATTCTGGTCTTGCAATATTCTTGGATGTGAGGCAAAAATGCCGATGAGTTTCCCAAAGAACTGGGGTCAAGGGTTAAATCCTGAAGTATCACAGATGGAAAGGAGCAATGTGTGCTCAGCAAACTTCCACAACACACACACTTTGTAAAAGTGTATTATATACAGAATGTGACACAGTTTTACACAAAACTTTGCTGTGTTTGCCAACAGTGCATCAGCCAAGACGAGTCTCATGTAAATAGCTCCCTACACCTCCACCGCTCCTGTCAGAATCTTCATGTAATCCAGGAACACATTGAAGACCGTCAGCAGAACAGTTGCAGATGTCAATGAAATGAAACTTTCTCCCTTGCTCAGGGTGTCGATCGGCTGTTACTGTACTGATTGAAGGGCACTGGTCGCTATCTGGTAGCTTTGCCCGTTGACCTTGTCACCAAGAAACTGACCTGTGGCCCTCAGGCAATGGATATTTTCAGGGTGAATAAAAACAGACGGGGATGGAAGTACTCAACAGTTTGGACTCTAAAGGTGTCTTTTTTTTCCTCTGTTCAACAGATGTGGGCATCGCTGGTGAGGCCAACATTTATTGCCCCTCCTTAATTACCCTCAAAAAGGTGGTGGTGAGTCACATTCTTGAACCCCTGCAGTCCATATGGTGTAAGTACACTCACTAGAGCAGATAGGCTACAGTTTGGCGCAAATGGGTGGCTTGCTAGGCTGTTTATTTTTTAACTCATTCATGGGATGTGGGCTTCGCTGGCTGGGCCAGCATTTATTGCCCATCCCTAGTTGCCCTGGAGAAGGTGGTGGTGAGCTGCCTTCTTGAACCGCTGCAGTCCGTGTGGTTTAGGTACACCCAAAGTGTGTCAATGTCCTTTTGAAGTTCTACACTGTCCTCCTAACGGGTTACAGTTCTCCCAAGTTTTGTGTCGTCCACAAACTTTGAAATTGTCCCCTGCACACCCCTGGGGAAGTCCACTACAAATCTTCTTCCAGCCTGAAAAATACCCAATACTCTCCATTTCCTACCCCTCAGCCAATTTTGTCTCCATTTGCTACTGTCCCCTTTAGTCCATGACCTATAACCTTCCTCACAAGTCTGTTGTGTGGCACTGTATCGAATGCCTTTTGGAAGTCTATGCCCTCATCAACTATCTCTGTTACCTCTTCAAACAACTCCAGCAAGTTACTTAGACACAATTTTCCTTTAACAAATCCATGCTGACTCTTCCAAACCAATCCACGTTTTTCCATGTGACTATTAATTCTATCCCGAATAATTTTTTCTGGAAATTTCCCCACTACCAAAGTTAAACTGACTGGCCTGTAATTGCAGGGCAGATCTTTACAACCTTGAACAAGGGCGTAATGTTTGCATTTCTCCAGCCCTCTGGCAACCCCGCACCCCCCGCCGCCCCCCCCCCCCCCCCCCCCCCCCCCCGCCGAATTGAAAGAATATTGCCAGTGCCTCTGCAATTTCCACTCTCACTTCCTTCAATATTCTTGGATGCATCTCATCCGGTCCTGGTGCCTTATCAATTTTAAATACCGACAGCTTATCCAATACGTCCTCCTTATCAATTTTAAACCCTTCTAGTGACTGAGTTCCCTCCTCTATCACGATGGCCCGGGCAACAATTACCTCATAGGTAAAGACAGATGCAAAGTATTCATTTAACTCCTCCGCCATGCCTCTTCCCTCTCTGTGTAAATCCCCTTTTTGGTCCCTAATCAGCCCTACTCCTCATTTTACCAGCCTTTTACTATTGATGTGCTTATAGAATACTTTGGGATTTCCTTTTATGTTAGCTGCCAGTCTTTTCTCATAATCCCTCTTTGCTTCTTGTATTTGCTTTTTCATATCCCTTCTGAACCTTCTGTATTCAGCTTGGTTCCCAATTGTATTTGCTACCCAATACCTGTTGTAAGCATACTTTTTCTTCTTTAACTTCATTTCTATCTCCTTTGTCATCCAGGGAGCTCTGGGTTTGTTTATCTTACCCTTCCCTTTTGAGGGAACCTACCTTGACTGTGCCCAAACCATCTCCTCTTTGAGTAGCCCATTGTTCAGCTACTGTTTTTCCTGCCAACCTTTGGTTCCAGTCTATCTGGCTCAGCTCCGTTCTTGCCCCATTGAAGTCTGCTCTCTGCCAGTTGATTACTCTTACTCTGGATTGGCCAATGTCATTTTCTACCCTCATCCAAAGCCTTATGTTACAATGATCACTGTCCCCAAAGGCCCAAAGGTCTGGAACTCCCTCCCTAAATGTCTCCACCTCTCCTCCTTTAAGATGCACATAATGCCTACCTCTTTGACTAAGCTTTCACTGACATGTCCGACTATCTTTTTATGTGGCTTGGTGTCAAATTTTAAGAACTTAAGATATGGGAGCAGGCAGAGGGCAGATGACTTATCAAAGGTGCTCCACCATTCAATAGGATCATGGTTGATCTTCTATCTCAACTCCGCTTTCTCGCACTTTCCCAATATCCCTTAATTTTCCTGGTGCCCCAAACTCTTATCGATCTCAGTCTTGAATATACTCAATGTCTGAGCATCCATAGATCTCTGGGAGTGAATTGCAAAGACTCACAATGCTGAATTTAAAAAAAAATGAAAAATAAGTGACAGAAATCATGAGCATGAGATTCACACGAGAAATGAAAACAGCTTTTGTTTCTTTCCAAAATAATCGCACTTTCCAAGTGGCTGTAGTAACTGAATGAGAGCAGGGAGACAGTCCTATGGGATACAGCAGATACATACAAAACACTACTTTACAGACAACCTCTTTTATAGTTACCAGTTACCTTCATTCAAAAGTCAAAGATGGCTTTGGATCAGAGGCCAGACAATAACAGCACTGACACGACCTCTAGATATTCCCTGCATTCACTAGCTGTGAGAATATTCTATATATAGGGTCAAAGAAGCTACAGCCATCCCCTTGAGGCTATCACTTGCTGTGTGAATGGCATGTCACCTATGCCAGTATTGGCCTCCCTGCCTCTTGCGTTGCTCAAATTGTCATCACTGTTTAACTGATAGGCCCCTAGAAAAAGGAACCCAGTCTGGGCACATGCTCTGCAAAATGTCAGGACCAGGGAAAGTTGATAGTGCTGTCCCAAGATGGATTACAAAACCAGATCCAACCCTTGCGTCTCTTATCTCCTGACAGACGCACTTAATAATCCAACTATTCTCTGTTCCTGGGCAAGGGGGGTGGGGGTGGTGTGTGTGTGTGTGTGTGTGTGTGTGTGTCATCGGTCCTGTTCAGTGACAAGGGACCTTGATGCCCATTTATAACCATATTTCTCATAGCCATGCACTAACAAATGCGCAACAGGGCGCTGAATCACTGACTGAATCATAGGCTGGAATTTTCTGGCCCATTGGCGTCGGGTGTCATGGTGGGCAGGGGTGGACAATCCGGAGAGAAGGCCAAAAATCGGTTTTACGCCATCGTGAAACCAGATTGCGATCACCAGGCCCCACCCCGTCAATGGTGGGCCGCAATTCCCGCCAACCACACATCGGGAGACGCCATTTTAAGACATTTGCGTTTAATTATAAGCCCTGCTCACTGGAATCACCCCCTCCCACGTCAAATTTGCCGCCCACATTGGCGTGACTTCAGAACCACGTGATTCACTCGCCTGCCTGTAAAAGCCACGCACCTGGCAAGCTGGGCTTCAAGGGGAGCTCGGAGGTGTGGGCACAGAGCCCTGCCCAGCACTTACAAGCATCGCCCATGGGGGCATCAAAGGAGGTGGTCACGGGGGCACAGACAAGTCGCTTTTTCCAGGCTGGTTTTTCAGTGTGGCGCCGGGGTAAGGGCTCCAGTGTGGGTCAGGCCAGAGGGTGAGGGGGTGTGGGTTGGGGGTGGGGGGGTGGGTGCAAGGCAGCACAGACTGAAGGAAATACTCAAGCGCATGCTGGGGGGAGGGGAGGGGTGGGTGGGTGGGGTCGGGGCGGTGGTGGCTGAGGGAAGCAGCCACAAACTTGGCAAAGCTTGTCAGAAGTGAACATTCTTCCGCAGATGAGACCATTCAGCAGCAGCTCCATTGACCTGCTTGGAGTCGGAACCTCTGAAGGTTCTCTGTCCATTCAAGCAACGCAAACGCATGAAAATGCCACCAAACGCTCCAGAACGTTTGCACCCCTCGGACACAGACCGCAAATTAGTGTGCGTTTCAGGGGGCAGCAGGACAATTGGCCGGCTGGGTAAGTTGTACAATCCCCTTGTGAAAGGTGGTCATGGAGCAGTCACTGGTGGAGGCGCTCACACCCCCTTGCAATGTCTTTATTAAGGTTTGGACCAGTATCCAATATGGTTGAAGTTAACAATGCAGCCTTGCAGTGCGGGTTAGGAGAATGAGCGGAGAGCACAGCATGCAGTCCAGTGGGTGAAGCTGCCGCCAATCGGTCAAGTAGCGTGGGGCAGAGGTGGGTAGAATTTCAGACAGCCAATAATTGCAATACACACTGGCCATCCAAGTGGTGGCCAGCACTCTCCTGTATGCATGAAGGGGCCTTCAGATTTAACCAAGAGAGGTTCTTAGTACATCCATGCTAACCCACATGTTTGATTCTGCAGGAGGAGAACATCAGGATCATGGAGCCTGGTGATTTAGCGGTGAGCTTCATGGTTTATAGAGACCAGGGAATACGAAGAGGAAAGAGCGCTGGATGTGCCTGGCTCAGCAAAGGGAGGAGCATCTCCCTCAAGATGAAGCAGTGGCAGGGTCTGCTGTCGCTCTTAGGTGCCTAGCTAGATCCAGGGTCTATAGACGGCACCTTTCAATCCTGCAGATGACCAAGAACCAGTGTCGCCGAAGACCGCGCATGTCTAGGGAACTGGTCGGTCATAAATGCCACCTGCTGCAGGATTCGGTGCCACGGGGAATTGGAGGGCATCCACTGCCAGTGGCCATGAAAGTGCCTGCAGCTCCTTCCAGGGCTCCACATGCGACCTGTGTGGGATCCCACACGCCTCCATGCCCAAGTGTATCCAGGAAGTCACGGATGCCAACTTCACGAAGGAACAGAACTTTGTGCATTTCGCCTGGAAAGCCAAGAAAGCAAGGGCGGTGGGATTTGTGCAGACCTCAGGTTTCCCACAGGCGCAGGGTGCCATCAACTGCACTCATGTGGTGCTTAGATCTCCATGGCAACAAGCAGTCAACCACATCAACCGCAAAGGCTTCCACTCGCTCGATGTGATCACTACAAATGCATCCTATGGGCCTGCGGATGATTCCCAGGGAGCACCCATGACTCCTATCCCCTTAGCAGGTCTCAGATCCCTGACGTCTTCCAGGGCCCACAGAAGCTGCAGGGATGGCTCCTCAGTGATAAGGGCTACCCACAGAGGCTGTGGCTGATGACACCCGTGTAGCTGCCTCAGGCTGCAGCAGAGCGAAGTTGTAACAAGGCTCATGACGCAACCCAGACTTTGGTGGAGCAAATGATAGGCATTTTGAAAATGAGATTCCGGTGCCTCGGCAGGTCGAGTGGAGCCCTGTAATACAGTCCCCAGAGGGAGGGTATCATTGTCGCTTGCTGCGCACTCCCCAACGGAGGGATGACCTGGCTGAGAAGGAGATGGAAGAGCTGCACGTCTCCTCTGATGAGGAGGACATCGAAGGGGATGATGATGGTGATGATGATGATGAGGTCCTGGAAGGCGAGGGTGCTGGCAATGAGGCCATCGCACTGGTCAGACGAGGCAGGCGCGCTCAGGAGGCCCTCATAGTCGCAATATTCGTGGAGGAAGATGATGAGATGCAGTGAGGACAGTCCTGACATCCTCACTCATCTGTGAACATTTGCCTCCTATGTGGCTGATGGCAGTGCACATACCCTCAGTGCTCAGGCTCATGTCATAGAGACGCAGCGGAGGCCCTAATAGTCACTAGATTCTAGGGGATAATGACGACTTGCAGTGAGGGCACTTCATAGATTTTCACTTTGCCTCTGTGAATGTCTGACTCCTGTCTGGCTGAGGGCAGCTCGCTTGTGCTCTGTGATCAGGGTCATTTCATAGAGATGCAGCCATGAAACTTTAAAAGCACCTGATCCTTTGTCTGCCTTCAGCATCTGACCCCCTCAGGAATACAGCATCACTGGTCACAGATGCTGTAGAGATGGGGGCCAGCCCCACCTTAAAGGCACTGAGAGCAGACAGAGAATGATGGAACTCTGTGATACCTGCCCACTACATTCTGGCAGCAATGACCAGCACCATCGAGGTGCAGGCATCAGTAATGTTTCCAGGGAGTGTGAAGCTGGACCATCACTTTGATCTGAAGGTTACACACTGCAAGGGGAAGAGGCCCTGGACTGAAAGACCTGCCTTTTCCTTTGTGCAGGAACCAAAGTTTCACATCTGAGCAACAGGAACACTGCTCGTCAGAACAAGGAGCCACAGGCAAGGAGACATTCTTGGGAGTTTATTGACAATAGTGAACATTATGTATAAGTGACCAACACCCATGCCCAGGCTGTGCAACTACATCTTCTTAACTTTCCTAGCCCTGCCGCTCTGTCTTGGTGCTCCCCAGACATCCACAGCGGAGGTGGAGGCAGCCTGCTGACTGCTACACCCTGTCTGTGATGACCTTGGCGGACGTCCTCTGGAGGGCTGTGACCTGGGTGGTCCTGGCCTGCTTTCAGGGTCCAGTTGTGTGGCCTTGGCCTGTGGAGCTGGAGCTGCTGGGGTCACAGGAAGAGGGGATTCAGATGGGCCGGACACTCCCGGAGCCACCTGGATGAATGGTCTCGGGGTGTGAACCTGCTGATCGTCCTCCCTTTGGGTGCCCGAGGGTCACTGGTTGACTCCTTGAGGGGAAGGGGAAGCTGGAGTGAGATCGAACTACCCCACATCCCTCTCAAGTTGACACAGCTGGAGGCAACTATGGCGTCAGTGATGGAGTTCAGCCTGCGCAGCAGTGCAGGAGCAACATCCTGGACCAATGTCTCCATGGCAGCCACCATCCTACCAATATTGACCTGGGTGTATTGGCATGCCAGTGCTATCACCTCAACCTGAAAGCAGATGGACTCCTCCGTTGTGCCTTGCAATCTAAGGAGTGCAGTGGACATCCCTTCCAGATGTTCCAGAGCTTGCCTTTGCAGCTCCATTAACTGAGGTGTGACCGAGTCCAGAGGCTCCACCTCAGACTCAGACTCAGCAGATTTCTGGCCTCCAGCAGTGCTCCGAGTGCCAGAAACCTGACAAGTCCATGCCTCCGCCTGCTGTGGATCAGACAGTGCGATGTACTCACCAGACTGTGACCCCAAGGCTACTCGAGGACTAGGCCCCACCAAGGTGTGTGTCTCTGCGCTGGTGGAGGGTGTGGGTGAGCGCTGTGATGGGTCTTCAATGAGGGTGTCATCAGATTCTTCTTCTGAGGTTTGAGTTGAGGACTTGGCTTGTGGACCCCCTCAGCTGCTTCCCAGATGTGCCTGTGAAAGTAAGGAGAGATAATTTGTGCGTTGCAGGGGGCTGCGGAACAGGGGACTCACTCACAACATGGTTGTCTGATGGATGTTGCACTGCTGGGTCCTCACTTGGCTGGGCACCACCAACCTCACCGTCAGCACAGGAATGATCCAGATCATCACCAGCCAGCTGGATGGCTCGATTTTCAAAGTCTGTGAGGACCTTGGCATTGGGCATTCTTCCACCAGTGTGTGGCTTCTCCCTCTTGTTGTGTGCCAGCTTGTCCTGCATGAAGACAGCTGGAGAGAGTGTAAGCAGGACGCCTGTCAGGCCAGATGAGAAGGTGCCGAGCATGTGTGGGTGGTGAGTGCTGCCATGGACAGGATGAGGTTACGATCCACGTGGCAGATGAAGGTGTATGCGAGAGAGTGAATGGTGATGTCCCTTGAACAGGCAGTGAGTGAGATCCCTATGGATGTGTGATGTGTTTGTGAGTGTGTGAGTTGAGAGTGATGAGTAAAGTGACATAGCCTAGCAGAACAGAGGAGATCATTCATCCTCTTCTGGCACCGGGTGGCTGCCCTCTTTTGCAGGGCGTTGGTGCTGACCACCACTACCACCACCTCCCATACTGGATTGGTGACCTTGCTTGCTGGTCTTCACCCAGAGCGGGGGGTAGAGGACTTCACGGTGGGTCTCCATTGCATCCAGTAGGCACCTGAGAGAGGTGTCACTAAATTTGGGGGCAGCATAGTTCCTCCCATTGGCAGCCATGACTTTGCAGCAGCTTCCATTCCCTTAGAGAGAGCTGGCCTTGTGCAGGGACGCCCTGTAAATATGACTCCCGGATTACTGATGGCCTAGGGTGATGGTGGGGAGGGCGGAGCAGAGGCTTCCCTGCCAGTGACCTGGCACGTTTCCTGAGAATGCATTATTAATGAGGCGGGACGCATCAGGAATGGGACAATATGGCTCAAAAAGTAAATCATACTTTATCCTGCCCACTACCACACTTCATACAAATCTGGGACGATTCTGGCCTTAGAATTTAAAATACAGAAGGAGGCTGTTCTGCCCATCATAGCTTTGCCATTTCCATTTTCCTACCTTTGTTCATGTCCTTCCTTTGCAAGCACTCATCCAATTGCTGTTGAGGTGCTATTATAGTTTTTTTCTTCAATGGTCACTTGTAGTACAGCAATGTCTCAACGGCCCTCTGTACGCACAAAATATTCTTTTAACCTCCCCCATCATTCGCCTGACTCTAAGCCCCTTGGTTACTCATTTGCCAACCAGCAAAAACAATTTTTCATTGTTTACTTTCCCCAAAACGTTCTTAAATTTTAATCCCTATCTGACTCCTACCTGCTTAACCACCTACGCTTCACTGAGAAAAACCTCAATTCCAAAGTTTAGGGGCTCAGGGGCTGAGGGCATGGCTGCTAATGGTGGAGCGATGATAATCGGAGAGGCCCCAGAGGCCAGAATTGGAGGAGCACAGAGATCTTGGTGGGTTGTGGGGCTGAAGAGGTTACAGAGTTAGGGAGGGGCGAGGCCATAAAAGGATTTCAAAAACAAAGATGAGAAACAAAGATGTAAAATTGTGGCGTTCCCAGGCTGGGAGAGAATAAATATCAGCGAGTGCCGACAAAGACTTGGTCTCAATCTGCGACTGCTACCTCCTGGCAGTTAACTACACGATATACTAATAATGATCTGAGGACAGGTTTTCACAATGGTGGAAAAACCATTATATTCCAAACATGCACAAAAATGCCAGGCAGGGATAGACCAACAATGTTGTTAGATCCAAGAAAGCCAGTTGGTGAAACATATCGGAGCCAATTGGAGCCAATTTATACTCAGTCTAACATTTGTTTACGGAATGAAACATTACAAGCATACACCTTCTGACTAAACCCCACCACAGCTTATATCTGTTCAAGTGAAACCCCAGTTAATGGCCCCACCTACATATAATATACAATTAGCAGGACCATCAAGTCCTCATCATCAGAAATGGTCCAGCAACTGGGAATGAATTTAGCAATGCTCACAGACATACACAATGGCAATGGAATGCAGCCCTTATTCTGAACAGGATGGAATTGGAACTAGGCACATCAGCATATTAAAGAGCCTCTACCACTCATTTCAGTTATGTAAACATAGCATAAATCATCACAAAAATCACAACAAATATAAGCAACTCATTCTTTGATACATCTAGGCAAACAAATTGAGCACAAAGACTTAAACAAGCCATTTTTATTTGAAAGATATATGAGAACTATTTCATATACCAATTAAATGTTAATATGGTAATTTATACTCACAGTCCTAAAGTCATCCTCTTTATTAAACACATTCACATCTGGGTCTACTAAAATACTACAAACTGTATGTCAACACAAAAAGGCATTTAGCTCTGTATATACTTAGCAACTCAAATAAAACACTGTCTGTGGAATCGATGTAAATACTTATTGTGTGTCGTGAAAAAGCCAAAATAGCCTTGAGAAGATTTTCAACATGTGGTATGACTCTTGACCGCTGCTTCATGTTGTCAAAGCCACATGTTCAACGTCAGCAGGAAGGACAGAATGAACAACACTGAAGTAATGCGCATTCACACACAAACACACACACACACACACACACACACACCACGCACTCGCACACACACCACATTCACACACCACGCACTCGCACACACACCACGTTCACACAGGCACGCACACACACACACACCATACACACACACCACGCCTCACACTACACACACCACATACACACACACACCATGCATACACCACACACACACACCACGCACTCACACCATGCACACACCCAACTATACTCACACACACATACACCACACATTCACACCACATATGCACACACCACACACGTACACCACACATACATTCACACTCACATGCACACATACACACGTACATACTCACATACCACGTACACGCCACACACAAACACTCACATACCAATGCACAGTCCACACACACACACACACACACATAATAAGCACATACTCACACACACAAACCATGTACACACACACCACACATGCACTCACACCACATACATGTACACACACACACACACACACACACACACACACACACACATCTGGGAGTGGCCAGTGTGCAGTAACAAGAGTGTTCTACAGTAGAGGGATTGACAGGGTGCAGATGGCAAATAATTGAAGGCTGGTGCCCTTGGAAGGCACTGGAATGGGACCCAACTGAGAAAAGAGTGCATGGAAGGCCAAAGTGATTCAATGTAGGTCAAAGCGTTTTATGCCAGCTCTGAGAGAAGTGGGGTTGCATGGTAGAAATGGAAAGCTTCCTTTTGTGTGGCATTTTATGAATTTTTGTGGAAAGCAGCAGACTTTTGCCTTTTAGCCCTTCCATTTGTGCTTTCTCATTTTGCAAACATGGTTCATCTACAACAGGGTGAAAGTTAAGGCAACACTTGAACGAGAGTTTGATTTCTCAATCTTAATCCTGTCTAGATCTGTGTCAGACCACTGAAAGATTCTCATACCCTCGGGGTGGCCGTGGAGGGGTGGGGGTGGGGGTGGGGGTGGGGGTGGGGGGGGGGGTGGGTGGGGTGCATGGTGCAGAGGAATCTGCACAGCTGTGAATTCCGCAGAGATGACCTCAGCGCTCACCTTTAATTGAATTGGGTGCCTGATGCAAGGGTCAGTGTTAGGTTTTCAGTGAAGGATTATGTTCTTAATCTCATTTGAAAAACTCCAGTGCTACTATACACAATGCACAGAACCTTCAATAACAGCATCACAATTGGAGGGCTTCTGACATTTCAAATCTCCAAATACAAAAACAGGCACCAACTTTGAGAGATGCTCCCCCACCAGCTTCCAGTTCCAGTCAACACCTTGTCCAATTTTAAATAAACCGTTTTGCTGTCTAAGGCATGTGATATAGGGTGGGACTCGTATCGAACACCTTGTTGCTTTCCGTATTCGTTGATTAAAGGATGCTGTCGCCATGGGGGGTAAAGGTTTAGCGCCGAAAGTTCCTGGTGACAGGGTGCTTTTCATTTGTCCTGTCACCGGTTAATTTTGTGATTTGCCAAAGTGACCAATGCTACAACAACTTGCACCTGTATCATATGTCCTTTCTCAGAGTATCTTGCAACACTTTATTAGATAGATTTCTTTCAGAAAAAGGCACCTTGGGATGTAGTGTACGAGCAACTTGAAACATGGCGTGGCGAGTGCGTCACTGCTTTGGAGGGAAGGACGACCTATGATTCTCAAAACTCTCCACCACGGGGGATTTTACTTGCCTAATGTTTAGGTCTGTCTTAGGCTAATTGATGGCGGTCGATTGCTGTCATTGGTCAAGTTCTCCATTATCATTGTATCGTATGACAACCAAGATGGTAGAAAATGAAAGACTTGTTTTTATATGGCACGTTTCACGACCCCCTGAAAGTGCTTCATAGTCAATGAAGTATTTTTGAAGTGTAGTCACTGTCATGATGTAGGAAGCGCAGCAGTTAAGTTCCCACAAAGAGCAATGTGATAACGATCAGTTAATCTGTTTTTGTGATTTCGACTGAGGATAAGTATTGACCAGGACATGGGGAAGAACGTCTCTGCTCTTCTTCCAATTAGTGCCACATGATGTTTTACATGCACCAAAGCAGGCAAATGGGGCCTTGATTTAACGTCACCTACAAAAGATGGCACCTCTGATGTCGCAGCACTCCCTCAGCACTGCACTGGAGTGCCTGTCTGAATCTTTGTGCTCAAGCCTTGGAGTGGGATTTGAACCTTCTGACTCACAGGTCAAATTTGATGGACCTTAGTCAAGTTTCATCTGGAAATTCCTACATTATTATGCTTATAAGGGGCATGGAGCCAAAAGGGTTCAGGGAAGAGAAACAAAACAGAAGGCTGAAGATGTAACACTTGAATTATAGGATCTTTCACTTGGAACAAGTCTTCAGCTCAAAGCTGGTTTAAATCAGTTACCTGCAAAATTCCTTGGAAAAACATTTCACAACTCCACTCTTATGCCATAGTTATACCAAATGTTCCAGGAAATTCACAGAATCTTACAGTATGGAATGAAATCATTCAGCCCATTGTGCCTGTGCCAGATCTTTGCAAGAGCAGCTCATTTAGTTCCAGTTCCCTGAAAATGTTTCATTTTCGAATATATATCTAACTCCCTTTTGAAAGTTATGGGCAGAGAGGCAGAAAAAGTTAGATGCCTTATAATGTTTCCAGGCTCAGCTGCTGTAACTTCCATCCACTACCTTATCCCTGTGTGGAGAGCCTTGAGAATCATAAGTCATCCTTCTGTCCAAAGCATTGACACACTCACCATGTCATGTTCAAGTTATACACCATATCCGAAGATGTTACTTCCTGAAAGAAATCTATCTAATAAAGTGTTGCAAGATACTTTGCAAAAGGACAGATATGATATACATTAAACATTCACCCCCTTCACCAACAACCAAAAAAAATACAGTGTCAGTAGTGTGTACCATCTACAAGATGCACTGCAGCAACTCGCCAAGGTTCCTTTGACAGCACCTTCCAAACCCATGGCCGCTACAATCTAGAAGGACAAGGACAGCAGATAGATGGGGATACCACCACCTGGAAGTTCCCCTCCAAGCCACACACCATCCTGAATTAGAAATATATCGTTGTTCCTTTACTATCGCTGGGTCAAAATCCTGGATCTCCCTCCCTAACAGCACTGTGGGTGTACCTACACCATGTGGACTGCAGCGGCTCAAGAAGGCAGCTCAGCACCCTCTTCTCAAGAGCAATTAGGAATAGGCAATAAATACTAGCCTAGCCAGCAATGCCCACATCCTGTGAAAGAATATAAAAAATATTGAGTATTGCTGAGGAAACAGACACACTGTCAAAGTTTTTCATCTTGCACTCATCAGGACAGATTCATAAGAATACCAAATCTAAAGGGAACAACAATTTATACTGCATTAGAAGAGGGTATTGATTGGTTGGCAAGAGGACTCTGACTCCACGACAATGCCTCCACCAACCAGAGTCCGCAAGTCGGGAACTTAATTTCAATACTTTAGCATCCCATTATACTCCTTGCTCGCTGGAATCATCCACCCCCCGCTGGATCATTTGGGTATGTCGGTTGGCGTGGTTGCATGCCTATGTGATTCACATTTGTACATAAGCGACTGCAAGTCACTCAGGACTCAGAGGTTTGTTTGCCTACCTTGTTTCAGGCAGCACTCATGGTCATCAGTGCCAGGCTTCACAGGCTGCACCACATCATTTTTAAGGGGGTTGGGGTCACAGGGAGGTCTCTACCTACCAGACCAGTTGTAAGGCAGGGGGCGTGGCTTTTCAATGGCTGCAGGGCTGGGGCTTGCTTAGGGCAGGGGGAGAAGTGGCCTCAGGCAAGGGAAGAGGCTGCAGGGTGAGGGCTGTACTGGGGAAGGAGGGTATCCCAGGGTGTGTGTGGGGGGGCACATGTTGACCTGTGCAAGTGGCCTCAAGATGATGAGGGCTGAGGAGGCAGTCTCCAGAGGAGATGAGGCCAGATGGAGACATGAGGGTGTGTGTGTGTGTGTGTGAGAGTGGTGATGTCTCTAGAGTGGGCCGTGAGTGAGATGTCATGAATGTGTGGTGGGCTTGTGAGTGTGTGAGTTTAGAGTGATAAGATGGTTGCCTTACCCCAGCGACACGGATGAGATCATTTATCCATTTTCTGCACTGGATGACCAACCTTTTGTGTGCAGCATTGTCACTGACCACCTCTGCCACCGCCTCCCAAGCCAGAGTGGTGAGACTGATGGACCTCTTGCAGCCAGAGCGGGGGTAGAGGACATCGCGGTGTGCCTCCATGGATTCCAGAAGGTGTCCAAGGGCGGAATGGTTTCCGATACTAATTTAAAAAAAAACACGTTTGGGCAGAGTTTTTATTATCTATATATTCAGCTGAGTGAGTCCTAAGTGAAGACATTTTTTTCCCCCAGAATTTCAGATTCTTTATTTTTGGATTTAAAATTCTTCAGCACCCTGAGGCAGCTCTCTGCCTTCAGGGAGCTTTCAATGCACGCTCTCCATGCCTGCGCTGACATCAGCGCCTGCCCTCCTCCCATCCCCCACCCCGACAGCCCCAAGCTTTTCAGTGCGCCTTTCACGCCGTTATCTGGTCAGCCAGGGTGAAATCGCGGTCCGGGGCATTTCACTCCCGGGCTCACCCACTGCGCTCCTCCCGACAACTCGAAAATCCTGCCCTTTGTTCCAAGACCTTCATCCTTTAGCCTCCACCAGATGGCAATGTTGAGAGGATCAGGATATCAGTCTCCTGGCGGACTTGTCTAACCTGTGATGGGGAGAAAAGGAAAGCAATTAGAATAGAGCTTCTTCAGCACCTTTTCTGCTGATTGTATATCCAATGAGTTTGTGTCGGTTTGGCAATGAGTTGTCTTGATATAAATGCAGCAAGGAGCAAAAGACATGAATTTATGTAGCTCCTTTCACCATCCCAGGACACCCCAAGCACTTTAAAACCAAGGAAATACTTTTGAAGTGTAGTGGCTGTTGTAATGTTGGAAACGTGGCAGCCAATTTGTACACAGCAAACTCCCACAAATAGCAATGTTGTAATGACCAGATAGTATGTTGGTCAATGGGCAACACACTTTTATCGAGACTACTGACTTATCATTACCCATCCTTCAAACCTTGAGTACATCTGTATTCTTACTTCAATGTGACAGATTTAAACTACCTTTAGAAGTTGCCTCAAAGTAACTGAAAATGACACCATTCCAGAGGGGAATGGGATTTTTGGTACACATTGTCTCCAGTGATCTACACACGACCCTCTCATGTTTCTCTGGAAGTGATGGGCAGAATCAGATATGGTTGCAGCACTCAGTGCCCACCCCTCCCCTACAACCATTATCTGTCCCCATCTCCCCCTCTCTCCAAATTGGTCGAACACTCTTCCAAGATTCCTTGTCTAAACTCACACATGATGAATAGTTACTTGGCTGAGGTACAGTAGGGCTGCTGAGGCCTGTGTTTTACCCATGGGTGAGTCACTGGCTGCAGCAGAGAACCGGAGAAAATTGGAACAAACAAAATTGAGCTGCCTTTGTTGCAGGGAAGTTGACCTTTGAGCATGGATAGTTTAATCTGTACATAATCGTTGGGAAGCAAAAATAACGCACATCTTACAGACGTTGTAAATAGACCGATTGCAGTTGTGAAATACTGTGCAGACAAATAGTAGTTCTTTATCAATTCTTCTAGCCTTTACTTTGTAGGTTTTCTCAAAATATGACATGGACAATGATTAAATGACGGAACTGAAGCATTTTAGTGGTTTTAACTGAAATGTCCCTGAGTCCACAGATGCATTGGCCATTTTATTGCTATTAAAAAACAAATGACATCACAGATTAGTCTTACTGATGGCCAAGTTTACTTGTGTCTTGTTTAACCTGTTGCTTGGATACCTGAGAGCTTCCTGGTCTCATTCTCAGAGGGATCCATTTTAAAATTGGCAATGGTTTGATTCACATGACTCTTTGTGATGCAGATGTCAATAATTAGTTGGTAGCACTCTTGCCTCCGAGTCAAAGAATTATGGGTTCAAGTCCCACGCTAGTGACCTGAGTACATGATCCAAACCTGACACTAGCTACAGTACTACAGAGAGTGCTGCACTGTTGGAGGTGTAATCTTTCACGTGTGATATTAAAAGATCCTGGCTACTCTTACAAGCGGACACATTAGTGCTATTTTAAAGAAAAGCAGATTATTTAGTCATTATCACATTGCCATTTGTGGGAGCTTGCTGTGTCACAAATTGGCTGCCATGTTTCTTACATTAGAACAGTGACTAAACTTCAAAAGCCTTTCATTGGCTGTAAGGTGCTTTGGGATATCTTGAGGTTGTGAAAGGTGCTATATAAATGAAAATCTTTCTTCCTTTACCTCTTAGCCTCCACTGTCACCTCATCCATTTTTCATGAAGTACATCTGTACTTTAAAACTCATATAAGCTAATCCTACATCATCCTGGTTATTTCTTGCATTTTTCATCTAAAATGGAAATTATCTGATGACATCCATTTTGCTTAAATACAATTCAAGATATCCTCAATTACATCCTGAGCTATTCAGGCATTGCATTGTCCTATTGTCATGATAACAGCCATGTCCTCAGAGTCAACCTGGTAACAATATGAACCACAGAGTCTAGCACAGTTGCCGTGGGACGTGATTACTGTGGTTACTGGGCTGGGGGTAGGGGAGGGGAGGGAGAGTTGTTGGAATGTTGACTTCCGTCCATTCACACAGCCTTTCACACAGTTCTTCAGGAAGTGTCACATCCACTTTTATCAATGGCAAATCTAGAAACTGGACGTGCCATTCCAGCACACTGACCCCTTGTGTCTTTAGGAAGCCCTTCACACAGCACCAACATGTCCTCTTGGGTCATTTATCAAACTGAGATTGTGCAGGACATTCCTAACATAGGACTGCAAGTTGGGATATTATTTTTCTTTCCCCATTCACCTGCTGAAGGTCCTGCTTCAGGCTGGGTGCCAGTTCCACATAAAAGACAACCTCCTGCATCTTACATAAATGTACAAGTCTAGCTGATGAATATCAGCAAACTATTTGATTGTCAGCTGCAAACGTGTTAGCTGTTGCTCAGTTGGTTGCAGTCTTGCCTCCCACTTCAGAAACCTGAGCCCACAATCTAGGTTGACCCTCCTGTACAGTACTGAGGGAGTGCTGCACTGCTGGAGGTGCCAGCTTTTGTATGAGACATTAAACCAAGGCTCTAGGTCGATGCAAAAAATGTCCCAGAGTACTATTCGAAGAGGATGGGAGTTCTCCGTGGTGTCTTGTCTAATGCTTATCCATCAACTAATGATACTTGAAACAGACTGAAACAGACTATCTGGTCAATATCACATTGCTACTTGTGAGTTTGCTATGTGCATATTGGCTGCCTCATTTCCTACATTACAACAGTGACTACAGTTCAAAAGCACTTCATTGGCTATAGTGCGCTTTGAGACACCTCGCGGTGTACAAGATTATGAGGGGCATGGACAGGGTGGATAAGAAGCAGCTATTCCCCTTAGTTGAAGGGTCAGTCACAAGGGGGGCATAAGTTCAAGGTGAGGGGCAGGAGGTTTGGGGGATGTGAGGAAAAACTTTTTTACCCAGAGGGTGGTGACGGTCTGGAATGCGCTGCCTGGGAGGGTGGTGGAGGCGGGTTGCCTCACATCCTTTAAGAAGTACCTGGATGAGCACTTGGCACATCATACCATTCAAGGCTATGGACCAAGTGCTGGTAAATGGGATTAGGTAGTTGGTCAGATGTTTCTCACGTGTCGGTGCAGATTCGATGGGCCGAATGGCCTCTTCTGCACTGTGATTCTGAGGTTGTAAAATGCAATATGTAAATGCAAGTTCTCTCTTTTTATCACTGCTATGCCTATTCCCCTGGTCCACCCAACATCTGCAGTCAACGCAGATTGGGGATTGAATCTGGAGGTTTGCTGCTCTATACGGTGTGATTTCACATTGGGTAGCTAAAAAAAGAAAAAGACTTGCATTTCTATAGCACCTTTCATCACTGTGGGGCATCCCAAAGTGTTTTACAGCCAATGAAGGAATTTTGGAAGTGTAGTCACTGTTGTAATTATCACCCCACCATTGGCCATGTCTTATTCTTTGTTGCGATGTAATAATTAGCATTAACCTGATAATCCCCAATCCCACATAGAATCTTAGATGATGGGTTTATTCCCTGATGTCATGCATACAATGGAAAAGAGAAGGGTGAGAGGGGATTGTATGGGAACATTCTGGACCCATAAGAGTATCAATAAGTTGAACCCGAATAAATTGGCTATCATGGCTCCAGAAATGAAAATTAGGTGGCATGATATGCTTAGAACAGGGAAGAAAAATGGATTTATCACAAAGACCTATTTCACACAGAGGATACTAAACAAATGGATTGGATTAAAATAAAAGCAAAATACTACAGATGCTGGAGATCTGAAATAAAAACAGTAAGTGCTGGAAAAGCTCGGCAGATCTGACAGCATCTGTGGAGAGAGAAACAGTGTCAACATTGAGTCCAATATGACTCTTCTTTGGAACCAAAGAAGAATCATATTGGACTTGAAATGTTAACTATGTTTCTCTCTCTCCACAGATGCTGCCAGATAAGCTGAGGTTTTCTAGCACTTTCTGCTTTAATAATTGGATTAAACTACCTGTGGCATGGGGCAATTGACACAGATAGTATCAATAATTTGAAGGAGCAGGTAGACATTTGGTGAGAGAATAAATGAAAGGATATAGATAGAAAACTGGGAGGCTGGGCAAATGAACCTGGATGATCTATTCCCATCCTGTGCTTTCCTATGAATGGTCCTGATCGTACACACACTAGAGAAGTGCAGGGTGTTGTTGGGTTTATCTGGCCAGCTTCTCCAGTCGATGGGTTTCCATGTATCTTCTTGCGGTTTCTAATACTGATGTGTGGTTTCCTGCAAAGACACTTCCCCCTGTGACACTGCCTAGACAGTGGCGCCTGCGGTTCCTGCGCAAGTATAATATTTTGTTAATTGCCAACTTCCCCCTCTCCTCCGGTGATATGGATTTTTGGACACGGGGCCTTAAGGACCTCACTCGAGTGATCATTATTCATGTATGCACTGTGACAGTGAGTGCTGAGAGGGGATGTGGCTGGAGGAACGTTATCACAGCCATCTCCATCTTGTTCACACCTGACATCCACACCCAATCATGCACATACTCACATGCACTGGTTTTCTCATTGGCCGACAGTCAAGGTCCCTGCCTGAATTTTTCTCTCCCTGATATGTGGATGCCAGCCATGACATTGTTGGTAAACTCTTGCCTCTAAGGCAGTAGATTTTTTTTAATTCATTCATGGGATGTGAGCATCAGTGGGTAGCCCTGCATTTATTGCCCATCCCTAGTTGCCCTTGAGAAGATGGTGGTGAGCTGCCTTCTTGAACCGCTGCAGTCCATGTGGTGTAGTTACACCTACAGTGCTGTTAGGGAGGGAGCTCCAGGATTTTGACCCAGCCACAGGGAAGGAACAGCGATATCATTCCAAGTCAGGATGGTGAGTGGCTTGGAGGGGAATTTCCCATCTGTCTGCTGCTCTTGTCCTTCTAGGTGACAGTGGAAGATGGTGGACAGGCTTTGAGGAGTCAGGCGGTGAATTACTCGCTGCAGGATTCCCAGCCTCTGACCTGGTCTTGTGGCCACAGTATTTATATGGCTAGTCCAATTCGGTTTCTGGTCAATGGTAACCTCCAGGATGTTGATAGTGGGGGTTTCAGTGATGGTAATGCCATTGAACGTCAAGGGGTGATGGTTAGATTCTCTCTTGTTGGAGATGGTCATTGCCTGGCACTTGAGTGATGCAAATGTTACTTGCCAATTGTCAGCCCAAGCCTGGATATTGTCCAGGTCTTGCTGCATTTGGACGTGAACTGCTTCAGTAAAAGGTTGTGTGTTCAAATCCCACATGAGGGACTTCCGTACAAATTCATATAGTACAAAGGACGTGCTGTGCTGTCTTACAGATGAAACATCAAATCAAAGTCCCAATTGTCCATTCCTATGAATAGAAAAGAATCTGTGACGCTATTGTTAAGAAGAACAGGGGAGTACTCCCCAGTGTTCTAGCCAATATTTATTCCTTAACTAACATCACTAAAATGAATGTCTGGCCATTAGCTGTTTGTGGGAGCTTGCTGTGGGCCAACTGGCTGCCACATTTCCTACGTTAGTACATGGCCCACACTTTTAAAAAAAGCACTTCATTGGCTGTAAAGCACTTTGGAGACATCCTGAAGCTGCGAAAAGCGCTACAGAAATGCAAGCTTCTCCGACAAAACTTTAAAATAATGAAAGCAGAGAAAGAGTTTACCAGTGCATTATGCTAATTTCACATTCGCATTAGAAAAGAAAGCTGTCAGTTCACATTCTGGGTCGTTTCACAGAAACGCAGTTTAACTAATTGACAAGAAAAGTGATTAGCAAATGTCACTACAGATTTCACCATAGAATTAGCTGCTGGAAGAAGGATGCGGGCAATGTTTAAACTTTCCTGTTTAGAGTGACAGCATGATACCTTCCTAGTCTCACGCGAATAAACAATACAAATGGACTTTGTGGAGATACCTTGACCTGTAGATCTGCATTCAGACTCCCACGAATATGATCTATATCCCTTGCTTGCATGCCTGGGTTTCGTTAGCGCCCGGAAACAGCTTCTTCCTTCTTATAAACAACACAAGCGGTCAATGACCAACAGGGCCTACTAGTTTATGGCTAGTTTATCATCTATTCATCAATCCTGACACTTTATCCTGCCTGCCTCACATCTATACAGCGTAGCCTTGGCTGAGACAACGTCAAGCCCAAAAACAAATCGCCCAGACCTGCCTGTTTTTCTGACTTGAGTTCCCGAATGCCACTCTCACAAAAACTAGGGCTGTCGGTTGATTAACATCAGGCAATAGGAGAATGCACACAACTGTCAGCTGTCAGCTCACAATCTGGTTAAAATGATGACTCTTGAAAAAAAAAATATATAATATTATATATATATATATATTTGTCCTTTTAATTCCTTTGGCCGGCTCCCTCGATTTGCTTACTGAAATTTTAGCCTCAGATAAAATGGCTCTTCCAATTTAAAACAAAGTTTACTTTTTTAAAAAAAAGACACACACACAAGGAGCTGCTGACTCCACTTGCCTCCCCGACCAATGTCTCTGCAAGGCTGGAGTTTGATTTCTTGTTTCTCGCGCGCCGCCGGGGCTGTAGTCTGGGAGAAGGGCGGGGAGAAAAGAAAAAAAAATGAAACCACCACCGCTTTCGTTCGGGTGCAAACTATGCCCTCGCCCCCTTTTTTTAATAAGCAGTTCGGAACGTGTTGCTGAGACTAAGCTTCACGAGGGTTGGAAATGTTGCAGCCCTGTTGCAGGTTGACCTTAAATTATGAGGCAGAACAGGAGTGAGTTAAGTCTGCGGTTTACAGGCGTGTTCTCAACCCAGAACAATGGACACAGGTTCCCCCTCCCAATCCTTTGACATTTTTCTGCTAAACGTGCAAGTGTCTGTAATTGGCACCAGTAACAGTGGATTGTTGCAATATCAATTAAGCATTATCATTAAACAGTTGAGGAGCACAGTGGGGAAATTGGGGTTAATTGTCTATAGACCAGGACAATTCCCCCGAGAGTGCACAAATTGAGAATAGTTCCCACAGGGTTAATCCATTTCTCGAAAGTGGTTTCCTGGGTTTCTGGAAACCATCAGCCTTGGGCCTGGTCTGTTTTGTTAAAAGTGCTGGTTGCTGCTTCCAGAGTCCCATTCAAACCGCCCAAGCCTTTTTAACTGTTTCAGGGCCTTTTTTTATTTGTATTCATCATTCAAAGGATCTGAACATCGCTAGCACGGCCAGTAATTTCTTTTTTATTCATTCACAGGATGTGGGCTTCGCTGGCTAGACCAACATTTATTGCCCATCCCTAGATGCCCTTGAGAAGATGAGCTGCCTTCTTGAACCGCTGAAGTCCATGTGGTGTAGGTACCCACAGGATTGTTAGGAACAGAGTTCCAGGATTTTGACCCAGCGACAGTGAAGGAATGGCGATATATTTCCAATTTAAGCTGGTGAGTGACTGGGAGGGGAACTTCCAGGTGATGGTGTTCCCATTTATTTGCTGCCCTTGTCCTTCTAGATGGTAGTGGTAATGAGTTCGGAAGGTGCTGTTGAAGGAACCCTGTAGTGCATTGCGACTTGTAGATGATACACATTGCTGTTACTGTGTGTTGGTGCTGGAGAGAGTTAATGTTTGTGGATGTGGTGCCAATCAAGCGGGCTGCATTGTCCTGGACAGTGTCAAGCTTCCTGAGTGTTGGAGCTGCACACATCCAGACAAAAGGGGAGTATTCCGTCACACTCCTAAAATGTGCCTTGTAGATAGTGGACAGGCTTTGGGGAGTCAGGAGGTGAGTCACTCACTGCGGGATTCCTAGCCCCTGACCTGCTCTTGTAACCACAGTATTTATATGGCTAGTCCAGTTCAGTTTCTGATCAATGGTAACCCCCCGAATGTTGATAGTGGGGGGTTCAGGTATGGTAATGGAATTGACTGTCAAGGGGCAATGTTAGATTCTCTCTTGTTGGGGATGGTCATTGCCTGGTACTAGTGTGGCATGAATATTACTTGCCAGTTGTGAGCCCAAGCCTGGATATTATCCAGGTCTTGCTGCATTTGGACATGGACTGTTTCAGTGTCTGAAGAGTCATGAATGGTGTTGAACATTGTGCAATCATCAGTGAACATCCCCACTTCTGACCTTATGATGGAAGGAAGGTCATTGATGAAGCAGCTGAAGATGGTTGGACCTAGGACACTACTTTGAGGAACTCCTGCATAATGTCCTGGAGCTGAGATGACTGACCTCCAACAACCACAACCATCTTCCTTTGTGCTAGGTATGATTCCAACCAGTGGAGAGTTTTCTCCCGATTCCCATTGACCCCGGTTTTGCTAGGGCTCCTTGATGCCACACTCAGTCAAATGCGGCCTTGATGTTAAGGGCAGTCACTCTCACCTGACCTCGGGAGTTCAGCTCTTTTGTCCATGTTTGAACCAAGGCTGTAATGTGGTCAGGAACTGAGTGGTCCTGGTGGAACACAAACTGGGCATCAGTGAGCAGGTTATTGCTAAGCAAGTGCTGCTTGATAGCACTGTTGATGACCCCTTCCAATACTTTACTGCTGATTGAGAGTAGACTGATGGGGCGGTAATTGGTTTGGTTGGATTTGTCCTGCTTTTTGTGTACAGGGCATACCTGGGCGATTTTCCACATAACCAGGTAGATGCCAGTGTTGTATCTGTACTGGAACAGCTTGGCTAGGGATGTGGCAAGTTCTGGTGCTCAAGCCTTCAGTACTATTGCCGGAATATTGTCAGGGCCCATAGCCTTTGCACTACGCAGTGCTTTCAGCCAGTTCTTGATATCATGCGGAGTGAATTGAATTGGCTGAAGACTGGCATCTGTGATGCTGGGAACCTCCAGAGGAGGCCGAGATGGATCATCCACTCGGCACTTCTGGCTGAAGGCTGTAGTAATGCTTCAGCCTTATCTTTTGCACTGATGTGCTGGGCTCCCCCATCATTGAGGATGGGGACATTTGTGGAGCCTCCTCCTCCAGTGAGTTATTTAATTGTCCACCATCATTCACGACTGGATGTGGCAGGACTGCAGAGCTTAAATCTGATTCGTTCGTTGTGGGATTGCTTAGCCTTGTCTATCACTTTCTGCTTATGCTGTTTGGCATGCAATTAGTCCTGTGTTGTAGCTTCACCAGATTGACACCTCATTTTTAGGTATGCCTGGTGCTGCTCCTGGTATGCCCTCCTTGCACTCTTCATTGAACCAGGGTTGATCCCCTGGATTAATGATAATGGTAGAGTGGGGGATATGCCAGACCATAAGGTTACAGATGGTGCTCGAGTACAATTCTGCTGTTGCTGATGGCCCACCGTGCCTCATGGATGCCCAGCCTTGAGTTGCTAGATCTGTTTGAAATCTATGCCATTGAGAGCGGTGGTGGTGCCACACAACACGATGGAAGGTATCCTCAATGTGAAGACGGGACTTTGTCTCCACCAGGACTGTGAGGTGGTCACTCCTATCGATACTGTCATGACAGATGCATCTGTGGCAGGCAGGTTGGTGAAGATTAGGTCAAGTATGTTCTTCCCTCTAATTGGTTCCCTCACCACCTGCCGCAAGCCCAATCTAGCAGCTATGTCATTTAGGATTCAACCAGCTTGGTCAGGAGTGGTGCTACTGAGCCACTCTTGGTGATGGACATTAAAGTCCCCCACCCAGAATACATTCTACACCCTTGCCACCCTCAGTGCTTCCTCCAAGTGGTGTTCAACATGGAGGAGCTGATTTATCAGCTGAGGGAAGGCAGTACATGGTAATCAGCAGGAGGTTCCTTGTCCATATATCACCTGATGCCATGAGACCTCATGGGGTCCGGAGTCGATGTTGAGGACTCCCAGGGAAACTCCCTCCCAACAGTATACCACTGTGCCCCCACCTCTGCTGGCTCTGTCCTGCCAGTGGGATGGGACATATCCAGCGATGGCGATGGTGGTGTCTGGGACATTATCTGTAAGGTATGATTCCATGAGTATGACTAGGTCAGGCTGTTGCTTGACTGTGAGACAGCTCTCCCAATTTTGGCAGTAGCCCCCGGATGTTAGTAAGGATGACTTTGCAGGGTCTTCAGGGCTGAGATTGCAGTTGTCGATTCCGGTGCCTAGGTCAATGTTGTGCGGTCCGTCTGATTTCATTCCTTTTTTGAGGCTTTGTAGCGGTTTGATACAACTGAGTAGCTTGCTAGGCCATTTCAGGGGGCATTTAAGAGCCAACCACATTCCAGTGGGTGTGGAGTCACATGTAGGCCAGGCCAGGTATGGACGGCAGATTTCCTTCCCTAAAGGGCATTAGCGAACCAGATGGGTTTTTACAGCAATCGACAATGGTTTCATGGTCATCATTAGACTTTTACTTCCAAATTCTTTTTCAATGAATTCAAATTTCACCATCTGCCATGACAGAATTCGAACCTGGGTCCCCAGAGCATTACCCTGGGCCTCTGGATTACTAGTCCAGCGACATTACGACTACCCCAATACCCCCAACCCCCTTCCCCAATTATTGCCCACCCTTAATTAGCATTAAGAAGGTGATAATGAGCTATCTTCTTGAACCACTGCAGTCCACATGCCCACAGTGATGTTCAGGAGGAAGTTCCAGTATTTTGACCCAGCAACAGTGACGTAGCGGTGATATAGTTCCAAGTCAGGTTAGTGAGTAACTTGGAGGGAGTCTTGCAGGTGGTGGTGTTACATGTATTACAGTGAAGCTCAAAAATCCAATGAAAGTTCAAGATAAGGTAAAAAAGTTAGGGTCATTCTGAACATGACAGGGATTGTTTGCCAGGTCCTAAAATATTTTCTGACAAAGGAATTGAACAATAAATGTTACACCTATGGAGCTCCATCCACACTCTGAACTTTACACTTTTGTTACACACTATACCTCCTCTCTGCATCCTCACTATCTGGAAATCAAGATCCATCTGTTTCCTGCTGTGACCAATCTTCATCAACATCTTAACATGGTGGAACTGCTCTCCCCCTCAGTCTTTCCTGCCTGTTACAGTCTATAGATTTGCTTGGTTTCACCTAATGATTGTCTCTTCATTGACCTCATCTTCTCTCCTAGTTTTTAGGAACAATGCTGATATCCTGCACCTAGGTTGGGGAGAATAATAAAGGACACTCTTGCTTCCCTCTATGTTTCTGCCTGCTGTCCCACAGTGAGTATCTCATTTCCTGACTCCTCAAAGCCTACCACATCTACAAGGCACAAGTCAGAAGTGTGATGGAATACTCTCCACTTGCCTGGATGAGTACAGCTCTAACAAAACTCATGAGACATAGAAACATAAAAACATAGAAAATAGAAGCAGAGGTAGGTCATTCAGCCCTTTGAGCCTGCTCCACCATTCAATATGATCATGGGTGATCCTCTATCTCAATGCCATACTCCCGCTCTCTCCCCATATCCCTCGATGCCTTTAGAGTCTAGAAAGCTATCTATTTCATTCTTAAATATATTTAGTGACTTGGCCTCCACAGCTTTCTGTGGTACAGAATTCCATGGGTTCAGGATCCTCTAGGTGAAGACGTTTCTCCTCATCTCAGACCTAAATGGCCGACCCTGTATCCTGAGATTGTGACCCCTTCATCTAGACCCCCAGCCAGAGGAAACTTCATCCCTGCATCCAGTTTGTCCAGCCCTGTCAGAATTTCATACATTCCAATGAGATCCCCTCTCACTCTTCTAAACTCCAGTGAATACAGGCCTTGTCGGCCTAATCTCTCCTCATCCGACAATCCTGCCATCCCAGGAATCAGTCTGGTGAAGCTTCACCGCACTCCCTCTATGGCAAATATATCCTTTCTTAGGTAAAGAGACCAAAACTGCACACAATACTCCAGGTGTGGACTCACCAAGGCCCTGAATGAAGTCACACGTGGGCCAAACCAGGTAAGGCCAGCAGATTTCCTGTCCCTAAAAGGCATTAGTGCACTTGATTGACTCTGAAATGACCTAGCAAGCCACTCAGTTGTATCAAACCGTTACAAAGTCACAAAATAGGAATGAAACCAATGGACCACCCAGCATATACCTAGGCACCAGAAACGACAACAGCAGTCTCAGCCCTGTTGACCCTGCAAAGCCCTCCTTACTAACATCCGGGGGGCTACTGCCAATATTTGGGAGAGCTGCCTCACAGAATAGTCAAGCAACAGAATCATACAGGTAATCTTAAAGATAATGTCCCAGACATCACACCATCACCATCTCTGGTTATGTGCTGTCCCCTGGCGGCACAGTGGTAAATAGTCGAGAATTGCCCTGGGAGTCCTCAGCATTGACTCTGGATGCCACGACGTCTCATGGCACCAGCTCAAAGATGGACAAAGAAACCCCTTGTTGATTACCATGTACTGCCCTCCCTCAGCTCATGAATCAGTGCTCCTCCATGTTGAGCACCACTAGGAGGAAGCACTGAGGGTGGCAAGGGTGCAGAATGTACTCTGGGTGGGGACTTCAATGTCCAGTGGCTCAGTACCACCACTACTGGCCAAATCCTAAAGGACATAACTGCTAGACTGGGTCTGTGGCAGGTGGTGAAGGAACCAATATGAGGGAAAACATACCTGACCTCATCCTCATCAACCTGTCTGCCATAGATGCATCTGCCCATGACAGGATAGGAGTAACCACTGCAGAGTCACGCCTTCACATTGAGGCTACCCTCCATCGTGTTGTGTGGCACTACCACTGCAATAATGGGATAGATTTTGAACAGATCTAGCAACTCAAGACTGAGCATCCATGAGGCACTGTGGGCCATCAGTAACAGCAGAATTGTATTTATGGCCTGGCATATCCCCACTCTACCATTACTATCAAGCCAAGGAATCAACCCTGGTTCTATGAAGAGTGCAGGAGGTCATGCCAGGAGAAGCACCAGGCATACCTAAAAATGAACCTGATGAAGCGATAACACAGAACTACTTGTGTGCCAAAAAGCATAAGCAGCAAGTGATAGACAGAGATAAGGGATCCGACAATCAACGGATCAGATTTAAGCTCTGCAGTCCTGCCACATCCAATCGAGAATGGTGGTGGACAATTAAACAATTACTGGGGGAGGAGGAGGCTCCACAAATATCCCCATCCTCAATGATGGAAGAGGCCAGCACATCAGTGCAAAAGATAAAGCTGGAGAATTTGCTGCAATCTTCAGCCAAAAGTGCCGAGGGAGGAATAGAATAAGGAGGAGGCCAGGACTGGACAATCAGCCTCCAGGGGAGCCACCTTTGGGAGGCCAGGCGCAGGCACAAGGGGCGCAGGGCCAAGAGGTTGTCCAAGGTGCAAGGCGCTGCAGAAGACGCCACTATCCTCCTGCCAGGGTATACAGGCAGCGAAGCAGATACCTCAATATGACTGAGGTGCAGTGCCAAAGGAGGCTCCAAATCTCAAGGGAGACAGTCAACTATATCTATCAGATGATTGGCCCTGAGATATCTCCTAACTGTGTGGGTGGACACCCCATGCCAGTGGCTCTGAAGCTCACAGCTGCCCTCAGCTTCTATGCCTTTGGCTCCTTCCAGGGGTCGGTGGGTGATCTTTGCAGTGTCTCCCAGTCCGCTGTCCACACTTGTGTCAAGCAGGTTACAAACGCTCTGTTCAGCTGCGCATTGACCTTCATCCACTTCCACTGCGACCAGGCAAGTCTGACACAGTGAGCCAGAGGCTTTGCGGCCATTGCTGGCTTCCCCCGTGTCCAGGGTGCTATAGACTGTACACATGTGGCCATCAAGGCACCAGCAGGTGAGCCCGATGCCTTCGTCAACAGGAAGGACTTCCACTCCATGAATGTGCAGATAATGTGTGACCACAGGATGCAGATTCTACAAGTCTGTGCAAGGTACCCAGGCAGCTCCCACGACGCCTACATACTCAGACACTCCCAGGTGCTGGGACTCTTCAAGTGCTCCAGCCCGGCTGGATGGATGGCTGCTGGGTGACAAGGGCTATCCCCTCAGAAGGTGGCTCATGATGACTCTCCGCCATCCAAGAACAGAAGCTGAGCAGCGGTACAATAGGAGCCACAGCTCCATAAGGACTGTGGTGAAGAGAACGATCGGTCTTCTCAAGATGCACTCCCGATGCCTGGACCGCTCAGGGGGCGCACTCCAGTACCCCCCAGATTGCGTCTCTCCAATAGTGGTAGTATCTTGCACAATCTTGCGCTGGAAATGGGGGGATGCAGTTGACGATGAAGACCTTGATGCCCTGGATGAGGTTGCACATGATGAATCCAGCAGTGGCTCAGAGGATGAGGAAGCACAGGGCGATGATGAGGGGCAGCACGCCGACCCGCTACTACACCAAGGAGGCAGGGACACCCGGGACACTTTAATCCAAAGAACCTTCAGCTCGCTCCACACACATGGATCAGCAGGAGCAGCATTGCCTGGCGCTTCCACAAGTGGCACTTAGGTGCTACATCTTCCATCTTATCAGCTGCAACTAAGGGCTTAGTACAGAAACATCAATGTCCACTCAAACACTCATGATAAATATGTGAAAAAGAAAAATGCAGCACAAAGGAAACACTCTCAGCCATGGTCAGAAAACTGGACTTTATTATGTCCAAAAAAAATTACAGACATCTCCATTGCAATAAGAAGAATTTTGTTCCTTATTCTAAGTCCAACAGAAAATCACCAGTGACATACCCATGGAATGCCTAACGTGCCTTATGCTTATGTTTGCGGGTGCTACGTCTAGGTGCTGCCCCATCGCTGGGAGTGGCTTGTGAGACAGCCTGCTGACTCTGCTGTCCTGTTGGTCTCGATGACCTTGGCGAGTGACCTCTGGCCCGTGGAGCCTGTGCTGGCCCCGCCTGGGAGGGAGTGGCCAGTTCCACAACTGGCACCTCCCCAGTTGTCGCAGCATCAAGGGAAGCAATGTTGACTGGCAGAGGGGCAGAGGAGCTGCTGCCCTCAGCCGGAGTGCCCAGAGAGGAGCTCGCAGCGATGACAGGCAGTGTCTGCGCCGACATGAGGTCCAAATCTACCTCCCTGCTCACCGCAGATGCATAGGCACCGAGTGCCGATGCTTGGTGCCCACAACATCTCCCACATTGGAAATGACCACCCGTAGCCAGTACCGCTGTGAGGGCTTGCAGCTCAGAGTGTAACCCAATCGAATTTTCCATTCGATTGAACTCCCTCTCCATGAGAGTCACCAATCTCTCAGTGGAGGAAGCCTGAAGCTCTGTCCTGAGGTTCATGCCTTCACTTGCACTCTGCCTGGACTCCTCCATCGCAGAGACCATCTGAAGCACACCCTCATGCAACCCTGCCAGATGCAAATGCGATTCCTGCTGCCTGTCCTGTAGCTGCTGCAATGGGGACAAATCCAGAGGCACGTCATCAGTGCCGGACTCAGCATATGCCTCATCCCCTGCAGCCCTCCAGCTGCTGGCGCCATCGGCACTCTCTGCCCCTACCATCTCCTCCAGCGATTGTGAAGTGCCCTCTCCACTGTGACCCGGGACACTAGCCGATGGTAAAGTCCCCACCGAGGTGTTTGTGTCTGCGCTGGTGCCTGGCTGGCTGAAATGATGTGCCGCAAGTTGCATGTGTTGGGCCTCAGGTGTGGAGGGGGGACTGCGGTGTCTATGGGTGTGGGTCGCTCTGGTGGTGATGCTGAAATTAACAACAAGGACAGTGCATCAGTTAGCGTACAGTCAGTTCAACGTTTCATCCCTTTCCCCTCCAGCCTCATAAGTCGCTCACCCTTCAAGACCCTAAGGAGACGAACATTGGTGAGTTGACAAAGAGTCAAGAGGAGCCCCAAACATTAAACGCACATGCAGACAGGCTGGTCAGATGGCCTCAGGAATGCTACACGGTATGTTATGTACCATAAGAGAGGGGAGAGTGCAGAGGTACCTGACCTGGATGCATAGTGACCTGGATAGTTGTGGAGCTGAGGAAACATCACAAACAGTTGTGACATTTGCCGTGGATCACAGGAGATTGAGAGGTCACATTATTGACCTTCATTCCGTAAGGAGGGACATAGACTGGGTGGGCAGAAGGCAACATTTCCCCTTGGCGCAGGGATGAATAATGTGGTGGCATTTATCTAAGTTGAGCCATGATGTTCACAGCTGAAGTGCTGAGGCCCTTGTGGACAAAGTAATGTGGGGCGCACTGGCTGAAAGGGTGCTGGAGGTCCCAAACCCCTTAAGATGCAATAAGTCTTTGGCTGTGCAGCAGCGATGCCATGGCATGTTAGACCATGGGGTTAGGGGTCACAAATGGGACAAGGTGACTTTGGAAGGTGCAAATCCTCAAGGGGACGAGGGACCTTTGTGTATGACTCACACGTCAGAATGTCTCAATCTGTGAATGAGCAGTGTTGCAGCATTAACTACTGCAGCAACCATCAGTGGTTTGGATGGTGGGCAGACATAGTGGATGGGACTGTGGACCTCAAATACCTGCCCTCCGGACCCCAGCCTCACTGCCCCCCGGCCGCCTGGCCTCCTTCCTCCTCCCCATGGCCTGCTCCTCGAAGGTTGTGAGGCGCTGCAGGAGGGTGCACCCACCTCCAGTCCTCTGGCGCACCCGCAGATTGTGGTGACTTTTTGCCTGCAGAACAGAGAAAAGGATTTATTGGGGCTGATCGCTCATGTACTCTGCATGCGCACGCCGCACTCCATTCACAGTGGCCCATCTGAGGCCTCCAGCGGCTCCTGTCCACACTACTGGTGATCAGTCCCCAGAAGATAGTACGGCTGCTCCCAACCCCCTCCCCCAACGGACACCTTGGACACATTTGGCCTCCATCACTTTGAATAACACACGGGTCTTAGTGCCCATGGCAAGGAGGTGCAACTAGGTGCGGCGCTGATGCCAGCAGATGGCACTTGGCCACAACACCTTGCACCATCTCATCACCATCAATAAGACATGTGTTGGAGTTCTGAGTATGTGTCTAGCTGCCTCACCTGCAGGTTGCCCCCAGATTACTCAAATGCCACAAACACCAACATATGGTGCAGGGAGAACCCATCTTCTCTTCAACCACTAAGGCTGATGTAAGCATGGTCAGTACCCATTTGCCCACCCAGCGTGCACCAAATGCTCAATGCAGTAACAACAGCAGGACTTGGGGGGGGTGGGGGTGGGTTGGGCGGGGGGTGGGGGTTGGGGGGGCTGGGTGCTCAAAGGCTAAGGCTGCCTTCTGGGTCAAATGGCCAAGGCCGACATGGTACTCACCCTTCCAGAGCACAACAAATCATTGAATCTTTTGCAGCCTGTGCGCCGCACATCACCATGGGCACTCACAGCATCACCAACCTCCTCCCACGCCCCTGGCTGGTGACATGGGGGGGGGCCCTCCTCCTCCCATCCTCCGGATACAATGCATCCTGACGGCTGGAAACCTCTTGGAGGAGGACAGCAAGGCAGGCATCGGAGAAACGAGGGACACAGTGGCGCCCGCCCCTGCCCCCGCCTCTGCTGGCCTCTCCTGCAGCCTGCACCCCCCCCCACCCCCCTCCCTCCTGCTCATGCTCCTCTGGAACCACAGCTCCCTCCCTTGCTTCCTGAGTGGTCATGGTGCACTGCCTCAAGCAGGCTGCTGGCCACTCTTTACGCAGGCTGCTAGTTCCCCGTTGGAACCGGCAGTCTGAGGCCGCCCGCCCTCATGACTATTTTCCCATTCTCTACCCACTAACCCACTGGGCGGGCCTTAATTGGCCCACCCGCAGAAAATAGTGGCGCGGCCCATTTCAGCAGTGGCAATCGGCTGCCCGCCCATCACCGAGTCAGTCAGGTCCGCCCGCCCGTCAAACAGAAAATTCTGGCCAATGTGTTTATATTACTAATAAAACTGGTGGAACGAAAGGATTATTTTTAGGAGAGGTACAATTTAAAAACCTAGTAATACAATGGAAGCTTTACATTCAAAGGGGAAGCTAGGAGTAAACAGAAAGAAGTTAGTTTGTGTCAGCCAGAGGCATTTAAGATCTAACGAGCCTATAAGTCTACAACTGTGCCTGAAAGGAACTAAATTGCGAGGTACCTTATTTTGAGTTTGTCAGGTCAAATGTGCTTTGCCTGGTGTCTGTTTAAAGGTTATTGTTGCCTTGGTGAAGATTTACCTGGGAGTGATTAATTTGTAATTTTGGTTTAAAAGTTATTGTGGTAGTAATTTGTTGTTAAATTAATAAATGTTTAACTTAATTTTATACAAAAAAACCTTTGAGGCTCAGTGGTCTTAGTCCTGAATTCAGAGCTGCATCTCAAACATACCATATAGGTTATGACAGTTGTTCAAGTTTCCCTCTGGGATTTAAACAACTCAGTCTTTATGCCATCAGCTGTGTCATAATACCCTAGCAAAACTGGAGTCAATGGGAAACAGGGGGGAAACTCTCCACTAGTTGGAGTCATACCTAGCACAAAGGAAAGTGATTCTGGTTGTTGGAGGTCAGTCATCGCAGCTCCAGGACATCACTGGAGGAGTTCCTCAGATATATCACCGTTCCTTCACTACCACTGGGTCAAAATCCTGGAACTCCCTCCCTAACAGCACCGTGGGTGCAACTATACCACATGGACTGCAGCAATTTAGGAAAGTGACTCACCACCACCTTTTCAAGGGCAATTAGGGGTGGTCATTAAATACCGACCTCGCCAGCGATGCCCACATCCCATGAATTAATGACAACTATGACATCACTAGGGAGGGGGTGAGTGAGCAATCAATTGCCCCAACCAACTGCGAAGAGGCAGTGAATGTTTTTTTCAATGATGCAATAGACAATATGTCAATCATTAGGAACATAAGAACATAAGAAATAGGAGCGGGAGTAGGCCATTCGGCCCCTCAAGCCTGCCCCGCCATTCAAAAAGATAATTGATGTTCTACCCCAAGCCTCAACTCCTCTTTTGTGTCAGGTCCTCATAGCCCTCAACTCCCCGATATTTCAAAAATCCATCTACCTCCGCTTTAAAAACTTCCAGCGATCTAGCCTCTACAACTCTCTGGCGTAGAGAATTCCAGACATTCACTACCCTCTGAGAGAAGAAATTCCTTTTTGCATCTCAGTTTTAAATGAGTGTCCCCTTATTCTGTAACTACGTCCCCTCGTTCGAGATTCCCCCACTCGTGGAAACATCTTCTCAACATTTACCCTGTCAAGCCCCCTCAGAATCTTGTATTTTTCAATAAGGATAGGCAATCACTCACTTTCATTTTAAAATATGACATTTTATTTGTATACGATCGCTGAAAGTACATACAATAATACATTCTGTTTTACCTTTGGTGAATATTTTCCCAAGCTTTCTTCCACTATTTTCTTGGTCTTTTATACTTACTGTTGATCATCTTTTCAGGAAATGCATGACTTCTGTAGGAGTAAAATCAATTGTCCAGTGGAAGTGCACAGAGGCTCCATCTGCATCACAGAAAGGTAGGTTAATATTTCAGGTGGGGGACACACACTAGAACCATTTAAAAATAAGAAAGATGGCCTGTTGGACTGAGCAAAATATATGAGGGAAGCAACAGATAAAAATCAGTGGAGTCATTTTAGCAAAGGTCCTCCTGCTCTCCAACCTAACACTGATGGCACCAAACATGCCACTTGTCCAGGGATTTTTCTGTTCTTCAGCCAAAGGTGTGTCGGACAAGTGGGAGAAAATTCCTCACAGAAATCTGCCTTCCAAGAGTCAGATATGCAAATAGAGTTGCCAACTATGATTAAATATATTCCTAGAGGGTTCAGAGAATGACTTGCCCCCACGATCCAGCCATTAGTCGGGCATCCTTGTGACACACTACTATTCAGGCCAGTTGGAAAGCAGAAAGACTTATTGCTCAATTGAAAGACGCTTGACTGTCAGCCAAACAGTCTTGTTCCCCCATTTTCAACAATTTTATATCCGGTAACAAGAAATATTCAAAGAAAATGACAAAAAAATCTTATTTAATGTTGCAATGATTCCGACCCCCCCCCACCACCCCCTGGATTGCGCACAGCCAAGCCCTGGAGACTGACCTTCAATTCCTGGAACTCCAGGCCAATCCTGGAGGGCTGGCAAGTCTATAATGCAAACCGCCATTACAAACAAACAGATGATACATTTAACGTCTTGTGACAAGACTTCTTAAGAAGTTGAAAAGCCAGAACCAATTCCACATTCCCTCATTCTTAGCAGCTGTCCAACATTAAAACGAGTGGACAGAAAGTAACAATTTGCAAGTGCCAGACTTCCTGTCACATGTTCTTTGGCAGAAACACAGGATCTCAGAATCATCCCTGTGGTGGAAAGATTTGGGTAATATACTTTCTCCAGTCTTTCCACTATTGGACCGCTCAGCCGGGGATAGTCATTAGAGAAACAATAAGGGAGTAGAACCATCACCGGATAGAGATGAGTGTTGAGGCTACCCCAGTTAGCTCATTGTTAAGTGCTCTGCATAATTTGGAAGAGAGCAGGAAGATCAGAGGTTTACAAATCCCAGACTATAGGGCGTAGCTGATTTCTGCCAATATGAAGGTTTAAGAAAATGATAAAGATCTGAGATTCCTGCTGCTGATAACCATCTATTGATTTGTGCTGGATTATAAACTTTCTTCCTGTCTAATGAGATGTAAATTCAGCTGTTTCAGACACTGGCTGAGTTCTTGCTTCTTTCCCGATTTTCCTGTGACCAAAACCTGTTCATTTGTATTTTTATTTTGCAGTTGGGTGTTGAGTTTTCTCACCTGGTGATGAACAGGTTTGGAACTCGAGTGATTGTGCTTGGGTGGAGAAATGAATTGGATCCACGTCTCCTGGTAGCCTGGGAACTGAGTGAACAAATATAATTCGGACTATTTACTCTTATGGAGAAAGGGAGAAAAAAGACTTTCATTTATATAGCATCTTTCCTGAACTCTGAATGTTCCAAAGCTTTACAGCCAATGGAGTATTTTCTGAAGTATAGTTACTGTTGTAAGTATAGGAAACATGGCAACCAATTTGTGCACAGCAAGATCCCATAAACAGCAACATGATAAGGACCAGAAAAACTGTTTTAGTTATTTTGGCTGAGGGATAAATATTGATCAGGACACTGGGGAAATTCTTTCTTCAAGGTATTAGCCTTTGGATGTTATACACCCACCTGAGAGGGCAGGCAGGGCCTCAGTTTAGCGATTCATCTGAAAGGCAGAATCTCCAACAGCACAACAGTCTCTCGGTACTGTACTTACACTATGAGTACTAGCCTGGGTTAAATGCTCAAGTCTCTGCAGCAGGATTCAAACCAACAACCATCTAACTCAGAGGCATAAGTGCCATTCACTGAGCCACAGGTAACTGAGGCCAAGCATAGACATGGACCAATTAGGTAGAACAGCCTTTTCTGTGTTTACTCTGATGCTTCTATTTATTCTCTCATGGGATGTGGGCTTCACTGGCAAGGCCAGCATTTATTGTCCACCCCTAATTGCCCTTGAACCGAGTGGCTTGCTTCAGAGGGGCAGTTAAGAGTCAACCACATTGCTGTGGGTCTGGAGCCACATGTAGGCCAGACCAGGTAAGGATGGCAGATTTCCTTCCCTAAAGGACATTAATGAACCAGATGGGGTTTTAACAACAATCAATGATAGCTTCAAGTTACCATGATTGAGATCAGCTTTGTATTCCAGATTTTTTCATTTAAAAAATTTATTTATTTTTGATTAATTAAATTCCACCAGCTACCATGGTAGAATTCAAACCCCTGCCCCAAAGTATTAGCCTGGACCTCTGGCTTACCAGTCCAGTGGCATTACCACTCTACCACTATCGCTCCTCTATGCAAGTCTAACATTTTCTGCTTTTATTTTTTTTACTTATCTCTATTTATTAGCTTTAATCATACAGAAAGCAGAAGTCATGCATTTCCTGAGCAGATAACCCACACTCACTTCAGAGGGCCATGCAAACAATGGAAGAAAACTCCACTGATTGTAAAGGTCATTTCAAGGACAAAGCAGAATGAATTGATGATTAATATTGGCAGCAAGACTATGATTAAAACTAAAGTTCAAAATAAATGCAAGAACAGCCTTATGGCTCATGGCTATAACTCCTGTATAATGAATGTTCACAATTAAATTGCTTTGGTGGAAGGATTGTGAACAAGAGGGCTCAGATTTAAGGTAATTGGCAAAAGAAGCAATGGCAACAGGAGGGAAAAAAATTTTCAAGCAGTGAGCGGTTGGCATCTGGAATGCACTGCCTGAGATTGTGGTGGAGGCAGGTTTAATCGAGGCATTCAAGAGGGAATTGGGTTGTTATCTGAAAAGGAAGGCTGTGCAGGGCTATGTCAAGAAAGTGGGCACAAGGTAAATTGCTCATTCAGAGACCCAGCGTGGACACATTAGGCTGAATAATCTTCTGAGTACTAACCATTCTGTGATTCTGTGAACATGGCTTTAATCTTGAGTTGGGTTCTGGGCTATTCTCTATTTGACAAGCCTAGACATAATGAAGCCACCTTCCAGAACAACACATAATTGTGCCCCCTTAAACAGATGGAAATGTGAATAGGCAGTTTTTCAACAAAGAGTGTGGTCAATGAGTAGACTGATGAACTATATTGTTTATAAGGAACTGGAGCAGCTAAAATGTCACAGCCCAGAACAAGTACCTGTTTTTTAATTGTGGAACCAAAATAGAACTTCATGGCCTATAGTGCAGAGACTCATAAAGAATAAAAGACCTGAGGTAAGCCAGGAAATAGGGATTAGTTGATGCCAGACTTGGATTTAAAATCTAGAAGTGTATAGGAGTTAGGGAAGAGTGAAGGGGATTGAGAGTTCCACAATTCTAAATTGAATATTACTGAAAAGAGAGACTTGCTGCCAAAGTTTTTCATCTTGCACTCATCAGGACAAATGAAAGAATGTCAAACTTCAAATGACCATGACAGTTTCTACCACAGGAGAAAAGGGTGCTGATTGGTTGGTGAGCCAACTCTGATTGGCTGAGGCATTGCCATGGAGAAAGCAACAGGGAACTACAGGCTCCCCAAGCTCCTGGGTAATTCAAAAATGGTGCAAGTCTTGAACATATTCCTTTTGTTTGCAGGGAACGGGTCCCTGTGTATGAATGTATGTTGCTTCTAGCAGGTATAAATGAGCCATGTTACAAAATGAACTGATTATCTTAAATCAGTTGTTAGTGTAGCTATGAGTGTGCTCAATCCTGTTCAGCAAATGCTGCTAATTAAGGAATATAACAATAGGCATATTGTTTTGGGTTGTGCAAGCATGGGCTAGTCTGTACCCTGCCTATTATGAACAATCGAAGGAACAAGCTGTTTGATTCAATCAGTCAGTCGCTGGGATGTACGGCCTACAAACCTGGCTTTGTGCTGGCACTGAAAGTTCTGGGGCAGGAATGAATTAGAGTATGCTGTGATGAGTCTTGATCTCAACACAGTGAGGATGGAGGTAGGAGGAAGGCTGGAGGTTAGAAATTGTCAAAATATCAAGGGGAACAAATGGGATGGATAGAGGCAAACCATATCTACTGGTTGGGGAGTCTAGGACTGGGGACATAAAAATTCGAGTCAGACCTTTCAGGAGTGAAACTAGGAAACACATCTATAAACAAAGGGTTTTAGAAGTTTGAAACTCTCTTCTGCAAATGGCAACTGACATTAGGTCAATTGTTAATTTTCAGTCTGAGATTGATATTTTTTTTTAACTGAATGCTAAAAGGCCTATTTAGTTTCCTGTGTTCCTAAAATGTAGGAAGGAAAGTTCATAGAGCATTAACATTAGTAACATTAGTTACATTTATGAAATAGAGGGCAAGAAAGGTTGTGACAGGTAACACGACTTAAAGTTTGAGGTGAGAGTGAAAAGATTCACCCATCAGACATGAAGCTTCGGTTTGGATCAGGTTCTAGAGAGCTGGAAGGGCCACCTCAGATATGGGAACAATGATCAGGTGTTTGCCAGGCTTGGGCTTTACAAAGCTTCAATAATTCCTAAAGTGAAAAGAAATTGGTACAAACAGGGCAGTTAAAGATGTGGGAGGAGATTGCCGACAGCTGAGGAAGGACCATGGCCATTAAAGCAAAGAGTTGGTAGCAGCTTGTTAGTTGAAAGACACAGAGAACTGCTTCTTTGAAGAATTGAAAAAAGGAAATTCAATGGACGTGAAGCAGATTGAGATACAATGGTAATAATCTGCTCTTGTTAACCAATTTAACACAATAAATCTGTGGGACTGAAAATCTGCAAAGGTTCCACTGGCCTCTTGTCATTAACTCCAGTAGAACTCCCAGGAAAATGTTATTTCTTACATTTCCCTGGGGATCCCTCCAGTCTTCTGCTGGAGTTATAAAAGGACAGTATAGAATTTCAGCCCTGTATCTACATGAACACCTTAACAACAATTTTCATCTGCATAGTGCCTTTAGCACAGTAAAACATCCAAATCTCTCCACAGAGTCAGGGAACAGGAGCATTATCCAACAAAATTTGACACTGCACCACACAAGGAGATATTAGAAAGCTGACCAAAAGCTTCATTAGAGAGGTAAATGTTAAGGATCATCTGAAAAGAGGAAAGAGAAGTAAAGGGGCAGAGAGTTTTGGAGAGGGAATTCCAGTGCTTAAAGTCTAGGTAATTGAAAGCCAACATGAATATATGAATATATATCGCCTCCTAGGGGAGGTGATGGCTTAGTGGCATTGTCTCTGGTAACCCAGAGACCCTGGTTCCAATCCCACCATGGCAGATGGTGGAATTTGCATCCAATAAAAAAAAAATCTGGAATTAAAAAGTCTAATGATGACCATAAAACCATTGTCAATTGTTGTAAAAGCCCATCTGGCTTGCTAATGTCCTTTAGGGAAGGAAATCTGCTGTCCTTACCTGGTCTGGTCTGGCTTACATGTGACTCCAGACCCTCAGCAATGTGGTTGACTCTTAAAATGCCCTCTGAGCTAGGGCAATTAGGGATGGGTAATAAATGCTGGCCTGGCCAACAATGCCCACATCCCATGACCAAATAACAAAAAAAATGATTGTTTAGGTTAACAGAACCCACAGAGGAAAAGGGAACATTTCCAAAAGTTCCACAACTGCACCTAGTGAAATAAACAGCCAAAATTAAGCTAGCTTTAGACCTACAGACAAACTTAGATTTTATAAACTGAGATGCAGAAGGAGACATGCGAGACAGAAATGAGAGGTTTTTTTACTTTAATGATCAGAACTAATATACAAAACTTTATGTACTTTTTGTAAATAAACTGGAAAATATAATTAAAAGCTCTGTCGTTGGTTATGCCTTGTCTAATGACTTCACTTCCATCTTCATTGTCCTCTAAGATGGTAATCACTTCAGAATCACCTCTGTAGAGAAGAAGAACATTGATTCATTGATTTCTTTGGACTACCTTTGGACTGGAAACAGGAGAACAGCAGCAGTTGCAAGAGGGCTACACAGAATAATTTGCAAAGAGTTTTGTTGGAGTCGAAAAGGGAGAAATTGTTTCCACTGGCAGGAGGGTTGATAACCAGAGGACTGCGATTTAAGATAATTGGCAAAAGAAACTGGGAATTTGAGAAGGTTTTTTTTATATAGCAGGTCGTGATCTATAAAGGACTACCTGACAGGATGGTAGAAGCACATTGAATAGTATCAAAAAAGTTCAAAACTATTCAAAAATAGTTTTGAATAGTTTCAAAAGGGAATTGGACATATAAGTGAAAAGGAAAATTTTGCAGCCAATTTCTGCACAGCAACGTCCTACTTCAGCAAGAATATACCCAGTTTACCTGTATTTGGAGATGTTAATTAAGGAGTAAATGTTGCCTCGGACATCTTCCCTGCTCATTTTGATGCTACCGAGCCACTTTTGGTGATGGACATTTAAGTCCCTGCCCAGAGTACATTCTGTGCCCTTGCCACCCTGACTGAGCTGGCCAAGTCCTAAAGGATATAGCTGCTAGATTGAGTCTGTAACAAGAGCAGGTCAGAGGCTCTGAATCCTGCGCCAAGTAACTCAACTCTTGACTCCCCAAAGCCTGTCCACCATCTACAAGGCACAAATGAGGAGTGTGATGGAATATTCTCCACTTGCCTGGATGAGTGCAGCTCTAATAACACTCAAGAAGCTTGACACCGTCCAGTACAAAGCAGCCAACTTGATTGGCGCCCCATACACCACCTTCAACATTCACAACTGGTGCAAAATGGCAGCAGAGTGTACCAGTTACAAGGTGCACTGCAGCAACTCACCAAGGCTCCTTCAACAGCACATTCCAAACCCACAACCTCTGCCACCTCGGAGAACAAGGGCAGCAAACACATGGAACACCACCACCTGCAAGTTCCTCTCTAAGCCACACGCCATGCTGACTTGAAACTATATCGCCGTTCCTTCACTGTCGCTGGGTCAAAATCCTGGAACTCCCTTCCTAACTGCACTGTGGGTGTACCTACACCACAGGGGCTGCAGCGGTTCAAGAAGGCAGCTCACCCACCACCTTCTCAGGGGCAACTAGGGATGTGCAATAAGTGCTGGCCTAGCCAGCGGTACTCACATCCTGTGAAGGAATAAATAAAAATCTACCTGAAAAGAAACGAGCCTATCATTAGCCCAAGGAGACATTAATCAAATAACTAATTCATGGAGTTTTACAATGGGAAGTTGAATTTGTAAAACCTACCTGTTGATTTCCTTGATATTTTCTGCTTGGCCCACTGGAAGAGCTGAAATTGCCTATAATAAAATGCAATGCATTAACATGCTTCTATGAAATTCAGCTGTCGGCTATTTTACTTTTAAACTCATTTATTTGAAAACAGCTTAATAGTTTTGTTAAAATAGTAGATGGGAGACCCTCATACAATAGCATTAATGTGTTCATTATTAATATTGTAGGCAAGATTTGAAACTGCAATATCACTATATTGTTGCTTTATGTATTCTTTGTTGTTCATCACCGCTGACTTTTAATTTTGTTGCCTGAATGGCTGCCCATTGATAAATGTGTGATCATCCTGTGCACTATGCAATTTTACAAACTTTTCGTTTACTTTACAGGGGAAGATTTGCAAGATGCTGCTCCCAGCAGCAAGTAGACTCGATTGGCTGGAGCACACATCAAAGAAACATGTACAGAACCAGAGGGGGAATTGTGGTGGGGGGGAGGGAGGTGGGTCTGAAAATCGTGCCACACCAACCTCAGTGACCAGTTCTCCAATCGGCGCTCTGGTTAATCAAGGCTGTGTCCTGTCAGTGAAGCCTCGAAAAACATGTTCTTAAACCCTCGGTTGGACAACACATTATCATACCAAAAAGTGAAACTTTATTTAAAACAGAGTAAACAATTGCAGCAGACAAAAGAATTTATTATGAATGTCATTACACTGCACAAATTTCACAGCCTTAAATTTAAAAAGATGGCATATTTGCAATTATGCTAGTGTACCAGATATACTAAGTGTTAGCCACAACTCAGTGATAGCTCCTTCACCCATAAATCACAATGTTGGGCAGCTATGCAGAAAGTCAAAAGTTCCCACGCATGCCAGGCTCAAATCAGCCCCTTTAAGTTGCCACATGTGTGTGGCCATGCAAAAAAATGTAAGGGGCCATGTACTTAAACATGTCGCCCATAAACTCCAAAACAAAAATAGGATAATGTACTGTTGGTCCTGAAGTTTGTGAGAAGAGTCTTACGCACAAAATCTAGGCTGGGTACACTGTGTATTTCTCATGCAGTCCGGGCTGTGTGGAGGCATTGCTGGGTATTGTAAAAGGCCTGAATGCATGAGTGTAAAATAAATTTCTCACTGCCTTCCTCTCCTGTCAGTGCTGCCGGGACTTGGGGGCGACAGAAAGGTTATTAATGGTCTTTAACTCTAAGCAAAAGAGAGAAAAAAATGAACATTGTGCCCTCCATTCAGCAGGAAAGGAGCATTTGTTTATGTGATTAAAAGCTGATAAATTCTTACTGTACCAGGGCTGTCAGGCTGATTCCACTTTGGATAACATAGCATGAGAGTGGAATTACTACAAAACAGCTCACATGTTGCGTGAAAGAAAATCATTTGGTTAAAAAAATTTATTTAATTATCGTAGCTTGAATCATTAAATATAATTTGCTTTCTCTGTTATGAACACAGAGAATCAAATTTACAGCAACAAATTTATGTTGCTGATGTAGCATCGAGTGAAGGGTTCCACCATTTGCTAGAATTTGTGTTAAAATTGCAAATGCATGCTAATATTGACAAATCCTCTACAATGGTAAACCGTGAAATATTTCTCATACCTACCCATAATATAACAGAAAGATACATCCATTGTCCTTCAAATTTCAAGTCTTGTTTCTGAAATGTCTTGTGTCCCACTTTTAACAAACAAACATGTAACAACTGAGCCATTTTGATTGTACAGAGAAATCTCTGGCAACAGAAATAATCAAAGCCAGAATATCTCAAGGTTCTTAATTTCTCTTCACATGAACTCACAAGAGTGCTTACTTAATAACAAGAATAAGACTTTGCGCTCTTAAAAGCACCAGTAGTATTACAGTGATACTTACAGCAGCAGCTGGGCTTTTGGTCTAGGGGTATGATTCTTGCTTAAGGATTTTCATTGAATGAGTATGCAAAAGGTCCTAGGTTCAATTCCTCGATGAGCCCTCCTATGTTGTCCAGGACATTGGTGTGTTTGGGTCAAACTCTGGAACTCTCCTCCCACAGCACTGTGGGTGTTCCTACAACACATGGACTGCAGTAGTTCAAGAAGGCAATACACCACCATCTCCTCAAGGCCAGTGAGGCAGGAGCAACAAATGCTGGCGTAGCCAGTAACGTCCACGCCCAATGAACGAATTTAAAAAACTGCAAAGCTGTCACAAAATATTCCAAGGTGTTTCACAGGACCATGATCAGGCAAAATTTGACATCAATTTAAGGAAGGGGGTATCGGGGAGGGTGGCCAAAAACTTGCTCAAAAGGGACATTTTGAGGTTGATACTGTAATATCTGCTTTATAGCTATTTTGGCATCTACAGTGCCAGCTATTGAAAATACCTATTGGTTTAGGAGTCACAATCTCTAACCTCTGGCTGATTCTTTAAAAGTAATAGAAAGCTAACAATGCAGTCTGCGTTCTGATCTGCAGTTCAGCTCCAATAAATCTGTCCTTGTGCTCATCTAATCGTAATTTAAATTTTATGGTTATAAAAGCTTGGCTTTCACAACAGAATAATTTAGGCTGTTATGAAAGTTACATCAGAAATATAGGTTTAACATTGAGGGAAGTGAGGTAAACAACTACTGATTTTATTAAGTAAAAAAAAAGCCTAGAAATTGCCTTCGGTGATTTTAATTAATGGATGCTCATAACATTGGTCTGTCTGCCATTTTAATGGACTGGTTAACCTATTCTAAATGGGAACCTAGGAGCAGGAGTAGACCAGTCAACCCCTCAAGACTGTTCTGCCATTCAATTAGATGATGGCTGATCTCAATCCCATTCTCCTACCATTTCTGCATATCACTTAATATCCTTACTCAACAAAAGTCTATTGTCTCAGTCATGAAAGACTCAATTAACCTCACCATCCACAGCCTTTTGGAGGAGGAGAATGAATTTGTACCTCCATCAAGACTATGGACAGAGAAATTCATCTGTGGTTATCAACACAGTGGTTTTTGCGCTATAATCTTAAAAATATTAAACAGGATAATGGAGAAATGATTAGAATAAATCTCTGATTGTGAGGGCAGAGGGTAAAGTGATTTTTTTTTGCAGGCTTTTTATATTACTATTTTTGAAGGAAGGGAAATGTCACAATGTTAATGGATGGCAGGATTGCAATTGAAGAATAATGGTGTTTATATTAGCATCATTTGTTTTAATGACGATCCACTCTGTGGCATCTATAAGAGCGTCTGCAACCAGGAGAGGATATACATTATAAGTCAAGCAGGCCTTGTGCCTCTTTCTCAAAGCACTACACAACCTACATTTATAAATCTACTTGCTAAGATAAGTAACCAGAATTATATTAAAAGATTTTTTCTACTTTATCCACCGCCATTCATAACAACAGTTTCTAGAGCCGTCAGCTGAGGCGAACTGGTTTGACATTATGACTCTCACTTAATTTTACAACCCCATTTTGTATAAAGTTGCTTCATATGCAATCTGTTCTACCCTTTTTGGACATTAAGCATTAGATGAAACAATGAAAGATTGATTACCTCCTTCAGAATAGTTTAAAACTTTTATTTTTGATTATGATTATTTTTCACTCAATTTGGACTTTTTTGTCTCATAAAATGGCAATTCTTCATACAAATGGGAAAGACTGAGATTAATAGCCTGGGTATCAATATGGAACCAAATGGAGAAAAAGGGACCTATAAATGCTGGAAATCTGACCAGAAAATGCTAGAAGTACACAGCAGGTTTTCTGTAAAGAGAAAATACATGTTCATGTTAATGGTTTGATACAACTCAGTGGCTTGCTAGGCCATTTCAGAGTCAACCACATTACTGCAGATCTGGAGTCACATGTAGGCCAGACCAGGTAAGGATGGCAGATTTCCTAAGTGGACCAGATGGGTTTTTAAAAAATCAACAATGGTTGTTTCATGGTTCTCATTAGGCTTTTAATTCCAGATTTGTACTGGATTCAAATTCCACCATCTGCCAGGTCCCCAGGGCATTACCCTGGATCTCTGGATTACCAGTCCAATGACAATACCACTATGCCACCACATCCCCCTATGTAGAGTGTATACTCTTCTTTAGAACTGGAGATTAAATGATGAACAAGTCACTTTCATAATGGAGATTTTTATACAACAGCCAGTGGACCTTAGGGTTGGGTATGGGAGAGGGAGGGTCAGAAATCTCTTCTCAAACATTACTTAGGTGATTGGACTTCTTTCTATCATTTGGTTTCTATATATATTTTTTAATTTACAAGCTTAATATTAATATTGTGAAGTGCTAATGAACAAAAGTTTTCCTTTGGGTAGCTGACACTGCCTTTTGGAAGTTAGGAGAGTTCCTGGGACTGTGCCAAAAATCCACAGAGGGTACTCAGAGCATGACAAATATTTAGAGAGGTCCAAGGGGGTCAATATTTGCAGGAGGGTCCTGCCAGTGTGCTTATGTTGACAGGCATCCCCAGAGCGTGTATCATTAGTTGCAGGCGTCTCCAGGAGTGTGTCAATATCTGTAGGGGTCCCCAAGGGTGTGTCAATATTCACAAGGGGTCGCCAAGTGTGTGTCAATATTCACAGGGGGTCCCCAAGAGTGTGTCAATCTTTACAGAGAGTCTCTAAGAATGTATCAATATTTAAGTGGAGTCTTTGAGGGTGTGTCAATAGTTACAGTGGGTCCCCAAGAGTATGTTAATATTTAAAGGAAGTCTCTGGGAGTGTGTCAATATTTACAAGGGATCCCCAAGAGAGTATCAGTATTTGCAGAGGGTCCCCAAAGCAGAAAAGAATTGAAAATTATTGTTTTACAGGAATAAGGGATGGAACAGGACAAGATGTCAAAGTCCCAAGAGTCAGGAATCCTGATTTCTGTCACAGAGAGGTAGTTACTAGGTTTAATAATGTGCAAAAACATTGTCTTGTTGAACTATAATGTATCATAGTCAGTGCTAAGTGAATACTGATTAGTACCTGTCTTCTCTGCAGGTACTTCTCCACAAAATCTCCATAGAATTAAATTTTCAGAAACAAATGTTCATTAATTACATTTTAAAAACATGGCCAAATTGAAGTAAATTAATACTAATAGGCAGATTGGTCCAATCTTATTATAATTGCACTTTTAAGAAACTTTAAAGTAACAAATTATGAAGAAAAAACATCCAACGAATGTTTTACCCCAAAGACCAGAAATGTGCACAAAGCAGCCTCCCAGCACTCTCTCAGCACTGTGCTCCAATGTCATTTTAGATTAAAATCTTAGACTCAAGTTGGGGTCTATAGGTTTAAGCAACACACTGACTCAGAGACAAAAATGCTTCAAATTGAAGCAAATTGACACTGACAAGCAGCTTATTCATTAAACTGGATAAAACTACAGTTGTCAGAATTACTCCGGCAGTCCTAGAAGTGGCTAACACTCGTGTGTCTGAGTCAGAAGATTTGAGTTTTGCTGCAGGAATTTGAGCACAAAATCTAGTCTGACACTTCAGTGCAGTATTGAGGGACTGCAATACTGTCAGTGGTGGTGTCCTTTGGATGAGACAATAAATTGAGGACCTGTCTGCCTTTTCAGGTCGGTATAAAAGATCCCTTGGCTCTATTCAAAGAAGAGCAGTCAAATTCTCTCGACAATATTTATCTATCAACCAACATCACCTGAAAAGATTATACGGCCATCACCTCATTGCTGTTTTTGGGACATTGCCGTGAACATATTGACTTATGCCTACATTACAGCAATGATAACACTTCAAAAGTAGTTAATTGGTTGTAAAGCCAATTGGAAAGTTCTGAGTTTGTGAAAGGCACTCTATAAACCCAAGACTTGCTTACTCTCCATTTAGCAAACAGAGGAAAATATCATAAATGCATGTACACAACAGAGTAATTCTAAGTTGAATAGTATGTATGTTGCACCCAATTCAGTAGCTTATCCTCCCTAGAAGACAGAATCATTAGTGAAAAGCATTACTTAAAATAAACAACTTATGCCTATTCACATGTCTTGGACATAGTTACTTTGCTGTCCCTTTAAAAAGGAGGGTTGAGTGTGACAGCCACTTGCTTTCCTTATCTTCCAACACTTCATTAAGACATTTCACATGGAGCATTTTACTCATCTGGTGTGGCATGCCTTTCCATGAAGTTGGGTTTCAGGTAGATTTGATGATATGTGAGATTTAATTTTTGCTAGATGAGATAGAAAGGTCCAGGCCCTAAGGTAAGATGAGATTATTTAAGAAAATGTGCATAGGAAGTTGAAACTGAACCACTTGGTCAAAATTTCAATTGTCACCAAACAAGCCAGTATATGTCTGTTCAGCTCAATAAGAAGCATCAGCAGACAATGAGCCAAGGACCTGCCTTTGGACAGTGTACGCATGAATGAATGAATGAATGATTAAAAACAAAAACAGAATTACCTGGAAAAACTCAGCAGGTCTGGCAGCATTGGCAGAGAAGAAAAGAGTTGTCGTTTCGAGTCCTCATGACCCTTCGACCAGTTCTGTCGAAGGGTCATGAGGACTCGAAACGTCAACTCTTTTCTTCTCCGCCGATGCTGCCAGACCTGCTGAGTTTTTCCAGGTAATTCTGTTTTTGTTTTGGATTTCCAGCATCCGCAGTTTTTTGTTTTTATGAATGAATGATTAAGCCTGATGCACTTCACTAGCAAATGGATGAAGCATTGTTTCTGACTGTACCTACAGGTATGTTGGAGGCAAAGAATTGCATTGGTCAGTTAGCTTGGTTGGCCAGAGTATAATGCAGACTAATGCAAACAGAATAGGTTCAGTCCTTGTGCTGGCTGTGGTTGTTCTTGGAGCCTGCCTCCCTGTCTTGCCTCATGCTATAATGATTAGCAACCCTTTGACAAGGAGGGCACTACATAGAGAGAGAGAGAGAGAGGAGTTGTGATGGCAATAACAATGCAATATCTATTACAGTCAGTGATGCCACTATTCATATACATAACATATAACAAAAGTCTTTAAAATTAAAAAATAACAATTTGCTGTTCGAGCGCACCTTTAACATAGTAAAATGTCCCATGGCACTTCACAGGAGCCTTATATCAAACAAAATTTGACAACCTTTATAACACTTTGGTTCAGCATCATTTGGAGTACTATGTCTAATTCTAAGCAGCACACTTTAGGAAGAATACGAAGGCTTTAGAGAGTGTACAGAAAAGATTTACAAAAATGGTTCTAGTAACATAATATACAGAAGGTCCTTAAAGAGAAGGTTAAGAGGGAATTTGATAGAAGTGCCCAAAATCATGAGGAGATTAGGTAAAATAGATAGAGAGCAATTGCTCCCATTGGCAGAGGGGTTGAGAACCAGACGACACAAATTTAAGGTGGTTGACAAAAGAAGTAACAATGATATTAGGAAAACTTTTTTTATGCAGTGAGTGGTTAGGATCTGGCATGCACTGCCTGAGAGTTTGGGGAAAGGAGCGGTGGGCAAATACAATCGAGGCTTTAAAAAGGAGGTTGGATAAGCATCTGAAGGGAAGAAAATACAGGGCTATGGAGAAAGGAATTAGCTGAGTTGCTCTTGCAGACAACAGGCATGATCGTGGAGGGCCAAAAGTCTTCTTCTGTGCTGTAACCATTCAACGATTCTAACTCAAATGCAACCCAAAATATTAACATGTCTTTTCTCATAAATGCTGCCTGACTGGCTAAGTGTTTTCAATGCAATCTGTTTTTTGTTTGTTTCAATGATTTACCAGTGGTTTTAGAAAAATGATTTGTATCTATAATTTTCACTGCCTTGGGGTGTTCCATAGTAATTCTAAAATCATAAAGGCACATTAAGGTGGGTAAGTCAGATTTTGTTTTATCTGCTTCTTCTTATCGTGTCCATGGACAGGCTATACATGGCCCAGCCAGAACAGGACACATTTTTGCACCTTGTTGTTGAATTCGGCAAGATCTGCAACAGTGCAGGGTTCCTCTAGCGATAGGCATTGCAGGAGATGTTGCATAGTCTGTTGCTCAGTTCCACACTCACAAGTTGTCAGGCAGGTTGTATATCCCCATTTGCTTAGTAACACCTTTGAACGACCTACACTAGTCCTAAGTCTGTTAAGGCACTTCCAAGTTGCCCAGTTGCATTTAGCTCCTGGGGGAAGGCTTTCATCCAGTAGAATTTCCATCGCTGGGGGTTGTTCGAGACTGGTGCGCCGGTCTTTCAACAAGGCGATACGGGCTTCAGATGGGGTTGATTGTAATGGAACAACACTGTTTATGAAGTTCTTCCTTGACTTTAGGTGGCTGGGTGTAGGTGTATGACCATGTAGAGGGTGCCTCTCATCTGATGTTAGACGGAGTCAGTCTTTCTTGCTGGCTACCGTTCTTCTTATATCAGGGGGAGTGATACCCGCCAGGATATACAGGCTGTTGGTGTTTGTTGGTTTTAAACAACCTGTGATAAGTCGGCAGCTTGCATTCAGAATGGCATCCATCTTCTTAGCATGAGTAGATCTTTCCCATGCAGGGCAGATGTATTCGGCAGTGGAATAGCAAAGAGAAAGTGCACTGGTTCACAAAGTTTTCAAGCTTTCTCCCCACTTTGTGTTAATGAGCTTATTCAGGATGTTGTTTTGTGCGCTCATTTTTGCCTTTGTCTTTCCGATGTGGTTCTTGAAGGTGAGGCATCTGTCAAGGGTGAATCCTAAGTAGATAGGATGCTCGCAATGTGTCAGTGTTGCTCCACACCAGGTTACTTTAAGCTGGTGTTTGGCTTCACGGTTTCTGAGGTGGAATGCACAAACTTGCATCTTTGATGGGTTTGCGTGAAGATGGTTTTCATAGTAGGATGTTAGTCCCTCCAAGGCCTCAGAGAGGTTTTCTCCATGGTGTTAAAATCAGTGCTTTGGGCAGTGACATATAAGTCATCAGCATATATAAAACGGCATGTGACACCGTCTATAGGTTGGTCATTTGTGTAGATGTTGTACAGCAGTGGTGCAAGCATGCTTCCCTGAGGAAGACCGTTCTTCTGAATACGCCACCTGCTGCGCTTTCCACCTAGTTCAACATAGAACCGACGATTCTGAAGCATGCTTTCTAACAGCTCTGTTAAGTGAATATCTTTTGTCATCTCTAGCATCTTGCAGAGGAGACGTCTAAGATTCGCTGTATCGGATGCTGCTGACAGGCCTACAAAAACAGCACCTGTTACCATCCCTTACTCAAAACCATCTTCGATACGTTGTGTGAGGTTGAGCAGTTGGCTTGTTGTTGATTTGCCGGGGCGGAAACCTGCTTGCTCTGGAGTGATCTTCTCATCTACAGTTGGTGCTATCCTATTGAGTACCAGGCATTCAAACATCTTATTGGTGTGGCAAAGCAGAGAAATTGGCCAAAAACTCTTAGGATCTGAGGGATCTTTTCCGGGCTTTAATGGTGCTATTACATGTGCCTTCTGCCAAATATTAGGTAGCTTGTGTGTTGCCAGGCAGTGGTTGAATAATTGTAGGAGCCATTTCTTTGCTTGCTGTCCAAAATGCTTTATCTGCTCCGTTGCTATGTTGTCAAGACCAATTGCTTTCCCGTATTTTAGACTAGATATACCAGTTTCCAGCTCTACACCATGCACAGCAAGCAGTGTATTTTACCTGCTGAACTGCTGTCACATATAGACCAGGCAGGGTAAGGGCCAGACTAGTAGTCGAGATGCCTGGATTAATAATCTAGAGAAACTGAGTTCAAATTCTAGCTTGGCAGTTAGAAAACTTGAATCTGTTTGGAAAAGACACTGGAGCAATAAAAGTGACCATGAAGCTCTGTTTTTGGGACAATGCCACAAAAAAGTGACACCTTGGTCTGAATTTCACGCTCCGCAGCTGACCGGTTTTTAGGTGGGGTGAGGGTGAAATAGAAGGGATGGGCATCCCTCCGAGTTCCCACCCACTCTAACCTTGCAGCAATTTTATGCTGGGGCAGGCAAGGCCTCGGACAGACTGCTCGCCATTGCCTCAATTGAGGCCCTTAACTGGCCGCTTAAGGGCCGTTTCCCACCCAGGCTCAATTTTTAGGTTGGCGGGAGGATTTTCCTGGCATGGGGAAGCCCACGAATGAATGGGCCCTGGGTGGGATGTTGGGGGTGCCTCCATCAGAAGCCCCCTTCCAACTGAGGGTGACCTCCCCCACCTGCCTTAAAGTCTGGAGGCCACTGGACCTCCCTCACACCTCACTGCCCCCCCCCCACCCCCCACCCCGGCCTGTCCCCCAACACCCCAATTGCTCACTTTCCACACAACTCCAGCCAGGCCTTCCCTAGCCGTGCCACCCCCATCCCCACCCTCCCCCTTCCCCCGCTCCCCGCACCCCCCCACCACCCCCCTCCCCCCCCACCCACCACCACCCTGGGGCCCTGAAAACTTACCTTGCCATCCAATCCCAGGGCTTAAGCTCAGGGACCTTGCTGAACTTCCTCTTCTGTCCACTGCAGTTCCTGTCTCTAAGGTGGGACATCCTCCTGAGTGAGGGGTGGAAATCCCACCTGCAGCCAATTGACACTCATTCAAGTGTGAAATGGCTATAGGACAGGCAGAGTCAGCGGGTCAACTCTTCAGATGGCAGGAAGGGGAACCCTGTCATCCAAAAGGTTACTCGTCCAGTAGCAGAACCATTGCCCTACTTTACCCATTGTCTATAGTTGCTTTCACATTGGTGATCTGTTGTGTAAGTGTTCCCATCTCCCCATGTGCAACTTTTGCCTAATTTCTAAATTTTTTGGTTCAAAGATCCCATAAGTAGATAAGAATGGAAGATGTTTACTTTGGGGTTGAGCTTTGGAGTGGTACCTTCACAGTCACAAGACCATACCAAAACTGGACTTGGTGCAAGTCAGGGCACCAGCAGCAGAGTTTTGGATGATCGCAAGTTTACGGAAACTAGAATGTGGGAATCTGGTTAGAAATGCAATGGCGTAGTCCAGACTCGAAGTAAGAATGGCATAAGGAGGGTTTCAGCGGCAGATGAGTTGGTGGGGGGGGTTAAGGGGGTGGTGGGGCGGGGGGGGTAGGTGGGTAGGTGGCGGGCACCTGGTTCAGCCTGAAGACAGTTGCCAGGGGGATGAAGGGGTGATAACCAGGGAACAGAGCTTGAGGCAAAAAGCAAAGGCAATGGCTTCAGTCTTCCCAAAATTTCATTTGAGGAAATATCTGCTCATCCAGCACTGCCTGTGGGACAGTCTGACAATTTAGAGACAGGTGTTTTAAATATATATATTTTCCTAATTTTTTTTCCTTATATATCATTTTATATCAAATTGTAACATATACTCGCCCCAACCCTCGGCCCCGCCAAGTAATCGCGAGAATAAAAGTCTCACAGCCTTGAAGGGTCTTGACAAAATCCAGACATTTGGGGTACTGTTCCCTTAAAACAGCAGAAAGGCCTGGAGATAATGCAGAGTGGTATATCAGATGGTTAATCTGTTTGTTTGTTTTCCCTGCAATTATAACGCGTCAGTTGCAGAGACCACTGTTTGGTGTGGCGTGAAATTGAAACGCATAACTTGCCGACCAAAATAGCAATCCCTTCACTCTGAACAGGCTACGAATAGAAGACAAGCAGATTCCTTTACATCACAACATACCTGTTTTAAAATCGAGAAGGATGCGAAGGGAGAGATAGAAACTGAAATATTTATTATTCTGCAAACTCCAAGTCGGATTTCTGTATCCCAGGACGTGACTTTCTCCCGCTTGCGGTTAGTTTCTGTAAACATTCTCAGAAATGAAACTGATTAATCAAACGGCCAAGAGTGAAAATGCCCATGTTATTGGGCAGCTGACCATCTAATTGAGCTTCACTGTAGAATAGTTGTCTAAGGAGCGAATTATTTGTTTTTTCTGTGGCACTGACATGTGTGTTTATGAAGGATAGGGGGAGAGGGGGAGGGGGGTTTAAGAGGGAAGGTTAGGCACCTGTAATTCACAGTTCACAAAATCACAGAGATTTTAACGGCGCAGAAGGAGGCCAATTGGCCCATCGTATCTGCACCAGCTCTCCAATGGAGCATTATGACCTAGTGCCATTACCCTGCCTTTTCCCCGTTACCTTGTAACCGCATTGTTACTATTCAAATAATCATCTAATGTTCTCTTGAATGCCTCGATTGAACCTGCCTCCACCACACTTCCAGGCAGTGCATTCCATTATGCAAATGAACCATTCTGCTAAAATTACTGGGAACTTTTCCAACTAACAGTTGTTTTAGGATTTGTATAAAACTCGCTGGACTGTTTCATGATTTAAAAAAAAATCTGGATGAAATGTCAAGCTTCATAGCGCAAGAGTCCTGAAAAGGTTGGAAGAGAAAAAATAAGAGATAAATGGAGAAGCAATGATCTGGGTAACACTGGACTTGGGTTTTGTTTTAAAGGTGCAGGCGGTGGTGTGTAGTGGGTATTGAGTAAGTAATCCAGATACCCAAGTAATGCTGTGGGGATCCAGGTTCGAATCACACCACGGGGATTCCATCTTTCAATTAGAAGCCTAATGATGATCATGAAACCATCAAAGGTCCTCACCTGGCCTGATCTGGCCAGGCTCACAACAGCGTGGTTGACTCTGAACTGCCCTCTGAAGCAGCCTAGCAAGCCAGTCAGATGTATCAAACTGCTAGAAAGAATGAACATTCCTGGCATTGACCTGGGCACAGGAAATGACAATGGTGAGCTCAGCCCTGTCGACCCTGCAAAGTCCTCCTTACCAGCATCTGGGGTTTCTGCCAAAATTGGGAGACCTGTCTCACAGACTAGCCAAGCAATGGCCCAACATTGTCATCCTCACGGGATCATGTCCCAGACACCACCTTCACCACATATGTCCTGAACCAGCAGAGGTGGCAGCATAGAGGACATTACCCTGGGAACACTCAGCATTGACTCTGGAAGTCTTGTGGCATCAGATCAAACACGGGAAAGGGAACCTCCTGTTGATTACCATGCATCACCCAGCCCCAACCAGCTGATAAATCAGTGCTCCTCCATGTTGAAACCCACTTGGGGGAAGCACTGAGGGAGGGCAAGGGCACAAAATGTACTCCGGGTGGGGACTTCAATGTCCATCACCAGAAGTGGCTTGATAGCACTATTACTGACCAATTACTGACTATTGAGTCCTAAAGGATATTATAAAGGCTGGGTCTGGGGAAGGGGGTGAGGGAACCAACAAGAGGGAAAAACCCTACCTGACCTCATCCTAACCTTCCTGTTGCAGATCATTTGTCCATGACAGTATTGGTAGGAGTGACCATTGCACAATCCTTGTGGAGATCCTCAATCTTCACATTGAGGATACTCTCCATCATGTTGTGTGGCACCACCACCACGCTAAATGAGATAGATTTTGAAAAGATCTCACAACTCAAGACTGGGCATCCATGAGGTGTTGTGGACCATCAGCAGCAGCAGAATTGCACTCAACCACAATCTGTAACCTCATGACCTGGCATATCCCCCACTCTACCATTACCACCAAGTCAGGGGATCAACCCTGGTTCAATGATGAGTGCAGGAGGGCATACCAGGAGCAGCATCAGGCATACCTAAAAATGAGGTGTCAAACTAGTGAAGCTACAACACAGGACTACTTGCATTCCAAACAGCATAAGCAGCAAGTGATAGACAGAGTTAAGCAATTCCATAACCAATGGGTCAGATCTTCTGCAGTCCTGCCACATTCAGTCATGAATAGTGGTGAACAATTAAACGACACACTGGAGGAGGTGATTCCACAAATATCCCCATCCTCAATGATGGAGGAACCCAGCACATCAGTGTAAAAAAACAAGGCTGAAGCATTCTAACAATCTTCATCCAGAAGTATCGAGTGGATGATCCATCTCAGTCCCCAGCATCACAGATGTCAGTCTTCAGCCAATTCAATTCACTCCACGTGATATCAAGAAACGGCTGAAGGCACTGGACACTGCAAAGGCCGTGGGCCCTGACAATATTTTACCAATAGTACTGAAGACTTGTGCTCCAGAACTTGCTGTGCCCCTAACCAAGCTGTTCCAGTACAGCTACAACATTGGCAAATATCCAGCAATGTGGACAATTGCCCAGGTATGTCCTATACATAAAAAGCAGGGCAAATCCAACCCAGCCAATTACTGCCCCATCAGTCTACTCTTGATCATCAGTAAAGTTATGGAAGGGGTCATCAACAGTGCTATCTTGCTCAGAAATAGCCTGTTCACTGATGCTCAGTTTGGGTTCTGCCAAGGTCACTCAGCTCCTGACCTCATTACAGCCTGGGTTCATACATGGACAAAAGAGATGAACTCAAGAGGTGAAGTGAGAGTGACTGCCTTTGACATCAAGGCAGCATTTGACTGAGTGTGGCATTAAGAAGCCTGAGCAAAATTGGGGTCAATGGGAATCAAGGGGAAAACTGTCCACTGGTTGGAGTCATACCTAGCACAAAGGAAGATGGTTGTGGTTGTTGGAGATCAATCATCTCAGCTCCAGGACTTCACTGCATGAGTTCCTCAGGGTAGTGTCCTCGGCCCAACCATCTTCAGCTGCTTCATCAATGACCTTCCCTCCATCATAAGGTCAGATGTGGGGATGTTAACTGAAATTGCACAATGTTCAGCACCATCCATGACTCCTCAGGCACTGAAGAAGTCCATGTCCAAATGCAGCAAGACCTGGACAATATCCAGGCTTGGGCTGAAAAGTGGCAAGTAACATTTGCACCACACAAGTGCCAGGCAATGACCATCTCCAACAAGAGAGAATCTAACCATTGCCCATTGATGTTCAATGGCATTGCCATCACTGAATCCCCCACTATCAACATCCTGGGGGTTACCAGCAGCCGGAAGCTGAACTGGACTAGCCAGGTAATACTGTGGCTATAAGAGCAGGTCAGAAGCTTGGAATCCAGCAGTGAGTAACTCACCTCCTGACTCCCTGAAGCCTGTCCACCATCTACAAGACACAAATCAGGAGTGTGATGGAATATTCTCCACTTGCCTGGGTGAATGTAGCTGCAACAACACTCAAGAAGCTTGACATCTTCCAGGACAAAGTAACCCGCTTGATTGATACCACATCCACAAACATCCATTCCCTCCACCACTGATGCACAGTGGCAGTGGTGTTACCATCTATAAGATGCACTGTTGGAACTCACCAAGGCTTCTTAGACATCACCTTCCAAACCCATGACCTCTACCAAGTAGAAGGGCAAGGCAGTAGACACATGGGAACATCACTACCAGGAGATGAGCCTTCCAGCCACACAGCATCCTGACTTGGAAATATATCACCGTTCCTTCACTGTCACTGGGTCAAAATCCTGGAACTCCCTTCCTAAAAGCAATGTGGGTGCATCTCCATCACATGAACTACAGCGGTTCAAGAAGGCAGCTCACCACCACCTTCTCAAGGGCATTTAGGGATGGGCAATAACTGCTGGCCTAGCCAGCGAAACTCACATCCCATGTATGTTTTTTTTAAATGATATAGAGGGATAGAGGATGGAGATGAGGAGCCTCATAGCAGAGTCAGAAAATAAATGAGGTCTAATTTTAATAATGCAAGAAGGCGGAAAACCACAGGTTATTTGATCAGTATTGATTGATACCACATCCACAAGCGTCCACTCCCTCCATCACCAATGCAAAGTGGCAGTAGTGTGTACCATCTACAAGATGCACTGTTGGAACAGAATTAATATGAGGATGAAGCCATTATCTTCAAAACGAAAGATCTCAAAAGAATAAGAAATGACTAACATTCCGAAAGCACCTCTCACAGTTTCAGGACATCCCAAATCATTTTGCAAGCCATGAGCTGCTTTGAGTCATGGTTGTAGTGTAGGGGAATTCGGCAGCTAATTTGGTGTAAGCCAAGGTGCCTCAAATAGCAATGAGGTAAATTATTATATCGTCTATTTTAGTGATGTTGGTTGAGAGATAAAATGGGTAGGACATTAGGGCGAATTCTCCTGCTCAATCCCATCTTATCTGCCTCCAAGGTCATTTCTCCCAGAAGCATTCTTTAAATGACATTTGAACCTATTTTTAAAAAGCATCCACACTCAATGGCTTCCCCCATTAACGTATTCCTAAATGTGGAGGAAGCAGTGCTCACACCGATAAATCCCCCCTCTGCCAAATTCTCGCTTGTGACATGCCCCACCCGCATTCCATGACCAATTTCTTCGTTTTGAACTCAGGTCCCAGTGTGGAAGATCAGCTGGCCATCCAATCAGCTGAAGACGTTGCCTAAGTCAACCCCCGCTGTCGCGTTTAGCTTGCTTCTGGACTCTTTTTGGAGAGCACCGCAGGAGCTTCCAAATACAGCATTTATCAATGTTTACTCTATATGCGCAACCAGTCGAGCAGGGAATAAACCAAAGTTTAAGGGCTCTGTCAAACAAACCCCAGGCACAGAACGTTATTTTTAAAAATACCTCTAAACATCAGTAATCAAACTAGATTCCCATGGGCGGTTGGACACGGTATAAGGGATGACATGCAGAGGCAAGGGCTACTTGTCCAATTTATTTCCCCATTGTGAATTTATCATGCAGCAGAGCAAGCACTGACTTGAGTGGCAACTCTCAGCTCCTCCAGTTGGGTTAGCAACTGAGTGCCAAAAGTCTGAGATCGAGTCCCACTCGGCTCACACGCTGTGAAGTTTGCTCTGCCTTTCAAGTCTGAATTAAGACTATGGGGTGGATATAAAATAGGATGAAATGTCTTCTTTATCCCAACCTGTACAAGCTAACATCACTGAAATAAAAACAAAATACTGAGGCTGCTGGAAATCTGAAACAGAAAATGCTGGAAAAACTCAGCGGTCTTGGCAGCGTCTGTGGAGAGAGAAAGAGAGTTAACTTTTCGAGTCCGATATGACGTTTCCTTCAGCACACATACGCACTTATATTCACCAACAAGGACTCAGATTCAGCCACACAGATACACTTACTTTCTCACACACATCTACACAAACGGAGATTCACATGCAAGACATAGATACACACACACATCCATACATCAGAGGCACATTTACACAGCTATTCATTCACACACGCGGGCACAGATACACATATATAAAAACAAAAAAACTGCGGATGCTGGAAATCCAAAACAAAAACAAAAACAGGATTACCTGGAAAAACTCAGCAGGTCTGGCAGCATCGGCGGAGAAGAAAAGAGTTGACGTTTCGAGTCCTCATGGCCCTTCGACAGAACTTGAGTTCGAGTCCAAGAAAGAGTTGAAATATAAGCTGGTTTAAGGTGTGTGGGGGGGCGGAGAGAGAGAGAGAGAGAGTGGGAGGTGGAGTGGGGGTGTGGTTGTAGGGACAAACAAGCAGTGATAGAAGCAGATCATGAAAAGATGTCAACAACAATAATACAAAAGAACACATAGGTGTTAAAGTTAAAGTTGGTGATATTATCTAAACGAATGTGCTAATTAAGAATGGATGTTAGGGCACTCAAGGTATAGCTCTAGTGGGGGTGGGGAGAGCATAAAAGATGTAAAAAAAATAAAATAAATATTTTTTTTCTCTTTTTATAATGGAAATAGGTGGGAAAAGGAAAATCTATATAATTTATTGGGGAAAAAAAGAGAAAAGGAAGGGGGAAACAGAAAGGGGTGGGGATGGGGGAGGGAGCTCATGACCTAAAGTTGTTGAATTCAATATTCAGTCCGGATGGCTGTAAAGTGCCTAGTCGGAAGATGAGGTGTTGTTCCTCCAGTTTGCGTTGGGCTTCACTGGAACAATGCAGCAAGCCAAGGACAGACATGTGGGCAAGAGAGCAGGGTGGAGTGTTAAAATGGCAAGCGACAGGGAGGTTTGGGTCATTCTTGCGGACAGACCGCAGGTGTTCTGCAAAGCGGTCGCCCAGTTTACGTTTGGTCTCTCCAATGTAGAGGAGACCACATTGGGAGCAACGAATGCAGTAGACTAAGTTGGGGGAAATGCAAGTGAAATGCTGCTTCACTTGAAAGGAGTGTTTGGGTCCTTGGACGGTGAGGAGAGAGGAAGTGAAGGGGCAGGTATTGCATCTTTTGCGTGGGCATGGGGTGGTGCCATAGGACGGGGTTGAGGAGTAGGGGGTGATGGAGGAGTGGACCAGGGTGTCCCGGAGGGAGCGATCCCTACGGAATGCCGATAGGGGGGGGGGTGAAGGGAAGATGTGTTTGGTGGTGGCATCATGCTGGAGTTGGCGGAAATGGCAGAGGATGATCCTTTGAATGCGGAGGCTGGTGGGGTGATAAGTGAGGACAAGGGGGACCCTATCATGTTTCTGGGAGGGAGGAGAAGGCATGAGGGTGGATGCGCGGGAGATGGGCTGGACACGTTTGAGGGCCCTGTCAACGACCGTGGGTGGAAAACCTCGGTTAAGGAAGAAGGAGGACATGTCAGAGGAACTGTTTTTGAAGGTAGCATCATCGGAACAGATGCGACGGAGGCGAAGGAACTGAGAGAATGGGATGGAGTCCTTACAGGAAGCGGGGTGTGAGGAGCTGTAGTCGAGATAGCTGTGGGAGTCGGTGGGTTTGTAATGGATATTGGTGGACAGTCTATCACCAGAGATTGAGACAGAGAGGTCAAGGAAGGGAAGGGAAGTGTCAGAGATGGACCACGTGAAAATGATGGAGGGGTGGAGATTGGAAGCAAAATTAATAAATTTTTCCAAGTCCCGACGAGAGCATGAAGCGGCACCGAAGTAATCATCGATGTACCGGAGAAAGAGTTGTGGAAGGGGGCCGGAGTAGGACTGGAACAAGGAATGTTCCACATACCCCATAAAGAGACAGGCATAGCTGGGGCCCATGCGGGTACCCATAGCCACGCCTTTTATATGGAGGAAGTGAGAGGAGTTGAAGGAGAAATTGTTCAGGGTGAGAACAAGTTCAGCCAGACGGAGGAGAGTAGTGGTGGATGGGGATTGTTCGGGCCTCTGTTCGAGGAAGAAGCTAAGGGCCCTCAGACCATCCTGGTGGGGGATGGAGGTGTAGAGGGATTGGACGTCCATGGTGAAGAGGAAGCGGTTGGGGCCAGGGAACTGGAAATTGTTGATGTGACGTAAGGTGTCAGAGGAATCACGGATGTAGGTGGGAAGGGACTGGACAAGGGGAGAGAGAAGGGAGTCAAGATAACGAGAAATGAGTTCCGTGGGGCAGGAGCAAGCTGAGACGATCAGTCTACCGGGGCAGTTCTGTTTGTGGATTTTGGGTAGGAGATAGAAGCTGGCCGTATACATATGTATACAATAGAAAACAATATAAACGTGGCAAATCTGCCACACAGCTACTCAAATCAAAACCAGTCTGAAAAAGAAAGGTTTGCATTTATATAAGCGATCTTCACAACTTCAGGAAAATCCAAAGGGCTTTACAGCCAATGAGGTACTTTTGAGGTGTTACAACGTAGGAAACGAGTCAACCAATTCGCGCACAGCAAGATCCCACGAAGAGGCCCAGCAGCCTCTTTTTTTTTTAACCACCCGAAAGCGATTGCTGGGCTGTGAGTGTCGCCGGCAAGGTCGGCATTTGTTACCTGGTGACGGCGGTGGTGGAGATGCTTCTTGATCTGCGAGGGAGTTGTGCTAGCGGGCCGCTTCCGAGGGAGGACTGAAGACTTACCACGCCAGCAAGGACAATGGATTTCCTTCCTTAAAGGATAAAGAAGCGTACACATATGTTCACACACAGAAACAGGTACACAAAAAGATATTCACACACGGACACAGATACACGAACTGCCATTATCACACAATGAAGAAACCTAGACGGCCTCAATGGCTTGTGGCTACACTTAGTAATCCGAGATGACCGAAGTTTCTTCTTGCCTTACAACCGAACTAACACAACTCAAAGCCATGCACTCGGACAATAATCACTGGCTCTTTGAAAAGATTCTGTCAATTGTAGGAACCCCGTTGTACCTCCGTCGACTACACGCCTTAATATCAAACATCCTATTTACCTGGAAGGGACAACATTCGATTCAGCTCAGTTTCTGTGAAGGATGAACAGTCATTGTAAATGCCTCACAGTTGGCAATCTAATGCCCACTAACGCCAGGGCCCATTTCTCGGAGCAAGCTTAATATAACGAAACGCCCTGATGCGTTTGACGGGGGCATGCGGGAGGCTCAAAGGGTTCTGATCCAAAGCATGGCCCAAGAGTTTTAATCGCGGCTTCTCATTATATCAAAGGGACCAACCGGTTGACTGCAAATCAGAAGGCAATTCTGCACAGAGAAAACTAGGTACTTGTGTAAGGTGGTGCAGTGGTTATGTTGCTCGACTAGTAACCTGGAAATTTCTGAATTCAGAGCCACAATGACAGTTTTAATCAGTTTCAAAGCGACAAATAAATGTGATGTCTGTAGAAGTGACCATGAAGCTGTTAGGTTGCGGCCAAAATACAACTGGTTCGCTGATATCCTTTAGGGAAGGAGATCCATTGTCCTTGCTGGTATGATGAGTCTTCAGTCCTCCCCTCGGAAGCGGCCCGCTTGCACAACTCCCTCGCAGATCAAGAAGCATCTCCACCACCGCCGTCACCAGGTAACGAATGCCGACCTTGCCGGCGACACTCACAGCCCAGCAATCGCTTTCGGGTGGTTAAAAAAAAAACAGAGGCTGCTGGGCCTCTTCTGGGATCTTGCTGTGCGCGAATTGGTTGACTCGTTTCCTACGTTGTAACACTTCAAAAGTACCTCATTGACTGTAAAGCCCTTTGGGTTTTCCTGAAGTTGTGAAGATCGCTTATATAAATGCAAACATTTCTTTTTCAGACTGGTTTTGATTTGAGTAGCTGTGTGGCAGATTTGCCACGTTTATATTGTCACTCAGCTGCCACCCCTGTTCGGGCCTGTCAGAAGTTCAGTCTACATTGAGCGACGATGAAATGGGAATGGGGCAAGGGAGTGGGGAATTGGTTTTAATAATGAATCGGCCTCCTGTATCAACATGATTTGTATTCCATGCTACTGCAGACATAGCTGTGGACTTCGAGCATGCTCAGCGCCTCGGGAGGACAATATTCCAAAGGCAGATTTGGACAAGATTTTTTTTTTAATTGTGTCTCAGCTCCTTGTGGGGAAAGGTCGATGAGATCATTCATATTTCCAACCACCACATGTTAGCCACCGGCAGCATTTCTGCAACTTCAAAGCTTCCAAACGGTATCTACAGAGAACCGCTCTAAAGAATCTAGCAAAATTCAGCTTCCAGCCATTTTGGGACTGACCCATGCTTTTCTCCAGCAGAGTTTATACAATAACAGGGTCACGTACACATGCAACTTTTCTAAAGGCTCGCATTGTCACTCCTTTTGTTGAATGCTAGTAGTTTTTACTCACTGATTGGAAAGCTTCTTGCCGATCAATAATATAAGACTACCTCAATGCTCTGGTGGAGCTGGTTCGATGTCAATCAGCTGCTTCTGTCTCTCATAGATAACCGCCCGGTGTTGATGGGGCTAGGAGTCGTGAAAGGAGTGGCAAGGTGGTGTTATCACTGGACTAGTATGCCACAGACCCTGGGTAAAGCTCGGGGGTAGGGGGGTGGGGGGGGGGGTGCATGGTTTCACATCCTATCCGTGGTGGGAACTGAATTCGATAAAAAAATATCTAGAATGAAAAAAGTCTACTATTGTCGATTTTTTATTTTTAAAAAACCCACTTGGTTCACTAAATGGCCTTTAATTTAAGGGAGGAAATCTGTTCTTAGCTGGTCTGGCCTACAAGTGACTCCAAATCCACAGCCGTGGTTGACTCTTAAATGCCCTCAGTACAAGGGCAATTAGGGATGGGCAATAAATGCTGGCCTAGCCAGTGACGCCCACATCCCATGAAGTTCACTTTTTCTCATATTTATTTGTATTGATAAGACCCAAATTTTACGATGTACTGATCAGACTCTCAATCATCCATTTACTTCACTGCATCTCAACGCATCTCTCAAAATGCTCTACCGATTTCTATAACTCACCCCACCCTACCTCTGCAGCATCATCCATTGGCCTTCCGAATTTGGCCTCTATTAAATCTCTTTCTCTCTCTTTCTCTTCACCCCATCATTGGTGCCTTCTTAAACTCACCCTCTTAGCTGTCTATTTTGTTTAAAAATCAAAACCCATCTTTTCAACTATACATTCAGCTACTTCTTATAAACCCCACCAGAAATAATTGCCCCTCCCTTTAATCATTTTTCTTTTGTCTTTTTCCCTCCCACTGTAAAACGGATAGAATCATACAGCACCAAACGAGGCCATTCAGCCCATCGAGTCTGTACAGGCTCTATGGAATAGTTATCTCATCAGTCTCACTTTCCAGTTCTTTTCTCGAAATCCTGCAAGTGTTTCTTTTTCAAGGATCTATCCAGTTCCTTTTGAAAGTCCCTTCCACCAATCTCTCAGAAAGCGCGATCCTGGTCACCTTGAAACATCTACTGCGTGGTAGGCGCTGCATAATTGCAAGTTGTAAGCAGCACTGAGAGTTCAGTAAGTATTCTATAATATACACTCTTCTTTGTCATCTATTTGCGCAAGTGCTCAGTCCTCACCTCGTGAAATCATTAGCAAAATTTCAATTCGGATTAAAGGAAAGTCCAAAGAGTGAATTTTTAAATCCCAACACGACCATCATTTAAACACAGATACATAACCTGCGGAATACATATTACTTTGCGCTGTATGATCGGATATATATATATATATATATATTCTGTGACTCAAATTCTGAAATTACTCTGACTACAAACTTGAAAATGTGTGTTTTTTTTAAAAAAATGAGTGAGTATAACCATGTTAAAAATTTGTTTCTAATTAACTTTCGCTTAACTGGAACTATCCATTTTCATTTAGAACATCAAGACTTCCATTCAACGGAACACTGTTACTTCAAGGAGACAGTAATTAATCATTACTGACGACAACATGATTTCTTTAGTTGTACAGTATAAGCAAACTGACAGCATGTCCCAGCTGCGCCACATGCTGAGATTTTGTTTACAAAGTCACCATGTAGACTAGACTGATGCACACAATAGCATGTCATTTCACGAAACAGACTGCGATAGATAATGACAGGAGCATCCCACTTTTTAACATGCAAAGCATTATTTTGTTTAAGAGAGCCTTTCCCCTGAAGGTTGCAAATCTAAAGTCAGTTGGAGGTTAAACGCAATCGGCGAGGGAAGTTTGCAGTTTGGCGGCTGCTTGTTGATCCCTGGCTTCGGGTCAGAAGAAATCAGCAAGGAGTCTGTTTCTTTTTTTATCTTCCCCATACATTTGATACTTAATCTGAGGTGTCATAAAACTTGGAGCGCATTGAAAAGAATAGAGTTCCATCGTCCTGCTCCCTCACCTGATTAGTTCTGAACTTTTCCTTGCATATACTGTAATAGACTGTCTATCAGAAGCGGGGGCTATCAGTAGAATCATCAGGCAATCTTCAATTCGCCAAACTAACCACACCCTGGCAGCGGTTTGAGCTCAGGCATGATCTGCAAGTGAGCAGGCCGCCTCCGATCTGTTCAGTCGATGGGCGAAGGTGCAGGCCCCAAGAAAAGGAACAGGAAGAAACAAAGGACATTAACAAATTAAATGTCAAAAGAAAATATGCTAAGAAGCCACTTCTATCAGGGCTGTGCGTGTGGGTTTACAAATAAGCAGAATGAGAAAGGATATAAAATATTGATCAGTCCTAAAACGGTATGATGCAAATCGCATTACGATGGCAGCTTTCTAAGGTGTTTCCGAAGCTTTTCAGATAGAATTTTCTTTTTAAATTCGTTCATGGGCTGTGAATGTCAGACCTTGTTCAGGGGGCATTTCAGAGTCAACCACATTGCTGTGGATCTGGAGTCATAGGTAGGCCTGACCAGGTAAGGATGGCAAATTTCCCTCCCCAAAGGGCATTAGTGAACCAGATGTGTTTTTTACGACAATCCTCTCATGGTCACCAACAGGCTTCTAACTCCAGATTGTTACTGAATTCAAACTGTTATTAAATTCAAATGCTGCAGTGGGATTAGAACCCGGGTCCCCCAGAGAAATACCCTGGGCCGCTGGATTACCGGTACAGTGAAAATACCACCATGCCCGCCACCTGGATCGAAAGCAGCTGTTGCAAGAGCATTTTCACAGAACCACATTTCGAGTAAGACATCCCATGACCTTACAACCTCCTGTGGAGAGAATATTCTCCCAAATCAGTCTCTCCCCTCTTTCGGTGATGATTTTAAATGTATATCGATCGTCTCGTCGGTGACTCGCAGAACAAGACTAAAACTGGTTTCCCTTGGTGAAATATTCTTTCTCCCCCTCTATTGTTTGCTGGCCGTTTTAAAATGGACCGGACAGGAACTAATCTCTTTAAACTTGGCTGATAAATCAGCTATGTGTCTCGTCTTCCCAGTTACTGCTTTTTGCCAAGATTCCAGTCCCTTTAATGTTTGTCTGTGGGTTTCACAGGGCTCCAGTCATTGCCTTGTCTGCACTCTGGGCTGCACAGTTGCCGTGTTAGTTTGAAGCCCGCGGTGCATGAATTCCACTAAATTTAATACCTTAAGTATAATTATCCATGATTTTGGCTATGGGTTATAAGACCCTTGTCTCGGCCAACCTTACTCTAACGTTACTTAGGAAGGAAAATGGACGTAAACGAATTCACCCTGTTAGATCTAAATCGGATTAAATTTTAGTTTGTTCTTCTTGAATTTGAGCTTTTATTTCGCTTGTTGCCTCGATGCGCCTTTACACGCTTCAGTTCTTTAATTTTTCACTGGTTCATCCTCTCATATCTATGCCGTATCGATCTTTAATCCCCCCACCCCCCACCCCCCCTCAAGTCCGCTCCAGAAATGTCCAACCAGCAGCACTCAAAGCGTGAATGCAGAAATTAGGACTGAATAGTAATACTTATTCACACACTACCCTGCCAATCGCCGGTTCTGATGAAAGGTTATCAGCCTGTCTCTCCAAAGATGCTACCTGACCTGCTCAATGTTTCTAACCTTTTATATGTCCAATCCATCAAACGGTTCTCAGCCAACACACATACAGATTTTGTCGTAAAATAATTCCTGCTCTCTCTGATTTAAGATAAAAGGTTATAAATGTGTGGGTTTTACATGGGTCTAAGGGCTACTCATCATTATCTCCCCCCTTGATTTCTGATTTCCAGGACTAAACAAATGTATGTCGCACATTTTAAAATTTATTGTAATTCCTTCCAAATCCGCGTACAACATTCCTGGAACTCTAGGTTTGAATCCCTCCAGCCTTTGCTACAGTACCAAAACAGTTCTTTTCAAAACAAAAACAGAATTACCTGGAAAAACTCAGCAGGTCTGGCAGCATCGGCGGAGAAGAAAAGAGTTGACGTTTCGAGTCCTCATGACCCTTCACTCGAAACGCCAACTCTTCTTCTCCGCCGATGCTGCCAGACCTGCTGAGTTTTTCCAGGTAATTCTGTTTTTGTTTCGGATTTCCAGCATCCGCAGTTTTTTTGTTTTTAGCTCTTTTCAAAGTTGCAAATGACATTTTATGTGACTGTGACAAAGGTAAACAGTCCCTCCTCATTCTTCTCAAACTGTCTGGAACCTTTGGCATGGTTAACCACCTACCCCACCCCCTTCCCGCCCTCCCGCCTGTGGTCCAGCTAAGTGGGACTGCATTTGCCCGCTTCCACTCCGGCAGAGAAAACCTCTCTCTCTCTCTCGTCCCCGCCCCCCCCCCCCCACCCCCCCACACCTTAAACCAGCTTATATTTCAACTCTTTCTTGGACTCGAACTCAAGTTCTGTCGAAGGGTCATGAGGACTCGAAACGTCAACTCTTTTCTTCGCCGATGCTGCCAGACCTGCTGAGTTTTTCCAGTTAATTCTGTTTTTGTTTAGGGACTTCTGCCCCTCAGTGGTGGTGGTGGTGGGGGGGCGGGGTGGGGGGTGGAGGGTGGTGGGTGGTCGCACCCTCCAGGGCTGCTGACCTGCAGTGCCAGAACTCATTAGTGTGCGTTTGCTGAGACTGTAAGCAGGTCCCGGGCTGAGGTAAATCCCAGTTTTATACCTTAGGAGGGGATTGGGCATCCTTAGGGTTTTTTTTTGGGGGGGGAAGGATGGTGGGGGGGGGGGGTGCTCAGTGGGGGGGACTAGTTTTGGAGGCCAGCTGGGGGGGTGGGGGGGAGGGAGGGGGGAGGTGCATCCGTCTTCCTTTCCACTCACCATTCTTTCCCACATGCCCTCACCAACTGCAGTATGGCGTGCTCAGTGTAATCTTCAGGTTAATTGGCATGTTAACAAGCTCATCTGCCCATTAATGATTTTTTTTTCCAAAATGCTGGGCGAGCTGTCCATTTTGGCTCCGTTATTATGAGGCCTGGTCTGGGGGTGGGCAGGAAGATGGTGGGCTAGTCATTCATCATATTTTTACAGGTCCCCACCCACTGGAAACATGCCCAGTGGAAAAATACAGCCCAGTGTTCACAGCCTTGGCGTCACATTTGCCCCTAGCTGAGCCTCTGCAGCATAACCAGACTCTGATCCTGCCTCAGCTCTTCAGCTGCTGAAGCCCTCATCCGTGTCATTGTTTGACTGTTTCAATTCATTTTTGACAAGCCTTCCAAGTTCTAATTTTCCATCAACTCGAGAACACAAGATCACTAGAAATAGGAGCAGGAGTAGTCCATTCGGCCCATCGAGCCTGCTCCGCTATTCAGTACGACCAGGCCTGATCTTGGGCTTCAACTCCATTTTCCCACCTGCTCCCCGCATCCCTCAATTTCAACTCAAATGCATTCAACCATGGAGCATTCGCAATCCTCTGGGACAGAGAATTCCAAAGATTCGCATCCCTTTGAGTGAAGGAATTTCTCGGTACCTCAGTTCCAAATGATGGTCCCCTTGTCCTGAGAATGTGCCCCTGGGTTTTAGATTCCCCGACCAGAAGAAAGATCGCCTGAAACTCTGCTGCCCATGTCCTAAATAACATCGAGTCTCCTTCACGTATCGTTCCAATGCCCACTGACCTACATTGGCTCATGGTTAAGCAACGCCTCAATTTTACAATTCCCATCCTTGTTTCCAAGTCCTTCCGTGGCTCCTCTGCTCTCTATTTCTGTAAACTCCCCCAGCGCGACGAGCCTGCGAGATCCTGCTCACCTCCAATCCTGGCCTCTATACCAGATTTAATCACTGCATTGTTGGCGGATGCTTTTAACTACCAAGGGCCTGAGCTCCGAATTTCCCTCCCCAAACCCCTCCACCTCTCTACCTCGCGTTCCTCCTTTAAGGCACTCCTGGGAACCTACCTCTTTGTTCAAGCCTTTGGCCATCTGTCCTAATACCTCTATGTAGTGGTGTCAAATTTTGTCTGAATGACGCTCATGTAAAGCATCTTGAAACGTTTTACTTCATTAAGGGCGCTGTATAAATAAAAGTCGGTGTTGTTTCATAACAAGTCAATCGGTTACATGCAAAGCATGCAGGTATTAGCCCATAACGCGCTTTGTATAAATAATGAACGCACTTACACAGCGACTTATCATAGTGAAAATCCACAAAGCCTTTCACACAATGAATTAGTATGGTAACTGCACTCCAAAATAATTTATAATGTGAAATGTGCTGTCATCATATATTTAGTTGTGGGATGTCTTGTGATGTCCTGAATAAAGTATGTTTAAAGATTTTTTTAACAAAAAAAATGTAAGATTTAACAGGCTCTGGCCGGCTAGTTTTGAGCAACTTGCACATTTCCAGTGAACTTGCGGCAAACTGCCATTCATTTGAGTGTTTCTGCCTGTAAAAACTGCCATTCACTGATTGTTTCTGCCTGTAAAAACTGCCATTCACTGTGTGTTTCTGCCTGTAAAAACTGCCATTCACTGAGTGTTTCTGCCTGTAAAAACTGCCATGCACTGAGTGTTTCTGCCTGTAAAAACTGCCATTCACTGATTGTTTCTGACTGTAAAAACTGCCATTCACTGATTGTTTCTGACTGTAAAAACTGCCATTCACTGAGTGTTGCTGCCTGTAAAAACTGCCATTCACTGAGTGTTTCTGCCTGTAAAAACTGCCATTCACTGATTGCTTCTGACTGTAAAAACTGCCATTCACTGATTGTTTCTGCCTGTAAAAACTGCCATTCACTGAGTGTTGCTGCCTGTAAAAAAAAATCTGTTAAAAGGAGCACATACTAAACCAATTCTTTAGCCTTTGCATTCGACCCTGGAAATTAAACGCATTTGTTACCCAGGATTATTTACCCTGCTTTAGGTGTCACTTTGTGTGCAAAGGGTGCCCTTTGTGTAACCTCACCAAGTTAGCTTAAAATCACAGCAAATTCTAAGCCCACACCAGGAATGTGGAATAAAAGCTTAATACGCAAGAAATGCTCAGCAGCCTGACAGCATCCGTAGAGAAACAGTGTTTTAACCCTTTCTGGTCGGCGACCCTTCTACCGTCAGAACTGTGAAAGTAGGCAAAATGATTTTGTCCTTGGGGGAAACCTCATTGCTCTGGCCCCTAAATAGCACGAGCCCATCTCTTACGCACAAGACGAATTATTCTGCTCGGCTTTGCTAACCATTTGGTTCTCTTTGGGAGGTGGGGGGGCGGGGGTGGGTGGGGGGGGGGGTGTCTTTTAAGATTTCGCTAACAGTATCAATCAAAAAATGGAAGCGTTTACGGGCACATTTGCGGTGTCTCTACTCACAGCGAACGACCACAGCAATTCGGTAAGGAAATGTTGATTTCGAATGCAATGGAACAAGATTGCCCCTACAGGATGCGGGTACCTTTCTAGGCGTTTGCGCAATTCCCTCTCTACAAAATTTATTATTTTTTTAAAAACTGTTTTTTTATTATTTTGTGGGTTGGCAAATCATCGTCTGCCCAGTGCTGCCAGAGATAAGGGCCTTCCTTCTGGCGCCTACTTTCCTTAGGTTGAGTTGCCGTGGTCATTAGTTATATCTTCCAGGTACAGTAGACTGGACATCCGTCCACATTATAGAGCCCAATATGAATAGTCGTCCATTTTATGATGTTTTAAAACAGTTACTACGAAACGGCGCTTTAAAAATGCTGGGGCGACAGATGAACTTCAAAATAGACCGCGAAAAGTAGCCAAATATTTCGAATAGTCAAAAATCTGTGTTTTTTTTCTGTAAAATGTGCATCCATGTACACATTTCTGCTTATCAGTTGCTCTGGGTATTATGCAATGAATGTTGATGGCATCAGTTACGATGAGCTAACTTTGACAGAGCGGAGTTAAACCACCGGAGACTTGGATTCTTCCTCTTCATTCACAAGGTGCAGAAACGACTTCAAGTCAGTTTCCTCCCGGCCCGTACAATTATCGTTATTCCGCTTTTAAACTCAAACAGAGCGCACGGCAAGACATTAGAAACGAGGTACAAGCTTGTTAAATTCCCAGTTGATCATTTGTGACATTTCATTGAGATTTCACTCTTCAGAATACATTCCTCTACCTTTACTTTTTTTTTCCTTGGCATTATTAAGAAACCAGGACTGCATTGAATCGGCCCACGGATTTGCTTTCTCGCTTTATTTCAAATCAACTACGCGTCTTTGGTAATTTTTTTGCAGTTTATTCAAGTCCGGACTGGATCACTTTAAACAAGATAGAAAAGATTTTTTTTTAAAAAAAGCGGGGTGGTTCCAAGGGTTTGATTTGAAGACTAGCGGGGCTGTGAAAAGGCGCATTATGACGAGGGGGCTGAATAAAAAAAACCGCAGTTATGATCCCCTGAACTAGCAGCTATCAAGCCGCAAGCAGTTAGAAGCCTCCTGCCTGTTAAGGTTTCGAAGTTGCACTTTTGTGTTTTGTCTCCCGTGAAGAGATTTTAACTGCTGACTTCGGGAAATTCAAATCTCCCTCTCTAGCTTTTAAAAGCGTCTGACCAAACGCTTAAAGACCCAGAGATATCCTCTAAAGCAATAACACGAAGAACCGGAACACAGAGGAAAAAAGGAAGCAACAAAAAGCAGAATATCTGTAATTTAAAAATTAAGAAATCAAATATAGAGACAACAGCGTACACATTAGACTGAGATTTGCTCAATTTCTTCCGGCGACAGTATCGACCAAGGAAATTAACCCCCCATTATGGATTTCCCAGTCAAACTCCTATCATTCTTTTCAACCCCACGAACAGTTACAGTCACTTATCAAGATAATACGCTTATTCGTCCAAACGACATGTTTACGTTAACCTTGTTCACGGCTCAGCAAAGCGCTGCGTGATCCTGTTACTGCATAATCTGCCACACAACACTAGGTTAAATGAACAATTGTGAAAAGATTTACAATTTTTGTAAAAAAAAAATCAATCGTGCTTTGTTATTTTTTTTATCAGTAACGTATCACTGAGCCTCCTCCCTCCAACGGCAAAGCCGGCCGTTTTGCCACCTCCCTAAATGCGCATCTGTGAGTAGATAATGGCAATTCTGGAGCTTGACTTGGATCCTGTTTGGGTTTTTAAAATAGATTTTCATTGATTTCTAATTTTAAAACGTGTTGGTTCTCTTGAAGCTGTGATGTGAACTGGGTGAAGAAAGCGTGCACAGTTAAGGAAACATCCAGTGCTCAAATAAGCTGCCTCTGCTCTGAATTACTGTGAGGTGTGGCCGGTGAGGAGATTCGTTAGGACATCATATTAGAACGCATTTCAGCCAGTGAAACTGGACCAATTAAAATTTTCTACGCTTAACGTATTTAAAAAAAAACATTTTTTTCCCTTTGTTGATCGACGGCTGCCCGTCTGGATCTGCTGTACCCTAATTGTCCTGCACCCAATAGTGCAACCTGTTTGCAACGTTTCTTGCTGTAGCTACTGCTCCTTCTAATGGTTACACGTCGAGTTCGTTTGTAACTTAATGTCCCACAGGTTTTATGGTTCTTACAATGGGCTAAAGCGAATAAATGAAAAGATTAATGGACGCGAGTTCATTCATAACAAGCTTCCCATGAACAGATAGTGCGTCTCCAGACCATCCCTTCGGTGTGATTTATGGCGATCATGTAGGTTCAGTACAATAGAGTTTTTTTGCACATATTTCCAAAAGCACAGATTGGAGCCGACGTGCACCAATGAATGCATCAACATCTGGTCTTGTGTTTTCCTGGCCGTTTTTTAAAACTATTTTGACTATTAAATGCGATTTTTGCAATCCAGGTAAGTACAAAACAATGCAGTTGTTCTATTAAGCACAACAATTCATTCATAAATAGCGCGACAGAATTACAGCGTGTATTTTGCTTGCGCTCTAGTCAGTAGTCTACTCTGTATAAATACAAGCCATTGCTGTAGTTATATACCCATTTGAATTTTGACAGGCTTCTTGTTTAAATGCTTTCAAAATGAATATGATTCTTTTTTTTTGTTGAAAAAAACATACACAGTAACTGCAAAAGCCATGTTGTGGAGTGAAAAGCAATACTGTTTATATTCGGAATGGATACCGGGCAACTGAAGATAGACTGCAGTCAATCATTTCCCTCTTTGCGTCAATGTAACTTGGCTTACTAAAAAGTCTGTGTGTGTGTACAGAGGTAGAAAATCGGGTGAATTGTGTAAACAAGAGCCTGACATCACGGTGGAGACCCTACAATCCCAACACCCCCCCCCCCCCCACCTCTTAATGACTAAAACATTATCCATATATTTTCTGTACCAGATAGTTGTTTAAAATATACCCTTACCTGCTAAAGTATTTGTGTGTAAGTCATTCCATAAAACTCAGCTCTGTTCAGCAACATTCTTGATCGAAACATTTTCTTATAGGGGGAGGGGGTGCATTTCTTTTGTTTCCCTTCCTTGTTTATTTTAGGATGTATTAGGTTGTGGTCCGCCGACGAGGTATTGCATCATGGAAAAAATAGCTTGTGTCTCGATTTCTCCATTTAAAGACAAAAGCTGGGTGTCTGCACTAACAGTCTGGAGTAGGAGTGCTGTGAAGAGAGTGGAGGCTTTAATCTAAACAAGATATTGTTGATGGCGAGCGGATGGGGATTATCAAACTGTCTTCTGCCGGAGTCTCAGTAGCATCCAAGCATTTGGCAGTGGCGCCGTGTTATGTGACAGGTGTAGCGTTTCTCTTTGTTTTCCTCTTCACCTCTTTGAGCCAGGTAAAGCATGCATACATGCAAATGCCGTAGGGATCCCTAACAATATGAGGAATCTGCGTTGTTCAGTCAAGAGATGATGTGCCACAACTCCCAGCGGTGGAACAGAAATCAAGCAGAATTAACGGTATCATGTGCAATTGTGTTTTATTTGCATTTTTAAAATAGGGTGCCTATTGTTTAGTTACTTGACAGTGTACAACACATTGAGCTCAAATACGATGCCATGCAATGTTAGGAAATGACAGCCACTAGCAAAAGGATTGAAGATTTTATTTAAAAGGTGCGCATGCCTAGAATACGGTTCAAACAGAACTGAAATCATCTGGGCATGCTTGTCAAAGTTAAAATGTTATTGTGTGACTAGCTCTGTTACTGGATGGGCCATAGGGCAGGTAGATTAAATGCGCACTTCAATCATGTTTGGGCCACTAAGCTGATATTCAGACAGGTTATTTCGAGAGGCCTTCTAATTATGTATTTTATTGCTTACTAAATTCCGGATGCAGGTTAATCACTACATGAGTAAACTGTAGAGAAACAATTTGAAATTGTAAAGGGCTTACAATTGTATTTCTTCTCGTCATTTCTCTCCGAAAATGTTTCAGATTCGAAGGTGATGTTTACTTGTGTAAGATTATCACAAGGTGCAATTATTATTGGTTTTAGTACTGCAAAGGCCGCAAGTGGGAGCCTGGGGCACATGCATACCTGCGGACAGCACATAACAGGCACACACATAGACATATAAAAATAGATTTATATACCTATATCGTTCGTAAACGAGGTTCTTTCTTTGTGTGAGGGCATTAAGATGGGTGCGTGGAGGCCAGTCCATAGTCATAATGCCATAGCGAGGATCTGTTGGTGAGCGCGCTATTTATGAATTCACGGGAATGAATATTTAATAAATTAAGGGGAAATCAGAAAACAGGGTTTTTGCATATGGCCGGGGAGGTGGGGGGGTAGGGGGCTAGGGACAAACCGAAGTTAAGTGCCTTGAGTTGCTACAGATCCAGATTTACATGAATTCGGAAACAAAATGTGCACCGGCAGAATCTGGAAGTTTGTGAAATGGGAATGAGAGGTATTTGCTCACGGTTTGAACTTTGACAGCCAGCCATATTCGCGTGACAAAGAAAAAACGCAGTCATTTTCCCTGCGAAACCCGCCCTGTGATTTATTACCTCGCTGCTTGTTGCGAGGCAAGGCGGATGCTTGTTTCTACCGCTGGGAGAGAAGGGGTGCGGGGAGCGGGGGTGGGGTAGAGAAGGAAAATCTATTAAAGGCCCCGGATGCTCAAGTATCCGTAGAATAAACAATCAGTATTTTAAACATCTTCAGTCATGTTGTTTGGACTGATGAGTTTAAGGGGAAGGGGAATGGCAAGTTTATTTAAAGAATGGTCTTCTATGGGCTTTCGAAAAGACCCTTTAACAGTCTGCCTGGTATTTAATGTCCTGCGGTGAAATAAGCACATTTTCCCCTTTGATCACATTCAAGATTTATGTCACATTGGAGCCGGTGCTTTTACCATGATTCTTGCAAATTACAGTGATGATTATCTACTCGTCCTGCATATTTTAGTAGACACAGAACCCTGATTTACTTTATAAATGATTATATTCACTGCATCCTTTCGTACTTGGCATCATACTGGGAGCCTAGTATTAGGGACACAGCAACAGGAGGAGGCCTTTTAGTCCCTCGAGTCTATCCCTCTATTCAGTGACACCATGGCTGATCTGTGACCTAACTCCATAAACCCGCCTTTGCCTCAGGACCCTTAGTACCTTTGCTTAACAACATTTATCAATCACAGTTTTAAAATTAACAATGGATTGCCGAAGAGAGTTCCAAATCTCTATCACCCTTTGCATGTAGAAGTTTTTCCTAATTACACTCCTGAAAGGTCTGGGCTAATCATTTGGTTCTAACAAACATGGCAGACTTAAAATGCAATTTATAGACACTGTACAAATATATTTCTACACAATTCCCAGGTTGAAATGGGAAAGTTTCACACTGAGACCATCAGCTCATCTGCCTATCTATCCTCTGACTCTTTAGGTTGAGAAATGCGTTTCACAGTAGCATTTAAATGTGCCAGAAACAGTGGGCGAGTTGTTATTACAGCCTGCTAGAAGCTCAACTGTTTGGGAAAAGTGCAGTGCTCTATTAGAATTAAAGTAGGCCTCTAAAAGCCCATTACAATGGCTACAGTAAACACACGAAGTTTCCTGTCCTCTGACGCCTGTTTCGCCACTAGCTTTCTTTCAAAGCAGGTATAAATTTAGCAGGCTGCCTGGCCGCAATTGTCGATTGTGTTATCTGCAGCCACGCAATCTTATTTTCTGTTTTTGAAAGGGGAGCGTTTATAGGTCGCTTAAACTGCTCTCGCTTCAAACCCCTTCCCTTCCCAGCGCCTGTGGAGGGTCTCCGCAATCTGCGACCATTTCGACAGTTGCTGCCGAACGGAAAGTCAGCCCCGATAGTGTCAGATTCTATCGGCCGACACTGCCGGCTCTGTTTGCTCTCGGAATTTTAATTGAAATAGATGGGTGCCTTTCACTTGATAAGGTATTAATAAACCAGAGGTTATCGACTTTAAAAGACAAGTACAAACGATAGAGATTGTATAAAAGCGATACACCTCTCATTTGCTGTGATAATGATTGAAGAAACATAAACCTGTGCAACCATTTATCTTTTTTAAAAAAAACTCTATTTAATATTTATCAAAGTCACCGGCAGTAAACTTAATCTTGGAACCGACTCCACAATTGTACTCAGTTGTTAGATTGCTAAAGTAGCATTTATTTAATAGCTTCTACGGGTTATAATTTGACAATGATACTGTCAGCTATCGAACCCATGACCTTACTAAATGTTAATTTAAAAGGAGGCTTGAGGAACAGATAGTGGCAGAGCAATATAAGTTGTTGGCTGTGAAAATCTCTACTCGTGAAGGACTATTACTTATATCGGATAATTTTTTTTGCATCAGTACGAATTAATGAATAGCAGGATATCGAATATTTTAAACCAACTTTACGTAGGTGGAACTTAGTTACAGTCATCTAAGAACAATGTGGCAGCAAAAAAAAAAGCCCCTATTAATTCCAAATAAATGTTGGAAGTATCCCGCCATTTGTATTTAGGATGCTTTATAAATCGGTATAATTTTCCAGGGGAGGCAGACAATTCTGGGGTTGTTAAAATACAGTTTGATGTTGCAATAGGAAACGTCCATTTATAAACACGGATCTTTGAAACAGCGATGGGCTGAATGGTCGCTGACTTTTTACGCTCCAAGTGGTGGCACTCTCTATTCTTGTCTCTTGTTTAAATCCCTGTCCAAAGGGTTTTTTTTCTGTGTGTGGTGCCGTAGAACTAAAAATTCGGGTACGGTTTCGAACGGGCCAGTACAGAACCAGAATTCCCGGGTAATCCCAACACGCGGAGTCGGCGGATGTTCGACGGGCGTCGGGAAATGAGTCATGCACTAGGTTACCAAAGTAACTTTTAAATATGTTTATAACTTGAAGACTGAAACGAAAGCGGCAACAATCAAATTGATTGCATTACAGGTTCATTTAAAGTGAGATCTGAGAAAGAGATAAGGGTGGGGGGGGAGGGGGGCAATGTAATTTTTTTTTGCACCACTTCCAATTCAGCTGCTGGAATTAACAAGATAGATGTGCATCCAGCCGGATTGCTCTCTTCAAACAGTCATGATTAAATTGTATTTCATAGTAAGATAGGAGCATTTAACTAAGTTAAAGCGCAATCAAATCATTGCTTTCCACTCATTCATTTATAAAGCGAACGATAGAAAGGCCGTTGTAATAACATGAATCCTGCTCAGATGTCCTACCATGTACTTTGTCACGTTTTAATAGTGGACGATGCACAATTGCACGGCGGGTGAAATAGTTTTTCATCACTTCTTTAAATGATATGACCAAAAATGCAGCCATGAAAACCCATCAAATATCCCCCCCCCACCCCCCCTCCTCCCCTCCCATTGCAAGCGTCTCAGTTAAAGGGAGCTTCGTTCAGTATTCTTCGAACACAGCAACGCTTTAGGAAGTGTTACTGCCTCAAAAAACGAACATTATATTATGTACATTCAATTAAACGCGAATTCAATTAAAATGCATCGCGGGGTGAGGCGACTCTGGCTTCGCTGGGAGCCGGTCCGAAATTTGAGGTTATAACTCCCAGCTCTGTAAAAGAAATGGGAGGAGTGGGGGTGGGGGGGTGGGTAGAGAGAGGCAGAGTATGAGAGCAAAGTAGTCAATTCGTCACTCCCGATACCTGTACAGTTTGCGGTTTGGCGCAGGACAGGCCCATAGTTAACATCACTATTATATAAGGAAATTATGTAAGGAAATCACAAATAAGGAAATCACAGGCCAAAACAACAAAAACGAATGAAGCACTGACAACGCCGAGCTTAAAAGAACGGAACTATTTTTAATTATTGGGGAAAATAGAAATTAACGATTCTAATATTAATCAAATCGTATTATTAATCTAGTCTCCAAATTACGTGCTCCTTAAATTGTCCATTTCCATAATTCCACTTTTTCTCTTTATTATCATGAGCCGCAGAATCAAATTGATCTTTGATTCCCAGCGCTTAAAGGAATCGCTATAAACGTTAACAAATCAATGCATTCACTGACACATCTTCCTTCTAGATGCAGTTCGTGGGTTTGAAGTAATTAGTTATGTTGCGTTAGCTGCTCTTGAGAGAAACTCATTGACAAAATAACTGAACTGATCCTTAACTTAAACAGCGTTTAACCAAATCGTCTACTTTGGACGTGAGCGGAGAGCGCGTCGGTTTGAGAATTAAAAGAAAACGCTTCGATCAGGTTCCATGCAAACTAACTGCAGCGATGGGATAAAGACCTTCGCTCAATAAATTCGCACTTAACTTCTGTTTCATAAAAACCCAAAGCCACGCGCCGCGAAACAGCTCTTCCAATCGCCAGACCGCCGATAACTGCAGCAATCTGCATCTAATTTCGGCTCACTCTAGACTCAGAGGAGAGGGGTGAGTTTCGACTGCAAAGCGAAAGCCGGAGAAAATACAGATGTGTTTCGGAGATTTGTTTTGGAATTTCACTGAGGCGGGGAGGATAAGAAACATCAACACTTCAACAAAAGTAAAAATAGGCGGTTATTGCAGTGCTGCACAGGCCAGCGTGTTTTGTCACAAAATATCCGGGCTCTGTTTCAATGCTATTTTAGTTTAGATATGCATGTCGTTCCTTACCTATTTATAAATGGACATTAAATACAAGTGGAGAGGAGAAAAAGCATCAATGGTAAACCAGGTAGTAGCAATGCTATCTGCAATTAATATTTCATATCTTTACGACACCGCCATGGTTCAAAGGAACGAGGCGAATTGAGCAGTTTGTTGGGTTAGATAACACTTTCTGTAGTTGAAAAGACAGGCGGAATGAAAACAAGTCTGTGAACTAGGATGGTGGCTGTGGTTATGAATGTTGTGGACCGAATGGTTTATATAGTGGGTGTTTTACACGACACCGCCTTAGTCTTATTTGAAAACGGAACTTTTATTGAACTATGATAGCACACCGTTGATTCTAGCTGTATTCAAGCATTTACACTTCCACGGATCAGTTTTGTAAATCTCTACTGACCTCAACGAAGCTTTTGATACGAGAGAACCTTTGTTAAAATCCCCAAGTAAAGTATTGAAGAAAAAAAGCGTATAAGCCGCAAAAACTGAGGATTGCCGTAATTACGTAATATGGCCGCGAGCCCCCACACCGCCACCATTTTTACCAGCCCCACCCGTGACCCCAATAGGCTTGAATGCAATCCAATAGCAAAGCTGTATCTTTCAACCTGCACAGAATACAATTATTTCTCGGAGTTAATTCCACAATTATTTTGAGACACCTGAACATGTCTCACGAAATCCACCTCGGCGCAGCATGTTTTAAATCTAGATTTTTTTTGGGGGGGGGCGGTGTTGGTGTCCTGTACAATTGCACTCCACCAACCCGTTGGTGCATCGGCCATTTCCGTAAATTAAACAGTCGAGCGGCTTCCTTCTCTGTGGTAAGGTTATCGGGAGGAAACACCGATAAACGGAAAAGTAAAGTCGGAGGGGACTATTTTTCCGAAGGTCTCGAGGCACGTTCTTTTCTGATTACATGTGTGCATGTCACAGTTCCACTGTTTGAGGCGTTTGTGCTAAATTCTCCAAAGTGTTGGACGACTTAACTGAGCTAAAATCTTATATAAACGTCCCTTGTATCACTGTCCTGCCCTGAAGTTATGAACTGTTTAACTCGCATGAGGCCTAATGATCAAAGGCCAACCCACAGGGGCGGAAATAAGTTTGCATAAGTGACACATTCCTTATTGCTGCTTATTTCTAGATTTGAAGAAGGATTTAAAATGCACAAAAAGATATTCAGTGACCGACAATGAAAAAAAGGTAACGCCGCCTCTGTTCATTCCCAATGATCTCTGATATGGCCCAGTGTTGATGTGTGTAGTTTCGGAGTATTTCACATATTCTGCTTTGTTAGCAGCAGCTACAAGGGTTTATTATTATGCTTCATTGTGATGTCTGCAAGATATGTTATTATACCACTGATTCTGAACTTGCATTGCGATTGAAGTAACAATAATCAATTAAATGGGGGGGGGGGGGGATAGAATAATATGTCCACTCAGGATTACATTAATCTCCGGGTTCGTATGAACTAACATTGAAGGTAGAATAAAAGGACGTTCCTCCACTGTTAAATTACACCTTGACAGAATAAATGTTAGAAAGCCACATGGTTTGGTGCTTTACATCTCCGACTTTTTTCCCCCTCTATAAGCATTAATCACAGGAATGTTCACTATTCACGCTCAATAGTTATTTTTGATATTTTATTCAAATACTGCCTTTTAGAGATTATGTTTTGTATGCAATTTACACTACTTAGCTAATAGCAGAAATTAGGATAGTTTAAAGGATTTATCACCTAGTTTATTAGCACAATTTTAAGGAAACTTTGGATTTACTAAAATGTACTGTTTGGTTTAATTATATCGTTTTTTTATATAAATGCAGCCCAAACTGTGCAACATCGGTAATATCAAAGCAAAGACTAAAAAAAATTAATTTCGAATTGCTTTCTGCATTAGTTCACCCGGAATAAACCATGCCCAATTTCCGCCTGCTGGCGGGAGCGCGCGCGCTTCTTCTGCCCAGGGATCGCCCGGAGAATCACGTGACACGCGGTGGGGCGGGGGGGGGGTGGGGGAGGGGTAGGGTAGTTGTGGTGGTGGGGGTTGGGGAGTGGGGGGGGGGGAGCGGTTAGCCAATCGGCGGCCGGGTAACAACTCGGCGCGCTTTCCTCCTCCCCGCCCCCCTCCCTGCCCTCATTTGCATCTTCGGTGCTGGTGAGCCAATGACGTCTGCAGGCTCCGCCCTCTCCCCTATTGTGACGTCACCCGCTTCTTGGGGTGGCCGAACAGCAACAAAACTGGACTCTGCAAATTCTGCCCAGTTTGCAACCCATTGGCTGCGGCAAAAAAAATCCCACCTAATCCACTGTCCTTACATGTCAGTTTTACAAGGGAGGGAAAAAAAAATTGTGCAATTAAGGGGAGTTTGAGATCTTTTGTTTTCGGTTGCAATTTAGGTGGAAAAAAAAGCGTGCTGGATTTTATTTCGCGAGAGGGAGATTAAACTGGCGGATTTATAATTGATTTCCTCGCATCTTGCCCGATGATGCTGCCAAGTCCGGTCACATCGACGCCATTCTCGGTCAAAGACATTCTGAACCTGGAACAGCAAACGCACCAGCAAGTGGCCCATCATTTGCAGCAGAATTTACCGTCCCAGTTTCAGCCGCCGCCTTCCTGCATGCACGCTGCGGGGGAAGCGTCCAGCTTCTCGGATGGGGAGGAGAAAATACCCTTTCTGAACTCTCTGTCGGTGCAAGACAGCCGGGGGGACGTGAGCCTTTCCCCCGAGCTCTACGTCCACGCAGCGTTGAGGAGCCCGTGCGAAACCAAATTAGAGGAGGAGATCCTACGGGATGAGGGCAAGAGTAAGTGGCTGATTCGCGTAGATTTTGTGCAAGAAATTAGCTGCAGCACCAAATGCTGTTAACCCGAATGCGTTAAACTTCAAACCTGCAGAACTGAAATGCAATTGTTTTTTAAACGGGTTTTTTTTTTGCAAAGGCGGCGTTGTTTTGCTTTTCAACTCGAATCTAAAGTCTTTTAATTTTGATTTCGCCGGTGGATATGATCAGCCAGTTACCATTCACCCACCTCCCACCTCCTCCCCAATCCCCAATCCCCAGTAATTGTTTGAAAATGAAAGGAAAATCACACAGCGTTCCAAACCACTTAAAAAAAATTATTTTCGGGGATATTTGGAGATAAAATGCATTCTTAAGACTTGCGTAAGATTTCATTAATCCGAAAGGGTGTATTTTTTAAAAAAATACTTCCTAATGATCGGTTCTTATACAGAAAACACAGGAGGCCCACATTTCAATTCAGAGACAGTAATTTAGCCACACAATATAAACACAGCCCCTAGATATTTCCAGCAGTTGCAACCCGGATCCTTGAACCAGTTATTAGGACTGTAAAACGTTCTCGCTTCCTTTACTGTAATGTCCATGTATAGGTTGTTTTGCACTCGACAGCGTGTTCGTGCTAGCATGTAAACTATTCAGACAAGCTCTAGAAGCATGTATCCCATTTTAGGCCTATGTATAAGTTGAACACTGACAACAATTGCAGAAAAAAGTTACTATTTCGGACAGTTAAAGAAACGCTTATTGTACAATGGTGTGTGTTTGTATGGTCGTACACCTCAAACAGGCCGTGTTAAAAGCTCTGGTGAGACTCTTCAGAGACTTGGAAGAATGTGGAATTTTAATGCGATTTTTTTTACGTCTACAACCACATTTTAAAAGACAGATCCGGGCAACAGATACATTATTTTTCAAAATTTGCACCAGTCAGAGAGTTAATGCAGATAGTGGTTTTATTTCATTTTAAACAAATTAAGTGAGCGCCCCTGATCTTATTAAGGAATCAAAATACAGCTTAGAAAGGGCGATGTGATAGTTCAGCCTTTAATTTGAATTTAAGACTGTGAAACAATTGAACTGCCTGAGATACCACTTTGGTGGAATTAGGATGAATTTTCTGAATCCCGAATATAGTTACAATCGCCCCTTCAAAGCTCCCTGGTTTAATGTTGATTAAAAGTCCCTCTCGCCAATGACCTCGGATTCATTAATAGCTCACAAGTATACTCCTGGGAGCCGAAATACTATGATTCATTTCATTAGGTTTTTTTTTCTTTAAAGCGCAGGATTATCAGTTATGGCAGGAATTTACGCTCCCTATTGCAGGGTGTAAGTCAAGCGTGCGATTAATGGCTCGGTCATGTTTCTGCAGAGACCTGCACGTTGAAAAAATCTCCAGAAAGCGAGGAAAACAAGGGAGAAGATGGAGAACGACCGAAGCAAAGGCAGAGGAGGAAACCTCGCGTACTTTTCTCACAGGCTCAGGTGTTTGAACTGGAGAGAAGGTTTAAGCAGCAGAGGTACCTGTCTGCCCCCGAGAGGGAGCACCTAGCCAACACCCTCAAACTGACCTCCACCCAAGTCAAGATCTGGTTTCAGAACCGGCGCTACAAGTGCAAGAGGCAGCGGCAGGACAAATCCCTGGAGATCGCAGGCCACCATCACCCGCCTCCGCCTAGGCGGGTGGCGGTCCCCGTGCTGGTCCGAGACGGCAAGCCGTGCATAGCAGGATCCCAGAGTTACAGCAGCCCTTACAGCGTCGGGGCCAATGCTTACGCTTACAACGGCTACCCCGCCTCGTACGGCAGTTACGGCGGGGGCCCGGCCTATAACACAAACTATAGCTGCACCTACACCAGCATCCCGTCCCTGCAGCCTTCGTCCGCGCCCAATGCCTTCATGAACGTGGACCTCAGTAATGTGAACAGCTCAATGCAGTCGCAGTCTCACCAAGGAGCCGGGATGCCTGCATGCCAAGGGACCCTACAGGGCATCAGGGCTTGGTAAGCTGACTTGAGAGGCGGGAGCTTTTGGATGTGTTCAATCGCTCTGAACTTTCTTTTTTTTAAAAAAAAATGTAGTTCATTTGAAAAAGGAAAAGGAGATTTTTAAAAAAAGTTACGATTACGTTTCAAGAACCCCGCTTGGAAAATCCCTATTGATTGCAGATCGGTGGGATGCTATCTTCCAAATATTATCCTCGTTCTCTCCCTTTATATTGTATATTCTTTTCTAACCCATGTAATTTCCAATCCTATATGGCTCGTTTGTATGTTAAGAGTTGGACGAGGAAACGAGGACAAATCGTCTTCCATATCCTGCCTTCCAGAATTGTGTCATCCACCAGTGAACTCAAAAGGGTTACATGAAGAGAACTGAACAGCGGAGATAGGGGAAATGCGAGATTACCAACACACTTCGACGACAGTTGTGTGTGTGGGATTTATTATTTTTTTAAACAGTGTTTTACAGGCTTTAGTGTTCCTCACATCTCCAAGAACGGAGACAAAGACGGCATTACTGGCTGGAGGAAGGACCCTGCGAATAATTAGCATCAAATAAAAAGCGAAAAATTAATATAAATTTTAAAAAAAACCCATCTGGAAATACTCAGCAGGTCAGGCAGCATCTGGAGAGAGAGAGAGAGAGAGAGAGAGGGACGGCTGAGTATTTCCAGCGTTTTCTGGGTTTTTTTTTAAATATTTCATATTTTCAGCATTTTTTTTATTGCTTCCTAGGAATGTTCTGTTAATTCAAAATCGGAGATGTGGGTTATGTTGATAAGTCCAGCAATTATTGCCCGTACCGCGTTGTCCTGAGAAGGGTAGTGGGTCACCTTCTTGAACTGAAGTAGTTTGCCTGACCTAGACCACTTCGGGGTGGGGGGAGGGGGGAGGGGTGGGGGCGGTGGGTGGCAGTTAAGAATCAACCACTCTGGTGTGGGAATGGAGTCACGTACAGGCCAGACAGGCAGGTTAAAAAAAAAACGAGTAAACAATTTGGGATTTTTTTTTTAACGGGTCACTTTTATTCACACCAGCCTTTGTTTTAATTTATTTCTAGATTTTTGTAACCTGAATTCAAATTCTCAAACGGCAGCGGTGGGTTATGAATGAGGTGACCCAGTGCACTTACCCCTGGTCAAATATGGAGGCTGTATTAGTTTTACCCGACCCTCCCGCTGAGCAACTCCGTCCTTGGTGTCACAATTGAAAATCAGGGATTTGCCTAATTCGAAAAAGTCTTTCTGAAGTCATTGTAGCGTTTTCGGTGCCCGCGCTGGTTAAAGGGAAGCGGCCGTGCAGGATTTAAATATTCGAAAACACTATTAAAGCAAAACAACGCGAAAAAATATATATATCAATAGCTGCGAACAGGAACTCCTTTAAGGTGGGGTAGAGAGAGAGAGAGAAAAATATATACATGGAGAATTTTGGCCAAAAAATCCTAATTCTGAAACACCACTCGAAATTATACCCGAGAAGTGTGTTTAAATGTGACCGACAATGTATAAAGTTATGTATATAGCAAAGCCTATTGTTTGTGAAGGATTTCCACACCCCCGCTAGCTTGTATAATACTCTGCTATTCAAAATTGCTGGAATACACTAAGTGGGAGCTAAGAAAAAATAAATATTTGAGGTGCAATATGTTCATTACTGAGTCCCTTGTGGTACTTGCTTTTGGATTCATTATTTTCGATGGGCACCTCTATTAGCGTGAATATAACTTTTCGGTAGAATTGTGAACATTAGCAAAAATACTGTCTCTCTGTGTGTACTTTTTTTAAAAAAAAAATCTTAGTTGTAACATGCCTTTTTTAAAAAAAAATGCTTCCTTGTACGTCCAGCTGGGACTAGTTTAGCATCCGTCTGGACCACTAGTCAGAGCATATCTCTATCTTAAACATTTGTGTCGGCATATTATTTTTTAAAAAGTGCCAATAGAAAAGGCCCGGCAAGTAATTCTGCATCACAATGCATGGATTTGCAGGTTATTAGAGGCCAGGCTGCTCGCATTTTTCCAGTTTTGGTCGTCTGGACGAACGACTCGTGGAAATGAGATGTCAGGTTGGAAGTAAAATTAAGTTTAACTGGGCCGAAAAGCGCTGCCTTCAATTTCTGAGGATACTCATAAAAGTAACAGCTGATAGCAACGAAAGCGTCATTTTTCTTTTAAATTCAAGTATGTTTGAGTGAAAAACACTCCTACTAAAGAAGTCCTTTTTTTTCCTCCCCAAAACGTAAGAAATCCCCCATGAAACTTAGTTCAATATATTTAAAAAAAAACTACAGCAATGAAATGTTTATTCAAACGCTTGTGTTAAACCGCCCAAAAAGCTGCTTTTGTGTGATCGTGTCCTTTTGCTAGACTACCTCGCACAGAGAGGTGGAAAGACCATCTCCTGCCACACTTGACATGAATTGTTCATGTGCCAAGCGCCGTGAAAGAGAAAGTTATTATATAGAAAAAAAAACCTTTTGAGTGGTGTGATTAGAAGCCTTAAGTACAATGAAAGAATTTCCGAGTTCGGCTCCGAGGCATCGACAATGGCTTTTATTAGTTTGGGGAACAAAAGGTGGGTGTCGGAAGGACGGAGGTTTCGCGTAGAAACAAAACCCTAAAGACCCGAGATTGACATTTGTAAATATGCACCCCCCCCCCCCATTAAATGGGCTGATTAATAGAACGATGCCCGAAATCTGTTTGCTTTTTTTCCCGTCCCAATCCCTCCTCCCCATCTTAACCTTTTTTATTTGTCCGCGGTGAAAGGCGCTTGATAAGGGAGGTGGGGGGGGGGTGGTGGGGGGGAGTCTTGCAGCAGCTCGTCGTCTGAAGGCCGAGCGAACATAGGATTCAGCAGGAGGCAGGCTGACCGAAGCAGGCTTATTATTGTCACTAAGTCTGGCAACTTGTGCTGGGACATTTCAGACGGTTGCAAGTCTATTTTCCATTTGTTCCGGCGTTACATTAGAGAGAGTCAAATAAACGACAGGATCGGAGGCGAAATAATATGTGCTTAGTTTGTATTAGGCATGGTAAATTGACACTGATGTATAAATACAGCGCAGAGACATCATTAGCGTTTTTATGACTCTTTTTATTGAAACAATTGGGCTAACGGGGCCCTGCTTTATTGAATACAAACTCTTCGAGTGAGGGAAGAGAGTTCCAGATGTCTTAGACTCCATCGAGTGCAATTAAATCAAGTAAAATTGAAGGGCGAGAGTGAGAAAACAGGGAATGTTATGTCCCTCTCGTGAACTGCCTGCCAAACCTCACAAACAGAGCTCTCAGGTCACAATTACCCGCAGCTCCCCCCACCCCACCCCCGCACAGCGGAGCTGCTGATAACTCACCTCTCTCATCAAGGTAAAACATTCCCTTTGACATCTAAGTTTGCACTTGCAACATTATATCGGGGGGCGGGGGGGGGGGGGGGTGGTGGGGGCGCTCGCCTCGGTATCACAGTATCCTTGCAGTGTAGAAGAAGGCCATTCGGCCCAGCGAGTCCGCACTGGCTCTCTGAAGGAGCATTCCATCTGGTCCCACTCCCCTGCCTTATTTCCGTAACCTTGCACATTCTCTCTCTTTTCAGGTAGTAATCGAACTCCCATTTGAAAACCTCGATCGAACCTGCCTCCACCACCCAATTCAGCAATTGTTCCAGACTCCAGCCACCCTCTGGGTGAAAACATAATCGTCGGTTCTATGTATTGCATTTTAAAAATATCTTCAGAATAAAACTGGTAGGTTTAAAATGGATAAAGTGTGTGTGTGTGTGTGTGTGTGTGTGTGGGCGGGGGGGGGGGTGGGGGCGGGAGGGGGCGGTACTTTCCTGTGGGAGTATATGAATTAGACAGAATGTATAAAATGTAAATTACCCTTAGCCTCTCTTTTTCGGAGAGACCCAGAGTCAGTGAAATGCAAACACACACACACACACACACATCCATCTCACACTCACATTCCACCAGTGCTGCGCACACCGAAATACACAGATAACCTAAGTACAGCAATTATCTCTATTTCTGACACGCACTCGTATGAGGATGGGTATCTTAAGGTGCACACAATCGTGTATACATGATGATTATAAGCACAGGCACTCGTATACGCGCATAAATCAAATGTATGTTCAATCGCAGGCAAACAGAAATCCACAGATAACATCATTCATACACCCAGGAATACAATGGATTCATAGGCAAATACAGACCGAAATAAGTGTCTCAACACACTCGCTGAGACAAACACACACACATACACACTCTCGCCACGCCTGCACAGTGACTCCGCTTAGACGCAGTAACTAGTATTAATTTTGGAGCAAGGTTTGAGTTTAAACACATTGGTCTCTAACACATTGCGTTTCTCAGTTGGGGGGAATAGGGGAGTCAGTTGAAGTCAGGCCGGAAGTATTTTTTAATCCCACAATCGGTAATAATCAGTTGTGTCCACCTCTGGTCATGTGCGAGAGTTTACGATTAGCTTTCAACATCTCTGATCAATACAACGGGCTATGTTTCGGATGTTTGCTCAGGGAACGGTTCCAGAAAACTCCAGCAGTTAATGCTCAAACAGCCCAACTCGATTTCGCTGTAACCTAGGTTATAAAATAAACTGTTACAGTTACTGTTGAGAAACAAAGATCAGAAACCGCCAATGCCTTTCTGCATATTTTAATCTGTGGTCCAGAGTTTTATGAGTTGTAACGTGTTCCAGAGGTTGCAAAATAAAAGTTATTCCCCCACCACCCCTCCCCAGCCCCCCTCCAGCCCCCCAGCAAACTTCTTGCCCCTAGTTTCCTCTTGCGGCGGATCTTTGAAGCAAAATGGGTTTATTCACTGGTCCCCTGTTCTGTAATCAGGAATGAAAATCTTTTGGCTGCCGCATCCTTCCCCCCCCCCCCCCCGAAAGCTTGTTCGGCTGTTGGTTTTATTATACATAAACATGACACGAATTTTTGCCTCGTTTTATTTTCTGTAGTCGGGAGTAGCCCGAAGTTAGGGTCAACATCACATTCTCCAGTGGCTGTTCAAAGCCGTGGAGTGAACGCAATGGGGCTGAGGTTCATTGTTCCTAACGAAATGTTAACCGAACCCACACCACACCACCCCCACTGGAATCCGGGGTGGGGAGGGGGTACAAGCTCTGACGATTTATCCTTTAAGATTTACCTTAAATCTGTATTAATGTCTCGGCGTTGCAGACCACGACTAGAGCATTTTTACCCCCTCAGACAGACAGGAGGTTATTCAGCAACTCCCAAACACGTTGAAAATGAACATGATACCAGGACGGTGGGAGTTAAATCTGGTCTTGCGGCCCATTTTAAAAGGCCGCCATATATTACTGTCATGGGCCTGTTAATGTGTTTAGACACGGCTTGTTTACAGGGAACACTTGTACCGATAATCCTTCAGAGATAAGACAGGTCTATTGCTGTGATTGTGTGCCAGCCAGCCTAATGGACAGATAATTAGCAGCAAACAAAAGGAGGGGTTTTAAATGGTGTCTGTCCAGCGGACGGACCCGCTTTCCTGGCTGCATCTCTACCGGTGAAACATACCTGTATGATCAGGATAAGTGCACGGATAGGAGACCCTGCAATGAATCAAAGCAAATAGAAGAGGCGACAGGGCGGCGATGCCCCCGGACCACTTTAGCCAAGAGCTGGTGAGTGTTTGTAATGGAAGAGTTGCAGATTGGTATCAGCTAAAGTTGAACTAAAAACCTCCTAGTACAACCGTTTTACCTGCTTCTCGCCGCAAAACAACAGATGTGGGCAAATTGAATAGCCAGGGACAGCAAGATGTCAACACCAGCGAGGCCGCCCCTTTCACAACAGGGGTGGGAAGGGATCGGAAATGGAAGTCTACTCATTAAAATTATTATATTCTATGTTTATTTTTATTCATTCACGGGATGTGAGTGTCACTGGCTGGGCCAGCATTTACTGCCCATCCCTAATTGCCCCTTGAGAAGGTGGTGGGTGGTGAGCTGCCTTCTTGAACCGCTGCAGTCCATGTGGTGTAGGTACACCCACAGTGCTGTTAGGGAGGGAGTTCCAGGATTTTGACCCAGCGACAGTGAAGGAACGGCCGATATAGCAAATTACCCAGCGTCTCAGCCATTATGTTCAAAACAGAGGTCGGTAGATTTCTAGATATTAAAGATATCAAGGGATAAGGGGAGTGGGGGGGGGGGGGGGGGGGTGGGGGGAGTTCTGAGGTAAAAGATCAGCCATGAATAGCGGTGTAGACGCGAATATTCCTGCTGCTATTCCCCATGTTCCTACATTATTAAGTGTGAGGGTTAATGTATTCCTATGGCGGAATATCTACCAAATATAATATTCCTTCTTTTTATTCGTTTATGGAATGTGGTTGCTTTGCGCTGTTCAGAGGGCATTTAAGAGTCACATGTAGGCCAGACCAGGTAAAGGCAGCAGATTTCCTTCAATGTACTATAGCAGCTCACATCACCATCATATTTCACCAGCCACTGCGGTGGGATTCAAACCCAGGAGATTCCCCATTACCCTGGGTCTCTGGAATACTAGCCCAATAACAATAGCACTGTGCCACCACCTCCCCCATCTGACGGCACCTACTGTAAGGGGTACTTAACTTCAGGCAATGTGAACTAGCGCACTCCGACTGCTTCAAGGCATCACCACGACTCATTGTCTTTCCAGCAACCATTGGGCAATCCCAAGTCTTTGCCCCTGTATCCGATATCAACCAGGGATCGGTGCAGGCCCGTTTTACGGGACGTTGGACATTGCCTTGGGCGCCGATGAAGAGAGAAAGAGAGAAAAAAAGCACAACAACTTTAAATAATGCAACAGTTCATAGCGAAACTGTTCTCATTAAAGAAAAGGTTTTCGCCAATTCTGAGACAGGCCCATAAACCATTTTGATGAAAGGGTTAAGGAGCGGAAGTAGTCTGATTTTGAGGGGTGCTAAATTATAAAGGGGTTTCTATGAAGTCACTAACGAGGAGCTGATTCCCCCTAGCAGCTTGGTCGGTAACCAGACCACAGGTTTAGGATAATTGAGCTAAACAATTGAGAGGAGGAGGAAATGAGGACTCGCTGTTATCTGGGGTGCAGTCTCTGAGTGAGTAGAGGATCTCGATTCAACATTAAGTTTCGAAAGGGAATTGGCGGAACGCTCAGAATGCAATCATTTCAGGGGCTGTGGGCAAAGAGCAGGGAAATGGAGCTAATTGGCTTGCTGTATCAAACAGACACGATGGGCTGAATGGCCTCCCTCTGTACTGTGCGATTCTATGATTAGGTATGCTTAAATACAAAGAGAGGGAAAGAGGAAAGTGTAGAGGCCAGCAAGGAGAGGGCTTAATGTAATATTTAAGTATCTACAATAATCACACAGTGACCCTGCATCGAGATGGCAAGGCACAATGCGCTGTTTTATATATATATATGCATATATATAATGTTAACGGTTTATGTTGGGAATGCACAGCACTTTGAAAGTGCATTGTAGAAGGTAATCGGATGACAGAAATAAGATGAAAATATTAAAGGGAGGCGCATTTAATCAAACTAGGTTCATGGCGTCAGTTCCAAATGTAGGGACAACAATATTGTATAATCAAGAGCGAAAAGATAGATTTATGTTGGATTACAACTGAAAACTAGCTGACACAAAGTAAAATAAAGTGCTTCCCTAAAAACTAATTCAGCTACATTCGGGTTCAGTGTCTATCCATATCTTTTAAAATACCAGTAGTTAAGGAAAGCTGAAATATAAATACTCCCACATAGCACGTGTATGGGTGTGTGCTAAGGCATCCTTACCGCCCGACCCCGCTGTCTGTAGTTTTGTTCAGAATTTCTTTGCAAAGTCGAATCAACTTCAGTCGCCAACAAACACCCGGGAGAAATGATAGCCCCAGAAAGCTGACAAAGGCCAATATCATTCACGGTGTTCACTCGGTCATTGCTTCTTGATTTCTCCTTTATTCCACATTTTTCAACCTTGGTGTTATACTTTGGGCTTCTCCTGTTCACGCAGCTGCCGCAATAAGAATAGAAATTGAATTAGGCCAGAACAACAGAAATACAATGATAATTAACATGCAACGAGAACATTTCAACACACTGGCCCAAGGAACAGCGATGTATCTGTATACAAGCCTAAACACATTTATGACAACATGTTTCAGATATGAGCAGATGCCTATTGATAACACTTGAGGAACAATTAAAAATACTCCCTGGCCCAACCTTATCCTTTCCCTACATCTAAGTTATACAACACCCAAATCTCTCTTCACCTGGTCCAGTGAAGAAGAAACGACATTTAAGAGCTATCATCAGGACTCAAATGCTTGAACAATTCAATGAATGACTCTTTTGAGGTACCAAGGCTTTCCCTGTTTTGCCTCTCTCTCTGTCCCTCCCCCCTCTCTCGCTCACACACACACATACACAAAAATGCACACATATATCCACCCTCACACAGAAACACACTCATACACAGGCACACGCGTTATATCTCCTTTGAAAAGTTCATCAGCACCAGCCCAGCTAAGAGTATATACGAAGATTAACTAGACCAGCAACTGAATCGATTCAACAGCGGGTGTGGAGGGGTGGTGGTAGTGGGCGGGGGTGTGGTGGGGGGGGGGGGGGTGGTTGTTGTTGGGGGGGAGGTGGTTGGGGGGCGGTGGTGGCCAGTGCAAGAGGAGGACATATCCTACATCTGTAAGTGTTAGGTGGATTTATGTGTATTAGTATCTGATAGGATCTGTATGTATATGTGGTAATGTGCGTGTATGTATGTGTTTGTATGTATCTGCATGTGTGTATGTGCCGTGTATGTATTGAGAGTGAGGGTTAGGGTTTGGTATTTTACCCAGTGCCAACCTCTCATATTCACCGTGTAAACGCAGCTCATGGCAAAACTTATATTCTGATTTACATTTAAGAATATAATTGTTCCCTCTCCCCAGTGACCTACTAAAGAAGATACACTGCACATTCTCTCCCACTCCCCAGCCCCCGGGTTATCCCCTGCTACATCAACACAGCTGCACAAAATAAAAAACACACCATAAAATTGCAGCTTTCATTCCCCTGACTGTGAATTATCAAAGTATTTCTAATCACTTCATTGTTGCCGGGATGGATTAAACTGTAATCAGTAATTATGTTGCATAGTCTGGCTACAAACAATTATGGGATGGGAAGCGGGTCGGTGTCGGCGAGAATGCAAGATGGGAATTTTCCAGTGTTACAGAGGATGGAAAATGTCAGTTGCCATGGTAATAAAATTGATCTCACATAACACTCACCCACACAACAACCAAAAAGAAAAAAACCCCAGATGTAAAACATATTGTCTAAACGGTTCTCAGAAACAGCAACAAGAATCGCGGAGACATGAATCTGCGTAATTCCGGATCGAGCGGACCCGTCCTCCGACAGTCGCTTGGCGGCCTGTCCACTTTCTCGGTGCGTTTGGAATCCGACCCTTCCCACCCCTTTCAGGTCACTTAGGCGGCCGGTGAAGCTGCTCGTTCGCGCCCTGCTTCCGGCCAGAGTGCGGGGTTAGCGGCGGCTGTTTGATCGGTTACGGCACATGCAGCTCTCATCCCTGCTCCAAGTGAGCGGCCGGCTGACCCCCCTTTTGTTAGGACCGCGGCTTTTGCCGCTCCTGGAGTTCTGAGGAAGGGGGCGGCTCTGCGATTACATAATTCCGCCGCTCTTGACACGAAAACACTGCACTGACCTCAACTCACCCGGGCCTGGAGAGGCGCAGTGACGGGTAAGGAACCGTCAGAAATCTCCTCCACTCTCTTAATAATTTCTCTCTCTCGTCTGTGTTCGCACGCCTCTGCACCTCCCTTTCCATCTCACCGCTGTTCCCCCCCTCTCTCTCTCTCTCTACTTGTCTGTCCCTCTCTGTATGTGCATATGTGTGTGTGTGTGTGTGTGTCTCTGCCTGTTTTTGTCTCTACTTGTCTCTCTCCGCTAGTCTCTTGCTCTTTCCTCCTCTGTCCGCCTCTCTTCCCAAATGCTGGTATTTTATACGGTTCTCCCCCTTCATTTATCAGTCTTTGCCCCCGAGTCGGTCTCTCCCCCAACGCCTCTTGTCATTAATATCTGACCCTTTGCCTTGCTACTTGCATCGTTTCCGTGGATCGTACTTGTCTTTTTTTCCCCATTTCTCTCTGCACTCTGACACGCCTGTCCGCCCCTGTAGCTCTTTCCCCCTTTTATTACTCCCTAAATCCAAGTTCCCAAATCTCTGTGTCTAAGCTCCCTTCACATTCTGAATTTTGAAGGTTTGATTTCATGTTGAATGTATAAGAACAAATAAAATATTTACAACGATGCGCCGCCCCCACCCTTCTTAGGCTTAACTGTACGCAATACGGAATAAAAACAGAAAAATGCTGGGAAATCTCAGCGGGTCCGGCAGCGGCTGTGGAGGGAGCATCAGAGTTAACGTTTCGAGTCCGTATGACTCTGGTCTTCCAGAGTTGTATGTAATACGTCACCTCACGGGATTTATTTTTAGCTGTTGTTTGGTTCCGCGACACTAATTATACTCTCGAATCTATACAAGCCCGGGCTGAAGGTTTGGGCGACTGTAAGTACACTTAATCCAGCTGCTGTCAAAACTTAATCCACATTTTATAAACGTAATTCTATGTGATGAGCCTCCCCAACAAGTAACTTCACTGATGTCAAGGACTTGGTTGTAAATTCGTCATCTTGTAAGCTTTCTATGAACTCTCTGGCCAACAATATCTTAGAATAGAAGGCTTGACGTTCGGTTAACGCGCACATCAAAGAGGCAAGGGGGTGAACTCACGTGTAAGGCGGCGAGGAATAACTCGCATTAAACTTGCTCAACCACAAGTTCAACGTCCCGGAGTTTTAAGCCAAACAGCAGCTCCAACGCTTTCAAACATTCAAATCCATTTTTTTTTAATATAAATGAGCGACCGCCGGTCATGCAAAGATGCAAATTTTAAGTTGCGATTGTTTTATTTGGGCCTAAAGGGTATTTAAAAAAAAATCTGGAAACAGGTTAGTAAACCTATTTTTGAAAATGCAGACAATTCATCATACTGCAGTTCCATTCAACTACTGTTCTTCCTAAGACCACGAGATGGCGCGCTTTCCTAATGTATGAGGCTAAACGAGAAATCCAAGTGTTTGCTGCCTGTGTTTTGAATTAAAATGCTCGATCTTAATAGAGGATTCCAAGTTAAAACACACATACCACGAATGCACCTTCACATATTTTGTCCTTGCATAAGGCTTCAGTGTAGCAATCTCACTTCTGAGCCAATACATTGTGGGTTTGACTCCCACTCCGGGGACTTGGGAGCATAATAGAGTTTGACATGTTTGTGCTGCACTGCGGGAGCTGCTGTCTTTCAGAGAGCGGAGAATAAACTTGGGACGCTGTCCACTCAGGTGGCCCTGAAAGGATCCCGCAGTGACTTCACCAGACGGTAGGTAGCCCGACCAACCTTTATGCCTCTACAAGCAAACGCCACCAAAAGTAGTAATCCGAAAGCGGAACACAACGAATGCTGGAAATCTGAAATACAAGCAGATAATGTCTAAAACAAAAAAAAAATCTGTGGAGAGAGAAATAGAGTTCATGTTTCAGGTCAATGACCTTGTGTCAGCTCTGTTTCTATTTCACTCCAAACTGCTTGTCTGGTCAGCTCAGCCCGAGAGTGTGGTGGAAGCAGGTTCAATCGAAGCATTCTAAAAGGAATTAGTCCGTTATCTCAAAGGAAGAACGTGCACGATTTTATTCCTTTATTTATTCCCCCCGGGATGTGGGCATCACTGGCAAGGCCAGCGTTTGTTGCCCATCCCTAATTGCTCTTGAACTGAATGGCTTGCTCGGCCATTTATGGAGGGCAGCTAAGAGTCGACCACATTGCTGTGGGTCTGGAGTCACATGTAGGCCAGACCAGGTAAGGACGGCAGATTTCCTTCTCCTAAAGGAAATTAGCGAACCAGATGTTTTTTTTTTACAACAATTGATGATGGTTGCCATGGTCACCGTTACTGAGGCTAGCTTTATATTCCAGATTTATTAATTGAATTTAAATTCCACCAGCCGCCCCGGTGGGACTTGAGTCCATGTGTATGGGGAGGTGATGTCCTAGTGGTATTGTCGCTGGACTAGTAATCCAAAGGCGCAGGTAATGCTCTGGGTTCGAATCCTGTCGCAGCAGAGGGTGGAATTTTAATTCAATAAACATCTGGAATTAAAAGTCTAATGATGTCCATGAAACCATTGTCGATTGTTGTAAAATCTGGTTCACTTACATCCTTTAGGGAAGGAAATCTGCCGTCCTTACCTGGTCTGGCCCACATGTGACTCCAGACCCATAATAATGTGGCTGGCTCTTAAAATGCCCTCTAAACAAGGGCAATTAGGGATGGGCAATAAATGCTGGCCCCAGCCAGCGACGCCCTCTTCCCATGAATAAATTTTTTTTAAAAAGTCCCCAGAGCGTAAAGGTAATTTGCATTGATGTCGTGAATCGGGAAGTTGTGTGTCCATGTATCCCGGGAGAGACTGATGCACAGGGTTACGGGGAGAAGGCGGGTGAGTTGCTCATTCGAAGAGCCGGAGCAGACACGATGGGCCGAAAGGCTGCCGTCTACAAGGTTAGGATTTGGGGGTTTATGGGATCTACTGCTCTGTACATGGGCAACATGTTTTCCTGCATCTCAACTGCTCTTCAAAAGAGTAATTAATTGGCTGCGCAGCTTGCTAAGTAAACACTAGTCCTTTCCTCAATTTGTCAAAAAATGTCCTTTCAGACGTTATTAACCTCCTACTGTTCCGCAATTGTGGGCGCTTAACTTGTAAAATGATCTTTTGTAAAACACAATAACAGTCTCTTAAAGTACACTTCCCTAATTCAAGTCTCTTAAACACTCTTACTGGACATTTCTTCATACATCCTGCCAGTATCTTGCGCCTAGTCTTCATTTTGTTCAGCCGGGGCTAATTTGAGGGGGAAAAATATATATTTGTTGGTTCAAACATCCCACACAAGAGGTGAACGTCAGCACTGCAAGCTTGGCTCAGCCTGAATTAATCCAGGCTTCCAATCAGCTCCCAACTGATACTACACAGCGCTCGCCTCTTCGCTGTTCTCTGCTTGACCTGAATCAGCTACAGTGAATCCGGCTTCAGGGGATTCCTGTCCCCGGTGACAACCGTGTCCAGCCAAAAGGCTCAGAACCCCCCCAACAACAGCGAGAAACCCCACCTTCCAAATCTCGCCCCCAGCTTTGCGGTTGGGCGGGCCGGTTAAACCGAAGCCTGGGATTTATTTTGCGCCTCTCACAGGGACCGCCCCGAAGCGCTTCCTGAAGCCCAGCCGCCCCGTTGTGATGCGGGAAGCGCGCCGGCCAGCCTACGCACAGCAAGATCCCACACACAGCAGCGTGATAATGACCAGGTAATCTGTCTGAGTGATGTTGGGATGATCAGGAGTGGGTGATGGCGCTGGGGGAGGAGGCTGGGTGAGAGGGCTTGGGTTCGGGGCGAGGGGGGGGGAGGGGAGGGGTCTGGGGGAAGGGGAGGGGGAAGGGGGAAGGGGAGGGGCCTGGGGTTGGTGGGGGGAAGGGGAGGGGGTTGGGGGAAGGGGAGGGGGCTGGGGGAAGGGGAGGGGGCTGGGATTGGTGGGAGGAAGGGGAGGGGGTTGGGGGAAGGGGAGGGGGCTGGGATTGGTGGGGGGAAGGGGAGGGGGCTGGGGGAAGGGGAGGGGGAAGGGGGAAGGGGAGGGGCCTGGGGTTGGTGGGGGGAAGGGGAGGGGGTTGGGGGAAGGGGAGGGGGCTGGGGGAAGGGGAGGGGGCTGGAGGTGGTGGAGTGGACTGGGGGGGTTGGTGGAGGGGGCTGGGGGGGAGGAGAGGGGGCTGGGGGGGTGTGGTGGGGGGGAAGGGGAGGGGGCTGGGGGAAGGGGAGGGGCCTGGGGTTGGTGGGGGGAAGGGGAGGGGGCTGGGGAGGTGGTGGGGGGAAGGGGAGGGGGCTGGGGAGGTGGTGGGGGCGAAGGGGAGGGGGCTGGGGAGGTGGTGGAGGGGACTGGGGGGTTGGTGGAGGGGGCTGGGGGGGGTGTGGTGGGGGGGAAGGGGAGGGGCCTGGGGTTGGTGGGGGGGAAGGGGAGGGGGCTGGGGGAAGGGGAGGGGCCTGGGGTTGGTGGGGGGGAAGGGGAGGGGGCTGGGGAGGTGGTGGAGGGGACTGGGGGGTTGGTGGAGGGGGCTGGGGGGGAAGGGAGGGGGCTGGGGGTGGGGGATGGTGGAAGGGGCTGGGGGGAGTGGAGTGGAGAACCTCCCTACTCATCTTCGAACTAGGACTACCTCCACTTGTGTGGGCAGATTGGGCCCCAGTTTAACGCCTCCCTGGGGAGTGCAGCATTGCAGCACTCCCTAGTCTAGATGATGTGTCCCAACCTCTGCGGAGCTCCTATTGAACCTGAAGTCCTGGCCTCTCTCTAACATTTCTTGAAGGACAGTGTCTTTTTTTTTAGGAAAAGTATTGATCAAACTCGGCTCAAAACTTGAAAACAGCCCGAGAACCGATGGGGGTGAATTGAATATCAATAAAGGTGACACCAAAATTGGGGGCGGGTGGTTGGAATCCATGGGAGAAATAACTTGGACAGTTTTGAATCCCTAGAGGTTTCAAAGGTTAATGGAGGACACCAGGAGTTGGGAGAGCAGGAAAACGGAATAGGATTCATTTAAACCCAGCACCAGAGGGAAGATGGGAGGAGCTGGTTAAACGGAGATTCGAATGTGATAAAAGTACAGAAGCTTTTTTTTTGGAATTAGCTTTTTCACAAAGGGCAATATGACTTTATTATTGAGGATGGAAGCTGTAGAGCGGCGCTTAATCCTCCAGTTTGGTGGATCCATTGACATATTGTCACAGCCATGCTGACGAGGAGGGACTGCAATACTTGCTGCGGACCAATAATGTTGAAATGATTTAAAAAGTCAGTGCGAAGCCCCTTCTAAAACGGGATATGTCATCGCCGCTTACTTTAAAATACGTAAAATCAACTTCATTGAGGACCTTGAATCAATTCAGACATAACCCAGGTCCAAGTGTGAGATTCCCTAGCACAGTCCCATTGGACCGTTCATTTTTCACCGTATAGAATAGAATCACACTCTGGTTCACAAGTCTAACTCCCCCCCCCCCCCCCCGCCCTAAAGGACCAAGCACATACAATCTGTTCACTGACAACATTGACGTGGTGGCAGAATGAAAGCGATCAAGTTTCTGTGGAAAGATAGAGATCATGGGGAGATAGGTAGGTAGGTCGATCGATCGATTGATCATAAGTAGATAGATCGATAGATTCATAGACAGATAGATAGATAGATGGATGATATGAACCGCCACACTTACAACCCGCACAGACCGATATTTGATTTTGTGTCAATATCCATCCACAGCTACGCAGCCTGATACTTTCTGAAGCATTTATTTGGGTCGAATCGCTCCATAAATGGCTGAATTGCCAGGAGCAGAGGACATTTGGCCGTCTCATTTCATCCCAAAGCAGGTCAACTTCAACTTCAGTCTCAACGCAGCGTTACGGGGGGATAAAATCCATCCAACCCCCTGGATCAGAGGAGGAACGACCCGCCCCCGCAACTTTAGAAACACATTTAGGGGTCGGGAGCAACTCCCTGGGACAGAGTAAAGTAGGACAGGGATCCAGGTGCGGCGGGTAGGAGCAGGTTTGCTTCCAGCCACACTCCCTGGGCACCTCTCTCAGGAGAACAGCGCGGATTTGATTTCCTGCACAGAAAAATGTCAATACTCTAGCTTGTTCCGACCTTGGTTATGTGTCAGTTGGAATCGCCCCGGGTGTGGTTGCTGAGCGGAGGACGGGGTTTACACTGGAACTGCAGCAATCTCTGTTATTCACTGCTCCCTCTCTCAATTTTCAATATCAGGTGGAACATTCTCTATTTCTTACATCCCTCTTTATTGTTTCCATGGGATGTGGGTGTCACTGGCTGGGCCAGCATTTATTGCCCATCCATATTTGCCCTTGAGAGGGTGGTGGTGAGCTGCCTTCTTGAACCGCTGCAGTCCCTGAAGATAAAAATAAAAAGGACTCTACTTACAATTTCTCCATACTTTGATAATTATCAGTGAGGTAACCTTCCCATCCTCCCACCACACACACAAAACACACACAAACCCGCATACAAGCATACACAGACACATACGATTCCCTCACATAGACAAATTCACGCACACACAACACATTCAACACACCACAACTCACAAAAACACATGCACAACTCAAACACACACAAAAACACACATACAAAAACATGTTTTGACACATGCACTCATTCACACACACACAAAAATATAAACAACTGACATACATAATTAAATAAACATACACACAAACACACTCATTCACACTCTCTCTCCCTCATGCGTACACACACTCACATACACACACATATACACATACAAACAGAAACACACACAAACAACAACACAAACATACACACACACATATGCATACTCACACAAGCACAGTTACACACTCACACACATGCACTCACGCTCACACAAGCACTCAAACAACAGACACACACACTCATACTCACACTCATACTCACACACACACATGCACACTCACACACACATGCACACTCACACACTGACATACACACATATATACACACACACTGTCACTAACACTCTAACAAACACACTCACAAACACACGCACACACATTCACACACTCATATGTATACACACACATACAACATAGACACACACATAAACTCACATACAGTCGCACACACAGAAACACGTACATACACACACTTGCACATGCAAATATGCTCACACACACACTCACATACACTCACTCGCATATTCACTCACATACACACACAGGCACACAGACCCACATACACAAGCACAAATACACACTCACACACACTCACACTCAGGCACACAGACATACCCACTCACACACATGCACACCCACACACACACACATATGCACACACAGACTCACACACAGACTCACATACACACACACATTAACACACAAATACACACACACCCTCACACACACTCACATACACACAGTTACACACACACATACACACTTGAACTCACATACAGGTACACACACACACATTCATACACTCGCACACTCATACACACACACATAAGCTCACACACAGATACAAACACAGATACACACACTCACACATTCATACACACACACACAGATTCACACACACTCACATACACACACATTCATACAACATAGACACATACACACACTCACACAAATGCACATACAGTCACACACGCAGACACACGCACATACACATACTCGCATACACTAACCCATGCACTCACACACTCACTCACATACATACACTCACACTCAGGCACACAGACACACACACACACACACACACACACACACTCACACACATGCATATACACAGGTACACACTTACACTCACGCACACTACACATACACAAACACACTTACACACAAACTGTCACACACACACTCACACAGTAATACACATCCTCACGTAAACACACACACTCAAACACACTTACACTTGCACATTCATACACACAGACTCACTCATAGACACATGCACAGACATACATACACACACATACTAACACTCACGCACAAACTAACACACACACACTAATACACACAGGCACTCACTCACACATACACACACAGACGCATACACATATGCACACACAGACTCACACTCACATACACATGCGTGCACTGACACACACACTAACGCGCTCACACACACACACACACACATACACACACTAATACACACACACACGCACTCATTCACGCACTCACATACACACACAGACACAGACACACACACATATGCATACTCACACAAGCACAAATGCATAATCTCACTCAGACACACAGACATATACACACACACATGCACACTCATACTCATACTCACACACACATATGCACACACACACATGCACACTCACACACTGACATACACACATATATATACACACTGTCACTAACACTCTAACAAACACACTCACAGACACACGCACACACATTCAACATAGACACACACATAAACTCACATACAGTCGCACACACAGAAACACGTACATACACACACTTGCACATGCAAACATGCTCACACACACACTCACATACACTCACTCGCATATTCACTCACATACACACACAGGCACACAGACCCACATACGCAAGCACAAATACACACTCACACACACTCACACTCAGGCACACAGACCTACCCATTCACACACACGCACATCCACAAACACACATATGCACACACAGACTCACACACAGACTCACATACACACACACATTAACACACAAATACACACACACACACACACACTCACATACACACTTGAACTCACATACAAGTACACACACACTCACACATTCATACACTCGCACACTCATACACACACATAGGCTCACACACAGATACAAACACAGATACACACTCTCACATATTCATAACCACACACACACACACACAGATCCACACACACTCACATGCACACACAGACATACAACATAGACACATACACACACACACAAATGCGCATACAGTCACACACGCAGACACACGCACATACACATATTCGCATACACTAACACATGCACTCACACACTCACTCACATACATACACTCACACTCAGGCACACAGACACACACACACACACACACACACACTCACACACATGCACATACACAGGTACACACTTACACTCACGCACACTACACATACACAAACACACACTTGCACATTCATACACACAGACTCACACATAGACACATGCACAGACATACATACACACACACATACTAACACTCACGCACAAACTAACACACACACTAGCACACACAGGCACTCACTCACACATACACACACAGACGCACACACATATGCGCACACAGACTCACACTCACATACACATGCATGCACTGACACACACACTAACACGCTCACACACACACACATACACACACTAATACACACACACACGCACTCATTCACACACTCACATACACACACAGACACAGACACACAAACCCACACACACAAGCACAAATGCATAATCTCACTCAGGCACATAGACATATACACACACACATGCACACTCACACTCACACTCACACACATATGCACACACAGGTTCACACACACACACTCACATACACACAAATACACATACATACACACACACACATATGCACACACACTCAAACTAATACACACACAATCACACACATACTCATGCACATGCACGTACGTACACACTGTCATGCGCACACACAAATACACACACATACACATACACATTTACACTCATACACTCATACTCACGCACACACAGACACATGCACAGACACACACACTCACACATACATACACATGCACTCACACACACTAACACCATGCGCACACTAACACACACACTTACACACAAATACACACACACACTGACAAACACACTAATACACACATGTACTCACTCACATACACACACAGATACAGGCAGACACACACACTCACATACATACGCATATAGTTACATACACACACACACATACACACACACTCACACAAACACACTGACACTCATACACACACTTACACACACAGACACACACACAAACTCATTCACTCACTCACTCACATACACACACAGACACAGACCCAAACACACAAGCATAAATACATACTCACACTCAGGCACACAGACATACACATGCACTCACACACACTAACACTCACGCACACATTAACACTCATACACACAAATACGCACACACACTAACACACTCATGCACTCACTCACACACATACACATACAGACACACACACACATACACATGCATACACTTACATTCACACACATACACACGCACTCACATAAATATACTGACACACACACACACTAACACACTCACTCACATACACACACTGACACACAGACCCACACACACAAGCACAATTGCACACTCAGGCACACAGACTTACACACACACACACACATACACGTGCACACTCACACTCACACACATATGCACATACAGGCTCACACACACCCACACTAATAGACACACACACACTCATGCACTTGCACATACACACATATGCACACACTGTCATGCACACACACAAATACATACACACACACATGCACATACACACTTACACTCACATACTCATACTCATGCACACACAGACTCACACACAGACACATGCACACTCACATATTCATACCCACACACACACCCACAGATTCACACACACAGGCACACACAATTACATTCACACACACACATACACACTGTCTCTCACACACAAACATTCTCTTTCTCTCACACACGCACACACTCATGCATGCACACTCTCTCTCACACACACACAAACTAACACTCACACACACACTAACACACTCAGACACACACAGACTCACACACAAACACACATATATATATACACATTCACACTCACACACTAACGCACAGACCCACACTCACAAACACATATACACACACTCACATGCACACACATACATACAACATAGGCACACACACAATCACACACACAGACACATGCAAGTACACATACTCACACACACAAACATGCTCACACACCCTCTCACACACTAACACACGCACACACAAACTCACTCATGTACACACACAGACTCAAGCACAAACACACACTCACACTCATAGAAGCATTCAGACACACAGACATACACACTCATTCACACATGCACACTCACAATCACACACGTATGCTCACACACACTCACTTGCACAGACATATGCACACACACACTCACATATACACACACACTTGCACATGTACACACGTGCACACACACACAGACACACTTACACTCACACAGACACTCTCACACGTACACAAATACACACACACAAACACTCACACACAGACTCACACACAGACACATGTACAGACACACACACACTCTCATACACAGGCACATTACACAAACACACTTGTACACACACTATCTAACACATACACACAGTCTCACACATACCTACACACACTCACTCATGCACAATCATACTCACACACACACTCATGCACACACACACACTCTCTCTCTCTCTCTCACACACACACACACACACACACACAGGCACACATGCACACACATTCATGCAAACTCAGCACACACACACACTCATACACACACACACACTCAAACATACACAGATACACACACTTACACACATACAGTCTCTCTTTATCTCATACACACACATGCTCATTGTCAGAAAGATATAATATTTTTCACAATGTAATTGGAATTTATTGTAGAGTATTAATGGTGTCTGTGTCTATGGGTCTGTGCATGTGTCGGACTTAATTGAATTAAAGGCAGCTGGTCTGAAGGCTTTGATGTATCAGAAGATAAGCTAGGTTTGAAATGTTAAGCAGGTAAACATGGGGGAAGTTTTAGAATGTGAGGTGTAAAGGGAAAATTTGCATTTTTAAATAAACAGGACTAGTTTGAATTCAAAGGAGGGGGTGAAATGTCATACCTAGCCAGGAGAAGTTGAGAAACAGTGTGTTTATTTTTCCCAAAGATCAATGGTAAAATTGGTATTTTGATGGGTTTTTATTATTAGAGAGGTAAAAGTCCATGGACATAGTGAAACAATGGGAATTTGCATTCAAAGGGGAAAATATGTATAAAGGAGAGAAAGCTGTGTGTAAGGGAAGGCATTCTAAGATCTAACAAGTGTGAAAAGCCTCAAGCTGCTACCTACAAGGAACTGAAGCTGAGAGAAACTCACACACACTCACACTCAAACTCACACACACTCACACACACACAGACGCATACTCACACCAACACAAGACACTTAAACACACACACACACACACACACACACATTTTTGAAGTGATTATGATCAATCCTAAATTGGATTGGATTGGACTGGCTAAATTGGATTGGCCTTGGTTGAGAATTTTGTTACAACATTTAAGGATTTGGGAATCTTGTCCCTAGAAAGAAGGAACATTTTGAGATTGGATAATACCGATTGGAACTTGAGCTCAGACTGCTAAAAGTAGGGGGGAAGAACGGGAGCTTGAAATTTTTAAACAGTTGGAAGGGTGATTTAAAATGCTGTCTGAGGAGAACATTATGAGATCTGAGGAAATGTGGCAGAGAAATGAGAATTCGAAACAAAGAAACAGGTTGCTCTTTTTAAAATTTATTTATATTGGGCATTACAAAATTTAAAGTTCCTCAATTGTCAGATATGTTTGGACGGACTAACCCATTTTTCTCCAAGCAGAATGGATATTTTGTGTTTTTTTTTACAGGTAACTGCAAGTGGTAGCAGGGCAGGTAGATAAGGTGGTTAAGAAGGTATATGGGATACTTGCCTTTATTAGCCAAGGCATAGAATACAAGAGCAGGGAGGTTATACTGCAACTGTATAAAATGATGGTTAGGCCACAACTGGAGTACTGCTTGCAATTCTGGTCACCACCGTATAGGAAGGATGTGATTGTACTGGAGAAGGTGCAGAGGAGATTTACCTGGATGCTGCATGGGCCGGAGGGTCTGAGCTGTGAGGAAAGATTGGATAGGCTGGGGTTGTTTTCCTTGGAGCAGCGAAGGTTCAGAGGGGACCTGATAGAGGTGTATAAGATTATGAGGGGCATAGATAGGGTGGATAGGAAGGTATTTTGTCCATTAGTAGAGGGTTCAATAACCAAGAGGCATGGATTTAAGGCAAGAGGTAGAAGGCTAAGGGGGGAGTTGAGGAGAAATGTTTTCACCCAGAGGATGGTGGGAGTCTGGAACTCACTGCCTGAAAGGGTGGTTGAGTCAGAAACCCTTGTAACATTGAAGAAGTATTTAGATATTCAGTAGTGTTGCCATAGCCTCCAGGGCCAAGTGTTGAAAAATGGGATTAGTGTAGTCAGATCTTTGTTGACTGGCATGGATATGATGGGCCGAATAGCCTCCTTCTGCGCTGTAAACGTCTATGACTCTACACTCACATGCATGCACACATGCACACACAAACACACTCACATACACACACATGCACACACTCAGTCACATATGCACACACATTCACACACACTCAACACAACACGCTCACACATGCACTCACACACACATATACACTGATACACACACTCTCACACACACACACTCTCTCTTACACACACACTCACAGATACACTCACACACTCAAACTTACACTCACACCCACTCACACACACAGACACACATACTCATGCAAACACATACACACTCAGCCACACAGGCACAGACCCATTCATATGCATGCACAAATGCACTCACACATGTACACACACACACTCTCACACAAATGCTCGCACACACACTCACATACACACAAACTCACACTTACACACACATAAACACAGACTTACACATACACACATTTACACTCAGACACACAAACAGTCATACACTTACATGCACACACCCAAATGCTCACACACACACACACACAAACACACACACAGGAGCGCACACATACACATGCACACACACACACACAGGAGCGCACACATACACACGCACACGCACACACACACACACGCACGCACACACACACACACACACACACACACACACACAATGACTCAAAAGGAAAAGTTGGTAGTAACTGGGTTAAAAAGACAATATAAATCATTCTGAGTAGAATCATAAATCATTCTGCGTGTGAAAGTGTTTAAGTTCCAAAAATTTTAATAAAGAAAAAAAATTTAAGACATGTCCCCTCATGTGACAGTGTCACATGAGCTGGGACATGTCAATGAACTTTAATTTTAAAAAAATTATTTGATTTATAAAGCCTTCATGAAACCTCATCCTGCCTGTGGATGAGGTTCCATGGATGAGGTTCCATGAAAAATGCTCTTCGCCGGCCACCCCACCAACCTTAAGGTCAGACGGGCTGCTTTCTCAATAAGCTTAATTAGTTCATTAATGGCCTTAACAAGTCTTTGACAGTTTCACTCGGCTGTGCGCCTGCCGAACTGAAAATCTAAATGATGCAGGGTGGTGTCAGGATGCACGCCTGACATCACCCCACGTCATTTTATGCCTCGGTGAGCAGGCCGAAGATTCAGCCCTCTGTGTCTGAAAGAGAAACGTGGGCCATTGCTTCATGCCAATGTTACTGCTTCCATGTCTTTGCCGAACTTTCAACAACTTACCTCATGATCTTCGAATTACTACAGCACCAGAGTGTCACAACTCTTTCAGCATACTAACTCATGGCCAGTTCATACTGCTGTCTTGTGCGTGTGTTAAATAGGTTTGTATTGTAAACGTTCCCTCCACTGAAGATCTTTGCAGCAAACGTTATAACAAATCTTTAATTCTAACTGTTACATAAAATGAAGGACATTGTTCTAACACACTGAACTAAACAGATAGCTGCAGTATATACGGTGCTGTGGGCAACACTCAAGTGATTAGTGTTAACAAGTTCTTTTTTTTAATTCATTCATGGGATATGGGTGTCACTGGCTGGGCCAACATTTATTGCCCATCCCTAATTGCCCTTGAGAAGGTGGTGATGAGCTGTCTTCTTGAAACTCTGCAGTCCATGTGATGTAGGTACATCCACAGTGCTATTAAGGAGGGATTTCCAGGATTTTGACCCAGCAACAGCCAAGGAATGATAATCTATTTCCAGGTCAGGATGGTGACTTGGAGGGGACCTTACAGGTGGTGGTGCTCTGCTGCCTGTGCCCTTCTAGACAGTAGTGGTCATGGGTTTGGAAGGTGCTGCATAAGGAACCTTGGTGAGTTCCTGTACTGCATCTTGTAGATGGTACACACTGCTGTTACTGTGCGTCAGTGGTGGATGGAGTGAATGTTTGTGGATGTGGTGCCAATCAAGCAGCTGTTTTGTCCTGGATGGTGCCAAGCTTCTTTTGTGCTGTGTTGTTGGAGCTGCACTCACCCAGGCAAGTGGGGAGTATTCTGTCACACTCCTGACTTGTGCCTTGTAGATGGTGGACAGGCTTTGGGGAGTCAGGAGGTGAGTTACTCATTGCAGGATTCCTAGCCTTTGACCTGATCTTGTAGCTACAGCATTTATATGGCTAGTCCAGTTCAATTTCTGGTCAATGGCAGCCCCCAGGATGTTGATAGTGGGGGATTCAGCAATGGTAATGTCATTGAATGTCAAGGGGCAAAGATTAGATTCTCTCTTGTTGGAGATGGTCATTGTCTGGCACCTGTGTGGCATGAATGTTACTTGCCACTTGTCAGCCCAAGCCTGGATATTGTCCAGGTCTTGATGCATTTGGACATGAACTGCTTCAGTATCTGAGGAATCACAAATGAACATTGTGCAATCATCAGCGAACATCCCCACTTCTGACCTTATGATGGAAGGAAGGTAATTGATGAAGCAGCTGAAGATGGTTGGGCCTAGGACACTATCCTGAGGAACTCCTGCAGTGACGTCCTGGAGCTGAGATGACTGACCTCCAACAACCACAACCATCTTCCTTTGTGCTGGGTATGACTCCAACCAGTGGAGAGTTTTGCCCCTGATTCCCATTGACTTCAGTTTTGCTAGGACTCCTTGATGCCACACTCAGTCAATTGCAGCCTTGATGTCAAGGGCAGTCACTCTCACCTGACCTCTGAGTTCAGCTCTGCTGTCCATGTTCAAACCAAGGTTCTAATGAGGTTTCTTGCCATGAAACAAACATCAGCACCCATGAAGGTTCCTTTGACAGCATAGCTCTCTCCTATTATGTCTACCAGAGCAAGGGATAAAAGCAGCAATATTGTACCGATATCATTATCTCTGGTTCCTCTGCAAGTTGTGCCCATCCAGAGCTCTGAAGAAGTGTCATATAGGCTTGAAACATTAACTCTGTTTCTCACTGCACAGATGCAGCCAGACCTGAGTTTTTCCAGAATTTTCTGTTTTTATTACTAACTTCTCTAATCTATCTTCATAACTGTAGTTCCTTATACTTGGAACTTTTCTCAGGATTTTTTTCTACCCTCTCTCCCAACGTCTTCACATCCTTCCTAAAGTGTGGCACCCAGAACTGAGCGTAATACTCCAGCTGAGGCTGAACTGGCATCTTGGACAAGCTCAATATAACCACCTTGCTCTTGTACTCTATGCCCCTGTTAATAAAGCCTAGGATACTCTATGTTTTTTTTTTAAACACCCTCTCAACCTGTCCTGCCACCTTCAATGGCTTATGGGCACCCTTTAGAATTGTATCCTTTATTTTATACTGTCTCTCCATGTTCTTCCTACCGAAATGAATCAATTAACGCTTCTCCACATTGGTTTTCATCTGCTACCTGCCTGCCCATTCCACTTGTCTCTGTCCTTTTGAAGTTCTACTCTATCCTCCTCACAGTTCACAATGTTTCCAATTTGCATATTGTCTGCAAACTTTGAAATTGTGCCTTGTTCCTGTCCAGGTCATTAATATATATATCAGGAAAATCAAGGCTCCCAATACTGACTCCTGGGGAACTCCAATACAAACCTTCCTCAAGCCTGAAAAACATTCATTAACCACTGCTGTCTGTTTCCTGTCGCTCAGCCAATTTCATACCCATGTTGCTGCTGTTCCTTTTATTCCTTGAGCTATAACTTTGCTCACAACTCTGTATTGTGGCACTATATCGAATGCCTTTTGAAAGTCCATATACACCACATCAACAGCATTGCCCTCATCAGCCATCTCTGTTACCTCATCAAAAACTCCAGCTAAACACGATTTTCCCTGAAGAAATCCATGCTGTCTTTCCTTAATAACCCACATTTGTCCATGTGACTATTCATTTTTCCCAAATGATTGTTTCCACAAGTTTCCCCACCACTGAAATTAAATTGACTGGCCTGTAGTACTGGACATTTCTTTACATCACTTCTTGAACAAGGGTGTAACATTTAGAACTCTCCAGTCCTCTGGCCCTGTCCTTACGACTAAGGACAACTGAGGAATTATGGCCAGTGGCTCCATATTTTCACTCTCACTTCCCTCATGATCCTTGGGTGCATCTCATCTGGTCCTAGTACCTTGTCCACTTTAAGTACAGACAGCCTATCCAATACCTCCTCCTTTTCAAATTTAAACCTTTCTAGTGTCTGGATTACCTCCTTTTACCATGACCTCGGTAGCACCTTCTTCCTTGGTAAAAACAGATGCAAAATATTCAGTTAATACCTCAGCTTTACCCCCTGCCTCCAGGTGTAAATCCCCTTTTTTCTCCCTAATTGACCTTACTCCTTCGTTTACCATCCTTTTGTTATTTATATACCTATAGAAGACTTTGTGATTCCCTTTTATGTTGGTTCCATCTTTGCTTCTCTTCTTTGTCTTTTCACCTCCCCTCAGAAACTTCTATATTGAGCCTGGTTCTCAATTTGTGACCTCAGATGTGACCTTATCATCCTGAGAAGACATCATTTGAAAAATAGAACGAAGACTGATACTGCAATGATGCTTTTTGTGTACTGACGTCCAGTCAGGCAGTATCCTATTCATGCTGTCTAGAGACCTGAGCACATCATCCAGGCTTAGCAGTTCAGTCCAGTACTGTGGGAGTGCTGTCGGAACTGCCACTTTTCAGATGAGACATTAAACAAAGGCCTTGACTACCCTCCCAGGTGAACATGAAAGATCCCAATGTCTTATCTGAGTTCAAAAACAAGAATACCTGGAAAAACTCAGCAGGTCTGGCAGCATCTGTGGAAGGGAGCACAGTTAACATTTCGAATCCACATGACTCTTCAACAGAACTAAGGAAAAATAGAAAAGGGGTGAAATATAAGCTGGTTTAAGGAGGGGGGTGGGACAAGATGAGCTGGATAGAGGGCCAGTGATAGGTGAAGATAACCAAAAGACATCACAGACAAAAGGACAAAGAGGTGTTGAAGGTGGTGATATTTTCGAAAGGAATATGCTAATTAAGGGTAGAAAGCAAGACAAGCAAGGTACAGATAGCCCTAGTGGGGTGGGGTGGGGTGAAGGAATCGAAAAAGGCTAAAAGGTAGAGATAAAACAATGGATGGAAATACATTTAAAATAATGGAAATAGGTGGGAAAAGAAAAATCTATATAAATTATTGGAAAAAACAAAAAGGAGGGAGAAAAATCAGAAAGGGGGTGGGGATGGAGGAGAGAGTTCATGATCTAAAATTGTTGAACTCAATATTCAGTCCGGAAGGCTGTAAAGTGCCTAGTCGGAAGATGAGGTGCTGTTCCTCCAGTTTGCATTGAGCTTCACTGGAACAATGCAGCAAGCCAAGGACAGACATGTGGGCATGAGAGCAGGGTGGAGTGTTGAAATGGCAAGCGACAGGGAGGTCTGGGTAATGCTTGTGGACAGAATGAACATGTTCTGCAAAGCGGTCACCCAGTCTGCGTTTGGTCTCTCCAATGTAGAGGAGACCGCATTGGGAGCAACGAATGGAGTAGATTGAATTGAGGGAAGTATAGGTGAAATGCTGCTTCACTTGAAACGAATGTTTGGGCCCTTGGACGGTGAGGAGAGAGGAAGTGAAGGGGCAGGTGTTGCATCTTCTGCAGTTGCATGGGAAGGTGCCGTGGAGGGGGTTGAGGTGGAGGGGGTGATGGAGGAGTGGAGCAGGGTGTCACAGAGGGAACAATCCTTATGGAATGCCACCGGGGGGTGAAGGGAAGATGTGTTTGGTGGTGGCATCATGCTGGAGTTGGTGGAAATGGCGGAGAATGATCCTTTGAATGTGGAGGCTGGTGGGGTGATAAGTGAGGACAAGGGGGTCCCTATCATGCTTCTGGGAGGGAGGAGAAGGTGAGAGGGCGGATGCGCGGGAGATGGGCCGGACACGGTTGAGGGCCCTGTCAACGACCGTGGGTGGAAAACCTCGGTTAAGGAAGAACGAGGACATGTCAGATGAACTGTTTTGGAAAGTGGCATCATCAGAACACATGCGACGGAGGCGAAGGAACTGAGAGAATGGGATGGAGTCCTTACAGGAAGCGGGGTGTGAGGAGCTATAGTCCAGGTAGCTGTGGGAGTCGGTAGGCTTGTAATAGATATTGGTGGACAGTCTATCACCAGAAATTGAGACAGAGAGGTCAAGGAAGGGAAGGGAAGTGTCAGAGATAAACCATTTGAAAATTATGGAGGGGTGGAAATTAGAAGCAAAATTAATAAAATTTTCCAGATCCAGACGAGAGCATGAAGCAGCACCAAAGTAATCGATGTACCGGAGAAAGAGTTGTGGGAGGGAGCTGGAGTAGGACTGGAACAAGGAATGTTCCACCTACCCCATAAAGAGACAGGCATAGCTGGGGCCCATGTGGGTACCCATAGCCACACCTTTTATTTGGAGGAAGTGAGAGGAGTTTAAGGCGAAATTGTTCAGTGTGAGAACAAGTTGAGCCAGATGAAGGAGAGTAGTGGTGGATGGGGATTGTTTGGGCCTCTGTTCGAGGAAGAAGCGGAGAGCCCTCAGACCATCCTGGTGGGGGATGGAGGTGTAGGGGGATTGGACGTCCATGGTGAAGAGGAGGCGGTTGGGGCCAGGGAACTGGAAATTGTTGATATGATGTAGGGTGTGAGAGGAATCACGGATGTAGGTGGGAAGGGGCTGGACAAGGGGAGAGAGAATGGAGTCAAGATAGCGAGAAATGAGTTCCGTGGGGCAGGAATAGATTGACACGATCAGTCTGTTGGACAGTCTTGTTTGTGGATTTTGGGTAGGAGGCAGAAGCGGGCCGTCCGAGGTTGGGCAACTATCAGGTTGGAAACTGTGGAAGGAAGATCTACAGAGGAGATGAGGTCATTAACAGTCCTGGAAACAATGGCTTGATGTTCAGTAGTGGGGTCACGGTCCAGAGAAAGGTAGGAGGAAGTGTCTATTTGAGTTCTCCAGTGTGTATCACTCAACCAACATCACTTAAAAAACAGATTATCTGATCAGATGTCTCATTTTTGTTTGTAGAAGCTTGTTATGAAATAGTTGCTTGCCCCATTCATATATCACAACTGTAACTAATGCGCTTCTAAAGTACTACATTGGCTGTAAACTATATTGGGACATCTGAGGTCATAGGGACATAAGAACATTGAAGTCAAGAACTGCTGAAAGAAGAGATATGGTGATGCTTTTTGTCTTGCACTCATCAGGACACTTCTGCAAGAATACCAATATAAGGGGAAAACAACAATTAATACTGTATGTGAAGAGAGCGCTGATTGGTTGGCAAGTAGACTCTGTTTGGTAGATGTGTTGCCGTGGAGGATGCACCAGTGATGATGACTGACTGTCAACTGCCGAGCATTGTTTGAAATTACATAGGAGCAGGAGTAGGCCATTGGCCCTTGAGTCACGGAAGGTGTTATTTAACTGTTAGTCCTTTCTTTTCAAGAGAGAGCACAGAAAGAGCTGATGTGGAAGCGGAAATGTATCACTACACTGAACATATAGGCCAGACTGGCTAAGAACAGCAGCTTTCACTTCCTTAGAGACATTAGTGAACTGGTTGAATTTTTACAACGTTCTTTATTCATGTTTTTGGTCATTTTTACTGACATCAGATCTTTATTTCCAGATGTTTCAAACTCTTCTTAAATTTCCAAACTGTCATGGTGGTTTTGGGAGTGTAGTAAACACTGAAAAATAGTCATAGATTTCAAGAGGACATAAACAGGATGGTGGGATTGGTGGACCCACAGCAGATGAAATTCAAAGCAGAAAGACGGGATTTTGGTAGGAAAAAGGATGAGAGCGATATTGCTAAATTGTGCACTTTTAAGAAGACAGAGAATTGGCAGTGTTAGTGCGCCAATCATTGAAGGTGGCAGGACAGGTTAACAAAGCAGTTAATAAGGCACACGGCATCCTGGGCTTTATAAATAGAGGAGCAGAGTAGAAAAGCCAGGAAATGATGCTAATCCTACAGAAAACATCCAATACGGCTCCAGCTGGTGTATTGTATCCAATTTTTGGCACAACATTGAAAGAAAGGATGTAAGGAATTTGCAGAGGGTACAGGAGAAATTTATCAGAATGATTTCGGGGATGAGGGATTACACTTACATAGATAATACGAGAGAGATCTGGGCTTGTTCTCCTTAGAGCAGAGAAGGATAAAGGGGGATTTGAAACAGGTGTTTAACATCATGACGGGTTTAAAAAAAGTAAATAAAGATAAACTGTTTCCAGTGACTGAAGGGTCAATAACAAGAGGGAATGATTTAAGGTGAGTATAAGACACGGAGTGGACCTAAGGAAAAATGTTTTTAATGCAATGAGTGATTAGGGTTTTGAATGCACTGTCTGGTAGAGTGTTGGGCACAGAGTCATTAATAACTTTCACCAGGGAACTGGATAAATAATTGAAGGTGAAATTGCAGGTGTATGAGGAAAAGAGCAGGAGAATGTCATTAACTGAATGGTTCTTTGAAAGATTCAGCACAGACTGGATGGGTGATTGTATTCCATGTACGCTGTACTAGTCCATGATCCTAAGAACTCACAGTCAACAAGGTTATTAGCTCAGACCTCTGTCTTATCAGCCCAGTAATGTAGCCACTACACTACTATACCCTTCGTAAGTGTTCTTCAGCACTGATGTCCTTCACCTTAAGGAGTGCACAGAAGAAAATGTAATTGATGCAAAGTCACTTTCACAACCAAGTTCAAGATTCAGTCTTTCGGCCTGCTGTTTATTATGGTAAAGTGGATCTGCTAACGTACACAAATACATTACTTTTTAGTAGGCCTCTTCGGGTTTAATGTGCCAGTGGGAGAACTTGCACTCTTGGAAATGTTTATAAAGATGCAAACAAAAGATGTTGTTCATTAGTAACAATGGTAACATGACTGGTATTAGACAAAACAGTAGATCAATCCACAGCATGGGAGTGAGTCCCTCCACAGTATGCAAAGAGAGTGGAAATAGGATAAGCATTTCCAAAAGATTTGGGGGGTATCTTGAAGTCAGGTTGTAAATAAGTTTCTACGATGTAACTGTGGGTAGGTGGTGGCAGAGTAGTATGTCACTGGGCTAGTATTCCAGAGACTCGGGGTAATGCCCTGGGTTTGAGTCCCAGCACAGCAGATGATGAAATTTGAATTCAATAAAAATCTGGAATGAAAAGTCTGACGATGGTCATGAAACCATCACTGATTGTAATAAAAGCTCATCTGGTTCCCTAATGCCCTTTAGTGAATGTCCTGATCTGGTCTGGCCTACATGCGACTCTAGGCCCACAGCAATGTGGCTGGTTCTTAAAATGGCCTCTGATTAGGGATGGGCAATAAATACTGACACCCACCATCCCATGAATGAATAAAAAAAAAAGCCACTGAGGTGCATTCACAGGCAGCCAAGCCTGCCCAGCAGCACAGAATTATGGATGGTATTTGTCCAATCGGAGGATCTTCACTGACCTCTTATTTTAAAACACATGTGTATCTTCAAATGGAAACTGCCTGCAGAATTTGACAGAGCTCAGGTCACATTCCGATTGTTAATGTGGTGTGGAAAAGGGTTTAGTGATTTAAAAAAAAAACTCTCCAGGCCATTTGAGTCAGAGAGAAAGCTTGTAAATGAGGAGTCTGGTAGTATAAGCCTTGCACTGCAAGAGGTCAAGAACAAGATCCTACCCCCACCCCCTCCCCCTCCGCACCCCAAACACTGGAGGTAACCAACACTGTGCAGCTGTTTACAGTAAAAGAACCGCAGATGCCCAGTGAGAAGAGGCTGAACAAAGCAGGCTAGAGAGCCATGGGGACAAGACATAAAAAATTCGAGGCCATCAAAGCAATTAGCTATCAATTAGATAGGGCTTAACGTCTTCCTTCTGCTGCTCGAATTTCAGCATCGCCAGATGTTGCGTTCACTTGGGGCACTCCAACAGTTTGATCCAGGTAGCAGAGCTGGTGCAATTAAAAAATAAATAAATAAACCTGACAGCATTAACAATTTGAAAAAAATATATATACACTGTCCATATTATTCGGAAATTGGTGAAATTTTAAACCAGGCCGAGTGCCCGTTTGTGTATTATAGATTCTGTGCAGTTCCGTGTGAAATGTTCTGTGAGGAAGCAGTTTGCCTTCCCAAATTTACTCTAACAAAACACCTTAAAATTTTTTGTTGAACCCAATTAATATTTTGAAGCCATTGACAATGATATTCAAACATGAATTCGTCGTTTACTGTCTCAGAAACAAATAATCAGAAAAGTAGAGAATGAGTTAAATTGTTTGAAGCTTGAGTCAGCTTTGGCAATTTGACCAAGATATGTTGCACTGACTTAACTTCCCTCCAGGTATGGCGCCCTGTCCGCCCAGTAAGTTCACGAACAGTAAGATGCTAACTGGGGGGTGCGTGGTGGCGGGGGTCTGAAGACTTGTCTGCTAGGATCGCATGTTTCGAAATAATAGCAAGAGAAGGTAGATAACACTGCAACGCTACGTAGTTGTATTGTGGCTGTGCTTAAACGCCCAATTTCGGTTTAGCCGCTATACCGGTTTTGAACACCTCGGGGCGCTGTTACCCACATTTCGTTGTTAATATCTTGCGTTAGCAGAGAAAGCAGTTCCCATATATCAACCGTTCTGTTTGTGCAGTTTGTTTGCATGTTATTCGTCTAATGTGAAAAGAAATCAATACTAATTTCACTGCCAAGTGCAAAGGGACAATGAAACATCCGAATCACATGCCGTCCCTGAGCATTTCCGTGAAGTGACTATGTCAAATATTGAGATTTGTATCTCCTGCAGTGTATTTAGGGGCTGTTCGCTTATATGAGAAAAGACTCACTAAACAGGCCTTATGCCGTTTGATGAAGGAATGTAAAATTCGCCCTAGTATCATCGAACTCTCTAAAACGAATCTTAAGAGGTACTTCGAAATGATTGAACTTTCTTTTACTAATTATGTTTTCCCTTCAGAAAGGCTGTCTCTCTCTCCCTCCCTGTGTATGTAGTCAGGTAGAAAGCTTGGGGGCGAGAGGGTGACACGCAGACAGATTTGTAGGTATATGCGGTTTCTTACTCAACTGAGATATGATTATAACTTTCAGTGGCTAGACTACCGATTGAACTCAGGACGAAGGTTTTATTTTGAATTGCATTTGAGACCTTTCCTTCAGTTCCCGTTTATATGTACATGAGAGATTTCGACTTGCAGTTTCCTTTCGCTTCCAGTTAAACAGTGTGCAATGCATGTGTGGGAATAAATCACCCCCAATCTTTTTAATTCACATTTTAACATCTTTGTTTCAATAAATCTTGTGCACATTCTGACCGTTCGCACTAACTTCAAGTGTCCGTTTTGACGAAGATGTATCTCCTATTTAATCACTGAAACGCCACTGTTGTTAACAGAGAAAAAATATCGCTTTGCACCTATTATTGAAATGTACCGAATTTACCCCTGCGAACAAACTCATTGTCATCGTAATAAAGAATCCCCTATAACGACATTCATATGCACAGTCACAGAGGTACATATATTTAGTATGTAAAACTCAAACATGAATATGCTCACAGTCATGATAAAGATCCACATCATGAAGGCATCATTTATAAACACACGCATCTCGTTTGTGTATATTTTCAGCCACAGATACACAAATGTATATATACGACATATGTGCTATAAATATTATAATCTTTCCTTTTCATAGAGCGGTTACATGCATTTTTGAGACGGCCTAAGATGCGCTGAATGAATTTTACCATCGGTATCTATCCTGTGACCTTATGATAAGACAAGTATAGCAACTGAGTTCCTGCACTGGCAAACCTCTTATAGGACTTCCTGGTCATTAATGCAATTATCTGGGGAAAAAAGATTCATTAAAAAAAATAATCCTAGGCGGAATAATATTCGTTGCACAGGAGAAGGCGAGAAAATGATTTTGTCATCTCCCTGCTAGTCTGAAAAATCCTACACAAAACCTTCTTTAAAAACTGTTCCCCTTCTACATAAACCATGCAACGGATAATTCGTGTACCAGGCGCAACTTCGCCTTTCTAATTACTTTTAAATGCCAAGTTTTAGCTGGTCCTAACCTATCGCTGTAACAAGCCGCTTTACAATGCGAGTGGATGCCTGTGGACAGACAGAGGTTATATTTCAGCTGGGGAGTGTGTAAGCATTTTCATGCATTGACTGACTGTTTCTTTGGCCCTGTAACTAAACATATTTATTAAAAAAAAGCCTCTTCATAAAACGTTCAGCACGGTAGATTTTCGAATTTGTCACAGGGGTGATTAGCCCGTTAAACTGGCAAGCCGAGCTGCAAAAAAATAAACTTGCCATAAATTACGTTCTGCTGGGGTGGGGGTGGGTGCTGGGTCTAGACGGGCGGGCAATAAATTGTTTGCAGGAGGTGAGAGGTATGTCAGCGGAAAGTCGCGAAGCGCACAGTAGACCACCCAGTTCCCAAGAGGTAGCTCTGGGGAAATCCAAAAAATAAATTCTAGAATGGAGCTGGGCTGGTTTCAAAATACACCCCTCCCTTCGGCCTGTGTCTCGGCTCTCTATACAAGGCTCAGCAGCGGCTTAGTTAACCAGATGCGAGAGTCGCGTTTCTTTTTAATGGAAATAAATCGGAATTTCTGCCACAAATAACCATCGTTCTTTTAAATGGAAAGGGCGGATGCGGACAGGATTTGAGTGAAGATTCTGTAGACTGCGTTGAACTTGATATTCAAGTTTAATGGGTTGAGGGAGGGTTATCGATTCCACTGGACTCTTCGAAATAATTGTGAACACCTTAGAGACGTTCCTAAGACAGTTGTTCTAAGAAGTGTCTGAAATTTCTGTTCACGTACATGTAACTGCATTGTCCGCTTCGGATCCTGCTGGTCTGATCCTTAAACACACACTGGGGAATAAAGAAATAAGATTCGCGCCTCACACCGTCCCAAAGCCCTTGACAATGTTTTGCAATGAAGTTGCTTCTTGAGTGGTCACTGCTGAAATGTTAAGACACACAGCACAGCAAGGTTCCACTTACAGCACTGTGATAATGACCAGATAATCTGCTTTAGTGATCTGGGCTGAGAGATAAATATTGGTCAGGGCTCTGCGGAACTCTGCACCCCCCACCCAACCTTCACCGCCAACCCCACCCCCTCGATCTTCTTCAAAATAATGCCGTGGGACCTTGGGAGGGCAAACAAAGTCACGTTTTAATGCCCTGGTACCTCCGACAATGCAGCCCGCCCTCTGCGCTCCCCACTGGAATGTCAGCGTGATTTTGCGCTCGAGTCTCTGAAGCAGGAGAGCTGACTGTGAGTCATGAGGGAATGTGGTTATAGGCGGTGCATTGTTCTGCGGCTCAAACCCCTACTTTCACAGCAGCTGTCAGGGATGGATGGTGGTGTTCTCCAAGGGCTCATTCAACACTGAGTCAGCTCCTGAGAGCTCCCCAGTTTAATTATGATCATTTTTACTTAAAGGTGGGTTTCTTTATCTGAAAATGTGAACCGACATTCATTGGAGATCACCAAGACCACATATTCCCATCTCGGTAACATTACTCACCCTTGCCCTTCTCTCAGCTCATCTGTTGCCGAAACCCTCATTCATGCCTTGGTTATGTCTAGTCTCAACTATTTCAGTCCATTCCAGGCTGACCTCCCACATTCTACTCTCCATAAACCTAAGGTAATCCAAAACTCTGCTGCCTGTGTCTTAATTCGCAGCAAGTGCATTCCCCTATCACCCCTGCGCCTGCTGAATTATATTAGCTGCTAATCAAGCAGTGTCTTAATTTTAAAATGTTCATCCTTGTTTTAAAGTCTCTCCAGTGCCCCGCCCCTCCCTCTCTCTGCAATCTCCTCCAGCCTCACAACCTTCTGAGATACCTGCATCCTTTGATTCTGGCCTCTTGTGCATCCCCAATGTTAATCGCTCCCCCATTGGTGACAATGCCTTCAGTGGTCTAGGCCCCAAGCTCTGGAATTCCCTCCCCACATCTCCCCACTTCTCTAGTTTGCTTTCCTCCTTTATGATGCTCCTTAAAACCTATCTCTTTTTCCAAGCTTTTGGTCACCTGAGCTAATATATCCTTATTTGGCACGGTGTCACACTTTATAATGCTCATGTGAAGCACCTTGGGACATTTCATCACATCAAAGGTGCTATATAACTCTAAACTGTTGTTGAGATGATTAGAAAAGCGAAAAGTGCTGGAAGGTTGAAATAAAAAGCATAAAATTGCTAGGACTACATAGTAGGTCCATCTATAAGAGAAAGAGAGAGAGAGATGCTATTGATGAGCAATATTGTGATTAATGCATCTCTAAAAGAAACATCACCTTGACTCCTCACTTTTTAGGTACTGACTGGACCTGCTGTCAGCCATGGGTTGATGGGTAGCATTTCTGCCTCTGAGTTGGAATTTTTTGAATTCAGGTCCCAGAGGCATGAATGCATAATCCAGGATAGCACTTCAGTGCAGTACTGAAGGAGTGCTCCACTGTCAGGGGTGCTGTCTTTCAGATGAGGTGTTAAACTGAGGTCCTGTCCACTCTCTCTGGTTGGATATAAAAGAATACATGGCACTATTAAAGAACACTGAGCCAGCCAACATTTGTCCCTCAGCCAGCATCAATGGTGAAAGCTACCTGGCTGTTTATCTCATTGTTGTTTCTGGGACCTGGGTGAAAACAGATTGACTTGGGCACTTCCTTCATTGTAACAGTGATTATACACTTCAAATAAAAATGCTTCATTATCTGTGAGCACTTTGCTGCTGAAATTATGAAAGGTATAATATAAATGCAAATTCTTCAGTTTATTGTGTGAACCTAGCATTTCTGTTTTGATTGCTGGTTCGATGGATGCACTTTAATCTCTGATTCTATAATCACAGTTAATATTAGTTTCCCAAGACTTTTGTTAACTTCTGGCTGAGTTCATGCTTGGCTTGCATACATTTCCCTGTGTCTGGCTATATTTCTTGATGGACAGTAAAAGTTCAGATCAAAGAGTCTCAGAAGCCACATTATTATAGGGTTGTGAAACCTGCTGGATTGTCTTGGAATCTCTAGGTGAGTAGACATGGAGAATATTCATGGGGCATAAAATAAGGGAAGTGGGGCAAAAGGACTGGTTGACTGACAGTCAAGAATCATCTAATTGGATACAAGATATTCTGTCCACTCTGAATCAAGAAGGCTGTGTTTTCAAGCCCTCTCCAGGGACTTGAGCATATAATCTAGTCTGGCATTTCAGTGCTGCACTGAGTGTGTGCTGCATTGTAGGAGACTCCATCCTTCTGACAAACTGTTAAACCATCTACCTTCATGGGTGGATGTAAGGAATCCCAAAGTGCTCTTTGAAGATAAGGTATCTTTTCCATTATTTATGCCTCAATCAACACCAGAAGATGTATTGATCTGGTCATTTATTTATTTGTTGCCTATGGGATTATATTATACACAAAATTAGCTGCTACATTCCCTACATTACAACAGTGACTATATTATAAAAGCACTTAATTGGCTGTAAAGAGCTTTGAGACATCTTGGGATTGTACCAGGTACAACAGAAATGCAATTTCTTTCTCTATCTGTGATAGTTCTTTGGCAGCCTGAATAGATTAATGATGCTGTTATAAAACAGTCATTGATTTGACACCACTGCTAGCTTAGACTGACAAAGTGCCAGCAGAGTACAAATGTGCTGCTGCCAAAAAGTTCCTCCTAATTCACAGAATATGGGTCTCACTGTATACGTGTAAGAGGCTGAATGTATCAGGGGGTTTTATCGCGTTCATATATTTGTATGATGTGTACACAGGCACAGAGCCATGCTTAACAAACCCTGAATGCCAAATAAATTTGTAACGCTAATGATGTTTGTTGGGATGACAAGTTCTCTGGGGATCCTCAAAAGATGAAGAATGAAGAACGAAATCACATGGTTTGCAGTTACAATGTGAGTTTAATGATCTGATATTGCTGGCTACAGCACAGGCGCAGAGATTACTCCACAAGTATAACTGTGGCTACGTTTGACAATGGCATCAAATTAGCTGAAGCACATTATCATTTCCACCTATCTTTTAAAGACAGCAGCACAATTCTAACCACGTAGTGCAACGAGGTGTGAATCCTCCTTGAAGTGACACCACATGAACAAAGTCTGACTCCGGCTATTTCACAGCCTAGCCACATTCACCAGTGTTCTTGATGCAAAGGTAAAACCACCACATGAGACATATTTAAAACCCACAACAAACAGACCATGAAGAACTGTCAGGAAGAAAACTTGAGAATTAAAAAAAATTAGAAGTGCCGCATTATTGTTGCAAAACTTGTTAATAAACCTAAACATGCTAGGAAACTGGGAGGATTAATCATGTTTCCTATCCTTTTATGGGGCTTGAGATCAATCAAATCAATCTCAGATTGATGCAAAGGTCTTTAGTATGAACCAACTTGTAACACTGAGCCGAATTGTATCTGTGCCAAACATTCAATTTGCTTCTTTTTAAATAGTATAGCATTGAGGTAATCAACTAGAGAAAATTCAATGCTTTTTGTGAAGAAGCCCAGGTAACATGAATCAGTTTGATACACGATTCATTACAGTTGTAGTGCAAGAAAGAGGCACCCTTTAATTTCTAATGTAAATTTCAAAAGCACAAGCTGGCATTCATTTCACCTCATTGAAATGTTTGTTGATTGCAAATTCTTGTCAAGCATGTATTTTTTGTTAAAAACAAAAATAAAAATACCTGGAAAAACTCAGCTGGTCTGGCAGCATCTGCGGAGAGGAACACAGTTAATGTTTCGAGACCGTATGACTCTTCAATAGAACTAAGTAAAAATAGAAAAGAGGTGAAATATAAACTGGTTTAAGGGGGGTGGGACAAGTAGAGCTGGATAGAGGGCCAGTGATAGGTGGAGATAGCCAAAAGATGTCATAGACAAAAGGACAAAGAGGTGTTGAAGGTGGTGATATTATCTAAGGAATGTGATCATTAAGGGTAGAAAGCAGGACAAGCAAGGGACAGATAGCCCTTGTAGGGGTGGGGTGAAGGGAAGGGATCAAAATAGGCTAAAAGGTAGAAATAAAACAATGGATGGAAATACATTTAAAAATAATGGAAATAGATGGGAAAAGAAAAAAATATATAAATTATTGGAAAAAAGGGGGATTGGAAAGGGGGTGGGGATGGAGGAGAGAGTTCATGATCTGAAGTTGCTGAACTCAATATTCAGTCTGTAAGGCTGTAAAGTGCCTAGTTGGAAGATGAGGTGCTGTTCCTCCAGTTTGCGTTGAGCTTCACTGGAACATTGCAGCAAGCCAAGGACAGACATGTGGGCATGAGAGCAGGGTGGAGTGTTAAAATGGCAAGTGACAGGGAGGTCTGGGTCATGCTTGCGGACAGACCGAAGGTGTTCCACAAAGCGGTCACCCAGTCTGCGTTTGGTCTCTCCAATGTAGAGGAAACTGCATTGGGAGCAGCGAATGCAGTAGAATAAATTGAGGGAAGTGCAAGTGAAATGCTGCTTCACTTGAAAGGATTGTTTGGACCCTTGGACGGTGAGGAGAAGGGAAGTGAAGGGGCAGGTGTTGCACCTTCTGCGGTTGCATGGGGTGGCGTCATAGGAGGGGGTTGAGGTGTAGGGGGTGATGGAGGAGTGGAGCAGGGTGTCCCGGAGGGAACGATCCCTGCGGAATGCCACCAGTGGGGGAGAAGGGAACATGTGTTTGTTGGTGGCATCATGCTGGAGTTGGCAGAAATGGCGGAGGATGATCCTTTGAATGTTGGTGGGGTGATAAGTGAGGACAAGGGGGACCCTATCATGTTTCTGGGAGGAAGAGGAAGGTGTGAGGGCGGATGCGCGGGAGATGGGCCGGACACGATTCTAGGGCCCTGATTATAATATCACCACCTTCGACAACTCTTTGTCCTTTTGTCTGTGACATCTTTTGGCTATCTCCACCCATCACTGGCCCTCTATCCAGCTCTATCCCCCCCTCCCCTCCTTAAACCAGCTTATATTTCACCTCTTTTCTATTTTTACTTAGTTCTGTTGAAGAGTCATGAGGACTCGAAACGTTAACTGTGTTCCTCTCTGCAGATGCTGTCAGACCTGCTGAGTTTTTCCAGGTAAATAAAAATTATTTTTGTTTTGGATTTCCAGCATCCGCAGTTTTTTGCTTTTATCTTTGTTTTTTTTGTTACCAGCGCTGCATACTGGAAGAGCCAAGATAGCATGCATCAGCACGTGTTGTACGGTTTCTGTCAGGTATTTTAATCAAATGTTTGCAGATACTCTCCACCAAACGAGACATATTTAAAAAACCGCATCAAACAGCCACATGAGGAACTGTCAGGAAGAAAATTAGAGAATTAAAGAAAAATAGAAATGCCGTGTTATTGTTGAAAAACTTGTTAATAAACCTAAACATGCTGGGAGACTGAGAGGATTAGTAGTGTTTCCTATCCTTTTATGGGGCTTGAGATCAAATCTAGTACAGATGCAAAGGTTGGCCTAGAAATACTAGCATAGAAAATGTTTAACATATTTGCATAGTATCGCTTCATCTATTATTTAACAGTGTTAACTCATTTATTTTAGAGATTGATACAGTGATTTTCACATTCCGAGAATGTGCCAAGGCACTTCAGAGTTAATTAATTACTTTTGATGTGTAGTCACTGTTGTTGTAGAGGCAAACACAGCAGCCAACTTCTTCACAGCCTACCCCCATTAATAGTAACGAGATAAAAGTCCCGATAGTCTGTTTGCTGGTGTTGCTTTGGGGATATATATTGGCCAATTCACCCGAAGAACTCCCCTGGCTCTTGTTTGAGTAGTGCCGTGGGATCTTTCATGTTCATCTGAACAGGTCTTGTTTTAACATCTCAACTGAAAGATGACATTTCTGACAGCACTACACTCCCTCAACGCTGTACTGAAGTCTTATCTTAAAGTAAGTGCTCAAGGCGCTGCAGTGGGACTTAGAGGTGAGGGGACCGAGTGAAGATGACATTTTAAGGGCATTTTACCTTTGTTAAGATAGGAGACAAAGCCAAATCATGCCAACACAATAAATACTCAAAAGGCAAATGTTACAGACAATCGTTTTTAGTTATCAATATTTCCTTTCGTGTGATTGGTGAGCGTCTGATGGGTAATGAATTGGAAAAGCCTCTCTCTGCTCCGTTCCTTGTTCATTATTGGGAACTGTAGGTGAGGGCGAATGAAGTTCACAGAGGTTGAAAACGATCAGGAAGAAGCTCGGGGATACACAAAATGCTGGCTTTTGGTTAACTATGCCGTTTGTTCAAAAGTCATAATCCACTAAACGCCCTCAGCAGGACAACCCCCATTCTGTTGTGCTAGGAGACTAGGTTATCTCTTCCCAGCACTACATGTGTCCTCTGGATCAATTGAAGAAAGTAGCCCTGAGACAATGAGGAACGTCTCAAAATGCCACATCTGTCGCATTTACAGGTTAGGGTAGAATTTATGGATTAACCTACTCAGGTCACGGTATAAAACGTTTCACTTTTTAAAAAAAAAAATCAATTATTAAGGGAGTTCTAATTGTTTTAACTGAGGGTAGTTGAAACTTACAAGCTTAAAAGGAAACTGGCCTCGCTGAGGTTTTCGAGGGCAATGCTTTCCCAAAAGTTCACCTACTTTTATTGAGGCAGGTAAAGGACAAGATCAGGCAGAATGCACCAAAGCCCCACTTTGACCGCCAGGACTGGATGGAGTGCACTCTCCGGTAAACCTCTCGAGACCTTTTGTGAAACACTCCAATCTCTCTTGGTGTGAGTGAGTTACGGCTGGGCCCCAAAGACGTCACTCCAAAGCAGGACCTATCGAAATCAGATTTCATTCACTACATCATTAAACGAAATTCGTCCCTGTAAAGAGATTTATTTTCCCTTCCCCGCTTCTATCTGCGGCACGCTTCGGCGAAAGCTGACAGAGAGAGAGATAGCATTCATCGATATGCGTGCTGCGTGTTGCATACCACAAACCCTCTGCTTATTCTGCAACGCCCTGAATGTTCACTTTGCTAATTGACAGTGGGCAGGAACTTATATTCAGAGACCAAGTCACATGTGCAAGCGCCCGACGGGCGTGTGTATTTCTCTATTTTGTGATTCGGTAACATCTTGATTTTAAGAACCCAGTTGGGTGAAGAGCGATTATTTTTATTTTTTTGCTTGACATTAGCGAGAGCGACTTCGCTCAGCGACGCGAAGCGAGTTGAGAAATGTTGCTAAGGCGCCATATAAATGAAAGTATTTTTCGTTCATTGTTTAAGATTCGGCGAAACTCGTCATCTGTGGATGGGAGAGGGTGTTTGAGGCCGAGGTGACCGGGGGGCTAAACTCGAGGGAATATTTCAATCATCCCCGATTTTCAGTATTCTACCAACTCGTGAAAACACAGCCAACTTGGATATTAAGTCCACCACTTACAGAACGGAGTGCTGGTGATCGAAACTGCTATGAATAATGTCCTTTCAAAGCAATTTTGCAGCAATTGTATGTGATACAACCCACGACTTCGAAATAAGTATAAACACAGAATACGAATATTGGAACATAAATATAGTTGGAATTTGCAAACCTGCAGTAATAATAAATAATAACGCAAGTTTACCAATGGACAAGCAATATCGATGCTGCTGAATTGGCGCTTTTTAAATGGACAAAAGCATGGGGGGTTTGAAGGGGTCGGTAAAGAGGGATTAAAATCTTTGCCAGGCCTTGGGTGCAAGAATGGTCTGGATGAAGAGGACCAGGGCTAGGTGGGGGTTGGGGGGGGGGGGGGGGGGGGTGGGGGCTGTGAAACTGAAGGATTCGACCAAGGCCCCGCCTCCCTCCGCTGTCAATCGTTCGCCTCCCAAAGGCCAATCGCCCAATCGCGTGGGAGGTGGGCGGGGCGACGTGTACCCCCCCCCCCCCCCCCCCACAAGGTCCAATCAGGGTCACCCGGCGCCATCTGTCAATAAACAATGTAAATAAAGTGGCAGAAAACGTGATCCCTCGGCCGCCTCCAGCCGAGGATTCCGCGGATTTCTTGCTGAGCTTTTCCCTCCTCCCTGACTGAATGCCCGGAGCTAAATCTGTGGCAGGAGAGACTCTGCTCCAAACGGAAAAAAAGCCAGGCGGATGTGCGGAGACTCGCTCTCGGTGCTGTTGTGGGGAATCCAGGCAGGAGCATCTTGGAACTGGCTCTGACTGAGGGCAAAGAAGGGTTTGATTCTCCTTCACTCACTCACACTCTCTCTCACTCTCTCTCTCTCACACACACACACACACACACACACACATTAATAAAAAGATGGCAGTTCAAGGCGGCTCCCTGACGCCATTTACCATCCAAGATATTCTCACCCGGGGCGATGACGCTCGGCTGACTCGGAATTCGCACCAGGAGCGGGTGAAACTCCAGCCCCCTGGCTCCGACCCGCACTGCGATTCGAGGGCAGGGGCTGCTCTGGCGGGGGAGAGACGGACTCCGCTGATCGTCATCCGGATCGACCAGGAGGACCAAGGGGAGGCACTAAACAGCGGCCCGGGGCGAGACGAGAGCCGGCAGCCAGCGCCTGAAGTTTTGAACGGTGACCGGCAGGCCGAGAATAATGAAAGGGGGCGGCTGGATGTGGAGTCTCTCAATGAGGAGTCGAGAGAGGCGAACAGCTGGGAGAATAGCGCAGAAAAATTCGATAAAGGTAAGCCACATCTCTTGAAGAGGGGGGGGGGGATCTATTTAAACAATGGAAAAACCTATGGCTTAAAAAAAATCCGAAAACGAATCATTTTTTGCCCTACAAATGACTAAGGGTTGATTGTATCAGAAATCAATTCGACTTGACAATATTGCTAAAAATTTTAACGGTGAAATTGATACTTCTTTTTTTTAATACTCTATCCTCGCATCTGTTTTCGGATATTGTTGATTGCATTTCCCCCTTGAATTGTTTTTTTTTAACAGTTACTTCAGAAATCTTTGTCAGTACTGAAGTCACTGCTTAGCGAGCTTTCACTTCGGACACTGGCTGGGAATTGGCACCAGGAAGCGTTGCGCTTCTTCCTTCGATCGGCGGTCGATTGTAAAATCATTCTAACATTGTTAAAGCTGGCTTTTTTTTTAAATTTTTTAAAAATTTGTAACAGTGACACACAACTCAATACTTGGACTCGTGTGAAAAGTGTAACGCTGATATCGATAAACACGCGCCTGGCGAAAGAGCTGTCAACCTTGGAGAGGTGCTTACACTAATTGCCAACGATTTCTCGTGAAATGGTTGGGATTGTAAATACTGATTTTGCCCAGAATATGCTTATGTGTGTGTGTGTGTGTGTGTGTGTGTGTGTGGGAGGGGGGGGGGGTGCGGTTGGGGGGAAAGTGGATAGACTGTTAAGACATTTTTCTGTTTCCGGACTACCAGAGGCTATCAGTCTGCCGTTCCGCACTAAATATGGATGGGGTGGTTTTAGAATATCAGACGGTAGAATCGGATGGACTTTTAGTCATTCTTTAATTTTAATATTTTATTAAGTAGTGCGAACCGAGCTAGAGTGTACTCAATGTGCACTTTCCGTCGATCTACCTGTCAATATTATTATTATTTTAAATGCGGAATGATTATAAGGTGTGTTTTTGCACCTTCCAACTGCGGAAGGGACACCATTTGTACACACACACACACACACACACATCATAGTTCTGGCAGAATTACAAGTGCACTGTGTTTCTTCTATTGCGGAACTGAAACTAGGCCGCAAAAGGAGTTAATCCCCCCCCGAAGCGAGAGGGAGAGGGAGAGAGAGAGAGAAAGAGAGGGGCATGGGGGAGCGGGGAATACAAACACAGCCGAATCTAAACGGCGCAAGGGGCGCTTTAATACATAGACATGAGGCAGCAGGGGAACGGTGCAAAACTTACACGGGCTGCACTGTTCAAATTATTTTTACAGCAGGGCGCAGCAGTTTCGCTCCCAAATGATGTTTCAGTTGCCTCGGAGTTGCCTTTATCACGAGTGTCGATTTTGCCTGTATCTGTGTGAATTATATTTATAAAAGATATGTTATCTGAATTCTGCTCAGGATAAACATTTATCTCTCATTCCTGTCGCGGAATGAACTCTCACGAGTGAAGCTGCTCTTTAAAGTGTACTTTGCCTGTTAAATGTTGTTCACACACTGACCCTAATGTTACCGTCATCCCCAGTTCCCCTCAAGCTTCCCCATTCCACAATCACTCGGTGGTGAAGGTTTGCTTTCTATTGAATTTACCCCTCAGTTGGGTAACTGGTCCAAACGCCTCCAGAGAAATGCAGATCAGGCAGGACACACTGACACAGGGTGTAAATCGATTCGGATCCCCGCCTGTTAAATATTTTCACCAGCTCTGTGCAATATTTCAGATTCAGACCGCCAGGCCGCGACCGACGATGAGGAGAAGATGGACAAACTCGCCCCGTCCGACCAACCCAGCAAATCCGGCAAGAAACGCTCCCGAGCCGCCTTCTCTCACGCTCAGGTCTTCGAGTTGGAGAGAAGGTTCAACCACCAGAGGTATCTGTCGGGTCCGGAGAGGGCAGACTTGGCGGCGGCCCTCAAACTCACCGAGACCCAGGTCAAAATCTGGTTCCAGAACCGAAGGTACAAGACCAAGAAGAGGCAGATGGCTGCAGAACTGGTGGTTAATTCGGCGCCCACGGCAGCCAGGAAAGTGGCCGTGAGGGTCCTGGTGCGAGACAATCAGAGGCAATACAGCCCGGACGAGTTAGGAAACCCACATTTGCTCTCGTTATACCAGGCTTATCAATACTATCCCTACATGTACTGTCTACCAGCCTGGCCTCCGAATGTTATCCCTCTCTGTGGAGGAACTCATTGAAGAGCCAAGGAGGGGCTCAGAGTGACTCGACCTCTTTTTTTTAAAAAAAAGTAAAATATAAAATGGACCATACCAAACCAAATAACCCTTGCAATTGTCTGCAACTAGATGCCAATCAGTGAACTGTCAGACCGCACTGGCATTAACACCAAGGATATTCGCTGTTTCGTTTAATTATATGGGATAAAAAGACAGCGCAAGGCAAAGCCAGGGGTGCTTTTGTCCGAAGAATTCGTGCTTCTTTTTTTGAGGGGGGGGGGGGGGGGGCGCGGAGGGGGTGGAGTTTGTTCTGGCTAGAAACATCGAGAACCCTAGAGAAATTACTGAGGTAACAAAATAGCTCTTCCAAGCCAGTGGTCCAATGGTTTTATTAATCGTTATTAGATGCTGTTACTGGTCGGATTGTGCCCACTGATTGTCTGCCGGTTGTAGAGCAGCCGAACAGGTCATTGAAAGCTATTTTCAAAAGTCAAAAATAAAAGACGAAGGAGATCCAAACTTTCCTGGAGAGATTTGAAACGCATTTTCTGACGAATATTTGACTTTTGTTTTTTTTCTACATTAGAAAATAAATTGGAAGCATGTGACTTTAAAAGAATGGTTTCGTTTTCAAAACCAACCGTCCGGAAGGTGTATTTTTTTTTTGCACTTCTTTCTGTAAGTAAATAACAAACTACCAACAAGAATGTTTTAAAAAATATATATTTAAAACTAGCGTTTAAGCTCCAGTTGCTGGTGGGACTGAACCCTTGAATGTTGCTTCCTGTCGCTAATTATCAAAATCTCTGTTCACCTCTATTATGTTATAAATGCTCAGAAACACTAATCTCTCGCAGCTTGCTAGCTCCAGTTTATAGACTTATTTCGTCTTTAAACCGTTCTGAATTTACCTGGTTTTAATATTTTGCACAATTAAAATATATTTCTGGCCCTTTCCCGGCAACTATTTGCTGTCGTTGATTTTTTTTCTCTCTCTCTCTCTTTGGAAGCTGTTTTGTCGAATATAAACAAAGATAAAAGAGACAGACACAGATTCCCAAAGCACTGTAGCTTTCTGAACAGTACGGGCTTCTTCATCAGTCTATTTTCGGCGGAGTGTGCAGCGGATTGTACAGTGCCCTGGGGGAAAGAATACACTTACGGCCAACTAAGTAATGTTTTACTGCTCCGCCGTTACCACTCACCTGGCTTTATACAGGCGACTGGAGAGGCTGAGGGGCAATAGGCGAAGATTTAACTTACTGGGAATCTCAGATTCGGTCGAATAAGCTCTGGGCATCAGCCAAACTTTGTGACCGGCTTCCTCACGGTTAGGGAGATCCAAGTTTATCAGAGCGAGCAGTAAAGCTGTCACGTAGGAAACAGAATTAACGATCAACTGACTGAGATCAATGCGATGTCACCGCACGATTTGTAAATTAATCCCAGAACCACTTATTTTAATGCGTCTCTGCTTTTTACGTATCCCCCCTTTTTTTAACCCCCTCCCCCCCCGCAGAGATTATTCTATTTAATAACAAGGCCCCGGACAGTTATTCGTCCCCAGCGCCAACTTAATATGTCAATAAAAAAACTGTCTGAAATGCAAGAAACAAAAATTGATGTCCGCTTATATTTGTTATATTTTCCACCTTATTCATTTGCAAAGTATACACGGGTTTTTTTTAAATGGTTATTTAATTCCTGGTTTATTTCGTCTCTTCCCCCTGGACTTTACAGCTCCGCAGACATCTCTAAGGGTCACCTTGTGCTGAGCAACTTTACAAAACAGTACGGTCAATCCTTGCAAGGAATTGGGGGGTTTGAAAATGAATAATGGGAAAAGAACGGGGCTGATTAAACCCTCAGGAATTAGCTAACGCCCTGAAATGGCAAATAACTGTCATCATTACTGTTAGACGCTTTACTTAGGAGAAGATGAGCGGTGAAATCCAAGATTGCGAACAGGACCACCCATTGCAGTATTAATACCCTACAGGGAGGGAAATCCGCCATTGTTACCCGGTCTGACCCACACGTGACTCCAGACCCACAGCAATGCGGTTGACACTTAACTGCCCGCTGCAGTGTCTGAACAAGCCACTAAGTTTAAGGGCATTTAGGGATGGGCATCAAACGCTGGCCCCGACAGCGACACACACACCATGAAAGAATTTTTTTTTTAAACTATCTACCGTCCAGATGTAGCAGGGTTTATAATTCTCTGAAACCAATTATTGCTGATCAGACACAGGCAGATTGAAGCCATAGGACTACCTGTGCAACAGCACATTCCACCGGGGGGAATGCCCCCCCCCCAAAATAAACTGTTACATTTTATGTAATCAATCGCTTGCATTTCCCTGGAAGTGTTAACCTGAAAGAGGCTCTCGAGGGCCCTCTCAAAGAGAGGCAGTAAAATACGTGTCCAGACTTTGTCTGGAGAGTTAAGCAGAGGTGACAAGCTAAAGTTAATTTGGGAATCTGATACACTGAAATACTTCTTCAACTGTGTTTATTTAATGAATAACAAACTCGTGAATATTCTCTTTAATTAGAGGTCTATGTGCACAACCTCTCACCTTCTCTGAGAGCATGTGGAGTTTCAACGGGGTTGACACCTAACCAAAGTATCCCCAGTTTAGTCACTGTTTATATACCCAAATGGGACAGAGTTAAAAAATAAAGCGGCGGATTATCTCCCCTGTCCCCACCCCCACCCCCCACCCACTCTCCCTCTCTGTCTCTCTCCGTACAAAAATGCGCACTCTGAAACCACAGAATATTACAGCACAGAAGGAGACTATTCGGCCCATCGGGTCTGCGCCGGCCCTTTCGAAGAGCCATCCAGTAGTCGCAATCCCTCAACCTTTCCCCATATCTCTGCGATTTTTGTTTCTACCTCAAGTATTTTCCCTACTTCTCAATTGGATCTTGTCTCCCCAAGCCTCCGCACTATCACATCCCAAATCCTAGCCCCTCCGAATTGTTAGGTTAGAATGAACAATCGTTTGTAATGCCGTATTCAAACTGTGTACCGTGTAGGAAGAGGGAAAACATTGGAAATGCGAAACAAAACTCAGAGACTGTGCCGAGCCTTCAGCCCTGGGGACAGAAAAGTCAGCTGAGGGGGTGGGGCGAGGTGGTCGGGAGGGGGCAGGTTGTTGATCAGAACTAGGGACTGGAATTGGATTTCAAACTTTTAACATCAGTCTAATACTTCCTACAGAAATAATGAAAGAATATTCGTTGGATTTGCAGCTTACATCCCATACAAAAAAAATAAAAGCTTCAGGCCGTGATTTCTCTGAGTGGAATCTGGACAGTCGCCAACAAATATTGAGGTTCCGAACTGTAGCTCTCAATATCGCGCCGCCTGCCCCAGAGAGTGGCCGAGGAGGGTGGTAGGGATTCGAATTTCACCAGTGTAAGGGTTTCTGTGGAGTCCACTTGTGGAGTATGGCTTCAATATCCTCATCAATAAACTCGTGGAGTTTTAAAACTTCCACACGGTTTAGCTCCTGCTCTAGAGAAGGGAACAGGCGTCTTGTTTATGGATGTTCCAGGGATGTTTCTGAGTCCATTCAAATCCCCCGGGTGGTCCTTCAGATGCCAGGTGGACACTTCAGGTGTAAACGATTTCCATGTTTTGAAGGACTGGCTACACTAGTTACCGACGGGTTGGTTGTTGACAGTAGACGGGGGCGAATGTAAAGGCCAGGGATGTGGACTGTCGTAAATGCATGTTCTGTCTCTTTCTACCCTTCTTGTTCTATCTCTTTTCCTCCTTCCCTCTATCACTGGCCCACTCTCTTGCATTATTTCCCTCCGTTCCACTCTCTTCCTCCACCTGCTCTCCCTTCCTTCTCTCTCTCTCTCTCTCTCTATCTAGGACCTCTCTCTCTCTCTCTCCCTGCTCCCTTCTCTCTTCTTCACTGTCCCCCTCGCTCTCTCTCTCCCTTTGTCTCTCTCTCCCCTTCTCTCTCTCTGCTCTTCTGCCTAACCACCCCCACCCCCAACCGCCCAGCCATAATTGATCGATTGTATAGCATCCTATTGCAAAGCATGATACAAATAGAAGTGGAAAATGTGTGGCGAGGAGATGCTGTTAGAAGTCCGTATTTTAAAAAAAAAACTTATGGCAGTATTAATAAAACGAACTGAATTAGAAATGAACAGCGTTCAATATTATTGAAGGATTTTAAAAAAATAATGTGGGGTGTCGCTGACTAGGGCAGCATTTATTGCCTATCCCTTATTGCCCTTCTTCAGAGGGCATTTAGGACATTGCTGTGGGTCTGGAGTCACATGTGGGCCAGACCAGGTAAGGATGGCAGATTTCCTTCCCTAAAGGACATTAGTGAACCAGATGGGTTTTTACGACAATCGACAATGGTTTCATGGTCACGATCAGACTTTTAATTTCAGATTTTTTTAATTGAATTCAAATTCCACCATCTGCCGAGGATTTTGTCAATCATAATTAGACGGGACCACGGCTTTCCAGTTAACGTTAAAACAATACTCGGAGCTAGAAATGATACCTGGTGATTCAGGGATGTATAAATCTGCGTTCCGTTCAATGATGATCCTGTACAAGAGGTCATATTTTCAAAACAAAAGATATTTGTTTCAAGGGCATGGCCTCATTGCTTCTCTCTCCACAGAGGCTGCCTGACCTGCTGAGTATTTCCGGCATTTTCTGTTTATTGTCTGGGCGTTATCTGGTCCAATGTCACCATATCCTGGAATGTGAATCAGCAATTCGCTTGGTGCATCATAGTTCACCAAAAGGAAAACAGGGACAGAATGGGGGCTTTGAGGGGTCTGAACTGTCTCCTGGGCAAGGTTGGCTTTTGGGAGGATCTGCTGTGATACACGGGGTCAATGAGCCAGTGGCAGCCGGCGCCCCCCGCACGCTTCAGACTCCCACTCAATCGCTCATTTGATTACACCCAGAAGTGCAGAGGTCTCCCCGGCTCTTTCATTGACCCCCTTTAATGAAAGCTTTTTTTGTTAAAGAAAGCTCGTTGTGGAGTTTGACATTAGGGGCAGGACTAAATATAACCATGAAGATAATGGTGGCAGGTCTTCGTTTCCTATCTTGTGGGGTATTATTTCAGATGGTTGGTCTGTTTTACCTACCTTCAGACCGGACTCACGAAGTGGGCAGGTGTGTGTTCCTGTCTCTCTTACACTGAGAGTGTACTTTTGTGTTAATGCAACATAAGCATTGGGGAATTAAACGGTCAACTTCAGGAAATATGTCAACGTGACACCCTCTCTCACCCCTTCACCCTGTCTGTGTCCAATCATTGATGTGTTACCGACAGTAGCCGCACTGGAGTTAGATCCACTTGGATCCAAATGGATCCTCGTCGTCAGTCACGTCTCATAATCTGGACATGCACAATATACATCACATTCCTCCGACTCTGGGAGGATAACTTTAAGCAGAGCACCATACTAAATTATTTCACAACCGACGGTTGCAGGGGATATGAGGAGGAGTATTAAAATTGAATCTCCCTGGACATGCAGCATTCGCCAGATTGCATTCTGTCCTCTGAAATAGTCAAACATTTTTTTTTTTAATTGCTATTGTCCCTCACTTACAAGATAATCACAGGAATTAGAGCAGACCTGAAAATGGCTGAGTATCTGAAACAAAATAGAGAAAACAGAAGAAACCCATAAACACTCTTATCTCCCAAATCAGAATCGGTCTTATTCACTTTCCGGAGACTGTTTTGCCTTTGCAGCAGTTCCTGCTGTTCTCATTCATTGCTGTCACATTATATATATATATATAGAGAGAGAGAGAGAGAGAGAGATCAGCGTACACATGACCACGTAGCAGGGAAATTAGCTTTATACTGGGCGAGGGACTGCGTATAAGGCTTGTTCTGGTCTCTTGTATTCCAACAGGTCGAATGCCCCTTTATGTTAAATAGCTCTGAATGAGGCGCTTTCAGTTTGCCAAGAGAATGGAAACAAAATGCCCTTTTTATATCCACAATTAATGTCATCCCTAGGCGCCTCCATACAGCTAACCTTTGTACAGTGTCTATTGTATTTTCTCAAATTACACTCAGTGATATTCCCGCGCCATATTTTGCGCCACAGACACTTCAGAATCATTTATTGAACTGCACAAGGCTGATGGCTGAGATAACCGAGTGTATCCATTTAGATTGTAATCAACACGAGAAGAAAGGAAACTCCCAGACACGGCGCAACAGGTCAAACTAACAACCCGTCACCATTCTGGTAAGCGATTTAGTCATTTCATTTTCGCTGATGTTTGAAAATGATTTCTTTTGTAAGTCACCGACTGCAATTGCCCAGAATCTGTTTTGTTGCCGGAGATTGGACTCGCACGGGTTTACCACCTCTTCCTTGATCAGCACAGTTAAACGGGACAACCGTGTGGCACTGAATTAAAGTGCGTTTTGTTCCACTCTCTCCCCAGTTTAAGGAGAGGAACTGTGACTTTAACCACATAGAATGGATCTAACTTAGAATTTATTGCGCATCCCTGGTTGCCGGGGAGAAGGTGACGGTGGGCCTTCTCCCTGAAGCATCTTGCAGCAGGTTGATGTAACCGAGTGGACTTCAGAACGCAGTTAAGAGCTCGGGTGGGTCTGGAGTCAGATATAGGCCGAGACCGGGTCAGGACGGCAGCTAAAGGAAATGAGCGAACACGCTGAATTTTTAAACCCAATCCGACAGCTCGTGGTCACTTTACAGACGAAACGGCAGTCACAACACTGAAGCCAGCAAGTGATGGTTCCAGCAGACGTTTAATTACAGCGAATCACCCTGACAATACTCACTTACGATACAGAGGTGCTGCTGAACTATAAATGGCTGGCATTAATCATAGACACATTTAAACCCATCGAGAAACCTTTCTGAGGATTTCCCCTGCCCATTTTAATATCATCTTTTCCCTCTGTGGATGAATGTCCCCTGCCTAGAACTCATTCTCCATTATTAATTATAAACACCCTCTCTAGAAGCTCGCTGTTAAATAAACAAGGCTTGGGTTTTAGTTATTCAGATGGGGCTGTGGGGGGTGGGGG